>NW_027411755.1:129413131-129947401 GCF_047663935.1 Musca autumnalis | reverse complement strand
CATATAACGGTACCTCCCGATTTTACCTCCTGTAATTTGACATTTGAAGTTCCGAGTGGTCACAAAACGTCCCCATATAAAACTGTCAACATAGCTGCGTGTTTTGATATAGACACCTTATAACGGCACCTCCCGATTTTCGGTATATTGAGAATTTAAGCTAAAATGTTTAACCAAACTTGCTGTAATTTGACATTTGAGGTGCTTAGTGGTCACATCACTTCTTCACAAGCAAATTGCTGATATAGATCCATGTTTTGGTATAAGCCCCACATAACCGTACCTCCAGATTTTCGGTATTAGCTACAATTTTAACCGAACTAGGTGTAATTGGATATTTCTCTGTGGTAACGAAACTTCTGCGCAAAAATCGTCAACATAGGTCCATGTTGGCATAACGGTACCTCCCGATTTCCAGTATTTTGAGGAGTTTTTGCTAAAATTGTTAGCCGAATGGAAGTGCAAGTTTGCCATTTGAGGTTCTCAGTGGGCACGAAACTTCTTCACTTAAACCGTCGACATAGGTCCATGTTTTGCTCTAACTCCCATATAACGATACCTCGCGATTTTCGTTGTTTTTAGGGGTTTAGGTAAATTTTTTAACAGGACTAGCTGTAATTTGACATTTGAAGTTCTCAATAGTACCGAAACTTCTCCACCAAACATCGAACTAGCTGTAATTTGACATTAAAATTTTCAGTGGTCACGAAACTTCTCCATCAAAAAATCGTCAACATAAGTCCATGTTTTGTTATAACCCTCATATAACGGTACGTCCCGATTTTCGGTATTTTGAGGATTTTAGCTAAACTTTTTAATAACTAGCTGTAATTAGATATATGAGGTTCTCAATTGTACCTCCCGATTTTCGAAATTTTGAAGGTCTTAACAACATTGTTTCACGGAACTACCCGTTATATACCAATAAAATTGTGAACAGTCAAGGAAACCAATTATTATTATTTTTTTAAATGAACAATGAAGGGATTTTCTCTACATTCTTAACTGGTCCTTTGTGAATTCTTTAGCATTTTTACTTTTATAATATTAGGGGAGGGAGAGATATGTGTTTATGCTGTTATTGCTTAGGCATATCATATGCATATTCAATATAAAACAGTGTTCTTTTATTTATAAATACTGAAACAGTAGTAGAAGCAAATATTAACAAGTAAAAAAGCATTAAGTTCGGCCGGGCCGAACTTTTCATACCCTCCACCATAAAATATTCATTCCTGTCCCCAACTTTAAGTGAGTACGTTAAAATGTCAGATAATGTACATAAAATGCTTCATTCGGGAGGCCCTTTTTTATGGTGCCTATATCTAACTGTTGACAATTTTTGGTGGGCTAGAAAGTGGGAGGTACTGTTATATAGGGGTTATAATAAAACATGGACCTATGTTGACAGTTTTTGATGGGAGCCTTTAATGTCAAATAACTCCTAATTCGGTTAAAAAATTTAGCTAGAATCCTCAAAATATCGAAAATCGGTACATAACGTGGGAACTTCAAATGCCATTAACAGCTAGTTCGGAGGTATCTGGGCTATACGAAAATATGAACTTAAATGAACAATTTTTGTTGCAGAATTTTTGTTGACTTTTAAATTTGAAATTACAGAAAGTTCGTCCAAAAAATAAAGCTAAGGTACGGAAAATCGGGAGGTTTGTTTTGGGGCTATACAAAAACATGGACCTACGTTCGGTTAAACATTTTAAGAAAAATCTTCAAAGTACCGAAAATCGGGAAGTATCGTTATATTGGGGCTATGTTGAAAATTGTTGATGCAGATTTGTAGTGACCACTACAACCTTCAAATGTCAAATTACAGTTAGTTCTGTTAAAAATTGTAGCTAAAATTGCCAAATTACTGAAAATTGGGAGGTACCGTTACATGGGAGCTATATCCGAACATGGACCTATGTTGACAATTTTTGATGGAGAAGTGTTGTGACCACTAAGAACTTCAAATGTCAAATTACTGCTAGTTCGGTTTAATATTGTTTAATATCAAATTACTGAAAATCGGGAGGTACCGTTATATGGGGGCTTTCTTGACAATTTTTTGTGGAGAGGTGTGGTGACCACTAAGAATTTCAAATGTCAAATGTTCAAATTACAGATAATTCGGTTAAAACTTGTTGGTAAAATTCTCAAAATACCTGAAATCGGGCGGTAACGTTATATGGGGGCTATTCCAAAACATGGACCTATGTCCACTAGTTATATAAGTTTATTGACATTTAAGAACCCTAAATGTCAATTGATAGCTAAATCGGTCTGAAAATGTAGATAAAAACGTCAAAATGCCGTAAATCGGGGGTACCGTTATATGGGGGCTATACCAAAACGTGGACCTACGTCCACAACTTTTGTTATATAAGTTGATTTACACTTAAGAACACTAAATGTCAAATTATAGCTTCATCGGTCTGAAAATGTAGCTAAAAACGTCAAAATACCGTAAATCGGGGGGTACCGTTATATGGGGGCTATACCAAAACGTGGACCTATGTCCACAACTTTTGTTATATAAGTTTATTGATACTTAAGAACCCTAAATGTCAAATTATAGCTAAATCGGTCTGAAAATGTAGCTAAAACCGTCAAAATACCGTAAATCGGGGGGTACCGTTATATGGGGGCTATACCAAAACGTGGACCTATGTCCACAACTTTATTTATATAAGTTTATTGACATTTAAGAAACCTAAATGTCAAATTATAGCGGTCTGAAAATATAGCTAAAAACGTCAAAATACCGTAAATCCGGGGCTATAACAAAACGTGGACCTATGTCCACAAATTTTGTTATATATGTTTATTGACATTTAAGAACTTCAAATGTCAAATTATAGCTTCATCGGTCTGAAAATGTAGCTAAAAACGTCAAAATACCGTAAATCGGGGGGTACCGTTATATGGGGGCTATACCAAAACGTGGACCTATATCCACAACTTTTGTTATATAGGTTTATTGATACTTAAGAACCCTAAATGTCAATTGATAGCTAAATCGGTCTGAAAATGTAGATAAAAACGTCAAAATGCCGTAAATCGGGGGTACCGTTATATGGGGGCTATACCAAAACGTGGACCTACGTCCACAACTTTTGTTATATAAGTTTAGTTACACTTAAGAACACTAAATGTCAAATTATAGCTTCATCGGTCTGAAAATGTAGCTAAAAACGTCAAAATACCGTAAATCGGGGGGTACCGTTATATGGGGGCTATACCAAAACGGTGACCTATGTCCACAACTTTTGTTATATAAGTTTATTGATACTTAAGAACCCTAAATGTCAAATTATAGCTAAATCGGTCTGAAAATGTAGCTAAAACCGTCAAAATACCGTAAATCGGGGGGTACCGTTAAATGGGGCTATACCAAAACGTGGACCTATGTCCACAACTTTTGTTATATAAGTTTATTGACATTTAAGAACCCTAAATGTCAAATTATAGCTGCATCGGTCTGAAAATATAGCTAAAAACGTCAAAATACCGTAAATCGGGGGCTACCGTTATATGGGGGCTATACCAAAACGTGGACCTATGTCCACAAATTTTGTTATATATGTTTATTGACACTTAAGAACCCTAAATGTCAAATTATAGCTAAATCGGTCTGAAAATGTAGCTACAAACGTCAAAATACCGCAAATCGGGGGGTACCGTTATATGGGGGCTATACCAAAACGTGGACCTATGTCCACATCTTTTGTTATATAAGTTTATTGACATTTAAGAACCCTAAATGTCAAATTATAGCTACATCGGTCTGAAAATGTAGCTAAACACGTCAAAATACCGCAATTCGGGGGGTACCGTTATATGGGGGCTATACCAAAACGTGGACCTATGTCCACAACTTTTGTTATATAAGTTTATTTACATTTAAGAACCCTAAATGTCAAATTATAGCTGCATCGGTCTGAAAATAAAGCTAAAAACGTCAAAATACCGTAAATCGGGGGCTACCGTTATATGGGGGCTATACCAAAACGTGGACCTATGTCCACAAGTTTTGTTATATATATTTATTGATACTTAAGAACCCTAAATGTCAAATTATAGCTAAATCGGTCTAAAAATGTAGCTAAAAACGTAAAAATACCGCAAATCGGGGGGTACCGTTATATGGGGGCTACACCAAAACGTGGACCGATATAGCCCATCATCGAACTTGACCTGACTGCAAGTAAAAGACGCATTTTCCCAAAATTTCAGCGTCCTATCTCAATTTTTGTGGATGCTAGAGTGATTACCACAGACGGACGGACGGACGGACGTGCACAGATCGACTCAGAATTTTACCCTGATCAAGAATATATATACTTTATAGGGTCGCAAATGAGTATTTCAATGCGTTACAAACGGAAAAACAAACTTAATATACCCTCCATACTATGGTGGAGGGTATAAAAATGTTGTAAGAAATTAAGTGAAGTTCAAATATATTTTGATGTAAATTGTTGAAAAATACAATTGTATCTAACAATAATATATAAAGCTGAAATGCAAACATCTAACATAAATATAAAGGGGTTTGTGTTATTATAAAATTTGTATTATTAAAGTTGTTCAATAAATTCTGTTTATTTACATGTTTTTGAAATCCACAAAAATTTAAAATATATACGATGACGCATACGAAGGCAAGTGAATATTGTCTCTATTCATAAAACGGGATTTTAAATGTTATAGCATCGATCCATTCAAACATGTTAACTTTGTTACTTAATCAATGTCCTACCTTGGTATCCCGAACCCCTATTAGTAAAACTCAAAGAAGTTGTTGTGTTCATGCTATGTACATAGACATTTAATTAAGAATTAATTCCACAAAAATTATTATAAATGACCCTCCTACAATTTTGACAAACGTCATACGAGGCACAAGAATCATTAATAGGAAGCTATTTTTTACGCATGTACAACTCATGCCAAATAGAACAAGTAACAAGTAAAAAAGCATTATGTTCGGCCGGGCCGAACTTTTCATACCCTCCACCATAAAATATTCATTCCTGTCCCCAACTTTAAGTGAGTACGTTAAAATATCAGATAATGTACATAAAATGCTTCATTCGGGAGGCCCTTTTTTATGGTGCCTATATCTAACTGTTGACAATTTTTGGTGGGCTAGGGACAATTTTTGATGGATAGGTGTTGTGACCACTAAGAACTTCAAATGTCAAATTACTGCCAGTTCGGTTTAATATTGTAGCTAAAATCATCAAATTACTGAAAATCGGGAGGTACCTTTATCTGGGGGCTTTCTTGACAATTTTTGGTGGAGAGGTGTGGTGACCACTAAGAATTTCAAATGTCAAATGTTCAAATTACAGATAATTCGGTTAAAACTTGTTGGTAAAATTCTCAAAATACCTGAAATCGGGCGGTAACGTTATATGGGTGCTATTCCAAAACATGGACCTATGTCCACTAGTTATATAAGTTTATTGACACTTAAGAACCCTAAATGTCAAATTATAGCTTCATCGGTCTGAAAATGTAGCTAAAAACCTCCAAATACCTTAAATCGGGGGTACCGTTATATGGGGGCTATACCAAAACGTGGACCTATGTCCACAACTTTTGTTATATAAGTTTATTGATACTTAAGAACCCTAAATGTCAAATTATAGCTAAATCAGTCTGAAAATGTAGCTAAAACCGTCAAAATACCGTAAATCGGGGGGTACCGTTATATGGGGGCTAAACCAATACGTGGACCTATGTCCACAGCTTTCGTTATATAAGTTTACTGACATTTAAGAACCCTAAATGTCAAATTATAGCTACATCGGTCTGAAAATGTAGCTAAAAACGTCAAAATACCGTAAATCGGGGGGTACCGTTATATGGGGGCTATACCAAAACGTGGACCTATGTCCACAAGTTTTGTTAAATAAGTTTAATGACACTTAAGAACCCTAAATGTCAAATTATAGCTACATTGGTCCGAAAATGTAGCTAAAAACGTCAAATTACCGCAAATCGGGGGGTACCGTTGTATGGGGGCTATACCAAAACGTGGACCTATGTCCACAACTTATAATATATAAGTTTATTAACACTTAAGAACCCTGAATGTTAAATTATAGCTACATCGGTCTGATAATGTAGCTAAAAACGTCAAAATACCGTATATTGGGGGGTACCGTTATATGGGGGCTATACCAAAACGTGGACCTATGTCCACAACTTTTGTTATATAAGTTTATTGACATTTAAGAACACTAAGTGTCAAATTATAGCTACATCGGTCTGAAAATGTAGCTAAAAACGTCAAAATACCGCAAATCGGGGGGTATCGTTATATGGGGGCTATACCAAAACGTGGACCTATGTCCACAACTTCTAATATATAAGTTTATTAACACTTAGGAACCCTAAATGTCAAATTATAGCTACATCGGTCTGATAATGTAGCTAAAAACGTCAAAATACCGTATATCGGGAGGTACCGTTATATGGGGGCTATACCAAAACGTGGACCTATGTCCACAACTTTTTCTATATAAGTTTATTGATACTTAAGAACCCTAAATGTCAAATTATAGCTAAATCGGTCTAAAAATGTAGCTAAAAACGTCAAAATACCGCAAATCGGAGGGTACCGTTATATGGGGGCTATACCAAAACGTGGACCTATGTCCACAAGTTTTGTTATGTATATTTACTGACACTTAAGAACCCTAAATGTCAAATTATAGCTAAATCGGTCTAAAAATGTAGCTAAAAACGTCAAAATACCGTAAATCGGGGGGTACCGTTATATGGGGGCTATACCAAAACGTGGACCGATATAGCCCATCATCGAACTTGACCTGCCTGCAAACAAAAGACGCATTTTCCCAAAATTTCAGCGCTCTATCTCCATTTTTGTGGATGCTAGAGTGATTACCACAGACGGACGGACGGACGGACGGACGGACGGACGGACGTGCTCAGATCGACTTAGAATTTTACCCTGATCAAGAATATATATACTTTATAGGGTCGCAAATGAGTATTTCAATGCGTTACAAACGGAAAAACAAACTTAATATACCCTCCATACTATGGTGGAGGGTATAAAAACTAGTCTTATACCATCCACAACGAAAGCACGACATCTTTACTTTTTACGAATAAAGTCCATATTGGAACTTGATTTATGCCTGGTAGAAATATTAATAAGTGCTACGTATGGACTAAATAGGTTAATTCCTTCCAGAGTTATCGTGCGCATAATTTTTTGCAAAAGTTTTCAACTTTTATGGGAGAGGTATCCGAGAGTGGATAGATATGGCACATCTTCGATAAAATATTAAGAGAGCCAATTTAAAACCAAATTAACTTATCAGCTCGAGAGATATCGTGTACACAAGCCAGCCAGGCAAACAGACGGACAGACATACAGACGGACAGACATGCAGACGGACGGACTGACGAACAAATAGTGTAAAACCGATTTCGTCAAAACATACTTGCGGTCAAAAACCAATGTTTCGATGAGGCACATTTGTTCATGTGTTCTCTCTTGATTTCTGGCCAAACCGTACCACATTCAGGACCTGTGCTCAAAGAAATAATTAAAGAATACCCCTTGGGCAACAGGGTTCTAATGTATGATTTTCCGATATTAATACTGCATCCCACAAAAATCGATGCCGAAAATTTGGTGCGTAAATTTTCTTAAAAAAACCTATTTTTTGACTTTTTAGTCCTTTTGAGTCCTTCCGCGTTCGAATCCATCCACTAAAACGGCGGATATAGACACCTGGAATATAGGAAAATCTGCAAACAATATTTTGACAATTCCGCGCATTAAACCGCGATTTTCTTTGAAATTGTTTACATAAATGGAATCCTTCAGACACGATTTGCCAAAAGAGTTTGTCATAATTCGGGAGTAATATTCGCATTTAACACAAAATAGAATGTGGTGGCACATCCGCGGTTCTTGACGAATCTGTTTAAAATTTGTTATATTGAGGTATTTTTAATAGGCGGTCACTGAAGTCGGATGCGCCTTACAAACATATGCACATCGCGATATTTTTACCTACTTGAAGGTTTTTTGAATGGTAAGATGCAACTGACGGCACACTTTGGCCACTAAATGAAACATGGATAAATTCATACATATTGATAGAGATGCACTCGCTGTATCCGAAAAGTGCATGCGGCTCAACTGATTTTAAAGAATTCGCGAATTACACTCTTTTTAACTTTCGTGTTTCTTCTTTGGTTGTGATTTCAATATTACTCTGTACTTCTTAATTCCATTGCTTATCACACTAAGCAAATATATTATTACGATGACAAACTATTTTCCTTGTAGAAGTTTTAGCAAAATACTTCAGGTTTTGTATGGAAATGTATGTATGTGGCATGAAAGGGTAGAAAACCTTATATGGCATACCCCTATATAACACTTTTGGAGGCATTTCAATTTAGGCCCACGTTTTCGAATTAACATACTAAAGTGTTCAGAACCAAAAACATTCTTTTTTTTTTATTGCTAAGTCTGGAGTTTCCCCCATTGGCTTAACTTCATCACTTTCCTCTTTGCAGAGAAAAATGTTTACAAAACGCACTGACAGCTTGCAAAATTTACTGATCGCTACCAATATCATGATTTCATCCCGGCGAAGGGAATTATCAATTGGCTTTTCAGTTTTTGAAATGATGATTTTTTAGTGAAAACCTGAACTCTTTAAGCATCGAGTATTCTCATGTTAATGAGAATGATGCTCACTTTTCGGCTTTCCCAAAAAAAATATGCTTCACGTTTGACTACTTGATTTCCGTTGAGTGTTGCCGAATTTGACGATTCATCGTCATTTTGGCCCAACATTGGAAAATGACGACCTGACGATTTTATGCCCTGATTTTTCATGTTAGCGAAAATTGCATGAAATAACTATATTTTAACCAAAATTTTAAGAAAACAATGTTGCAAATTCGATTTTTTGAGCTTTTTTAATGTTCTTAGCAATTTCCAGCCAGATTGGCTATATTTAGGTACATATCTGAAATACAGGTAGTTTGAGCTTCTTTTGCCACACAGTCAATCAGGGGATATTTGAGCAAAGCTGTCATTAAAAATTGGCAGTGTATTAACCTTGCTGCATTGTTGTTAGCTTTACTGCTGTGCGTTATATCTTATGTAGTCAGTCTCATTGTCATAACTATAAGCGAAATTCACATCAAGCGGCAACCAAACCTATTTTTGGACTATGTTGACGATTTTTCAAATTGTTTGACGCCAACGCTGTTTCAGTTCATTATTAAGAAAAGGCCTTCACGTTAGCACAAAATCAATGGAACAATATTCAATACATTTTCATACTCAGAACATTATCTCAAATTTTATACTGATTTCCACAACAAATTTTTGTCATTGGGTATTGTTTGTATAAATAGCGTATTTCCAAGTTATATAATCCCAGCTTTGTTCCACTACCCAATACCAAATTTAGTACTATTTAGTACTTTTCGTTCCCCTATAGTGATATTTTCAATACCAACTACATAACTCGGCCCACAGCGATCTCCATACATAATTTTAGATTTCATACGCATTTTCAAAAACTTCTTACCTAATACAAAGATTCGGAATTCCAGCCCTAACCGTTTACACACCACCAAAATGTCACCAAACTTTTTGTACACCTAGGTAAACGTTTCAAAAACCTACCTATATCCCAACCGCATTTCACTTTTCCAGCTTTATCTGTTCCCCTGAAACCAATTATAATACTATTTGTATAAATAAGCACGAATTTATAAAACCTCCTCCCTGACTTCGCTCTAAACACCAATTGCTATTCTAATACCGAATTTATAAATTCGCGTTCTACCCCTTATCACAAATTGTACCAAATTCTGTACTATTTAGCAAATACCAAAAGGTACAAAATTTTGTACCGTTTAGTACTTTTCATACACGACTTTCCAAAAACTACTAACTAAACTAATCCAAATTATAGCGAATCTAGTTTCATTTAGCAATAAGTCCTAAACTCCAACAGTAATTTTAATACCAAATTTAGGGATCACAGCTCTATCCGTTCACTCAAATACAAATCGTGCCGAATTTAATACCATTTATTACTGCTTCGTGTACATAAGAACGAATTTTCAAAGCTACCTCCATATGTCAATTCTACATCTACATCATGCATCCTTTATTGCATCTTGCTTACTCTTCATCAGTGACCCTCATTCCAAATTTCAGGATTCCAGCTCTATCCGTTCACCCAAAACCTACTTGTACTAAATTGAGTACTTTACGTACCCTTACAGTTTGAATTTCCAAAAACCTTTCATTGTTTTTCTCCATCAGTGACCCTCATTCCAAATTTCAGGATTACAGCTCTATCCGTTCACCCAAGACCAAATTGTACTAAATTTAGTACCATTTAGCACTTTTCGTACAGTTATAGTTCGAATTTCCAAAAACCTTTTATTGTTACTCTTCACCAGTGACCCTCATTCCAAATTTCAGGATTTCAGCTCTATCCGTTCACCCAAATCCAAATTGTACTAAATTTAGTACCATTTAGTACTTTTCGTACCCTTATAGTTCGAATTTCCAAAAACCTTTCATTGTTACTCTCCATTAGTGACCCTCATTCCAAATTTCAGAAAACCAGCTCTATCCGTTCACCCAAGACCAAATTGTACTAAATTTAGTGCCATTTAGCACTTTTCGTACAGTTATAGTTCGAATTCCAAAAACCTTTCTTTGTTATTCTCCATTAGTGACCCTCATTCCAAATTTCAGGATTCCAACTCTATCCGTTCACCCAAATCCAAATAGTACTAAATTTAGTACCATTTAGTACTTTTCCAATCCTTGTAGTTCGAATTTCCAAAAACCTTTCATTGTTACTCTTCATCAGTGACCCTCATGCGAAATTTCAAGATTCCAGCTCTATCCGTTCACCCAAATACAAATTGTACTAAATTTAGTAACATTTAGTACTTTTCGTACACTTAGAGGTCGAATTTCCAAAAACCCTTTGGAACATCTTTCTAGCTTTCTATCAGTTAGCATCATTCCAAATTTCAGAATTCTAGCTCTTACCGTTTGCCTAATACAAAGGGTACCATATTTAGTACCTTTTAGTACTTTTTGTACACTTCTAGGTCGAATTTCCAAAAACCCAGCTTTATCTCACCCCTACACACAAACAGAAACCTACACCCAAAATCTCAACTTTCTAGCTTCAGCGGTTTCGTCTGGGCGCTGATGAATCAGTCAGTCAGTGAATACCTCACCTCACTGCTCTTTTATATATATAGATTACCAAAAAGTCAGGTCCATACAGTTTTTAGTAGTTGTTATTTCTGGCCGATTTCTGAATTTATTCCCCTAATGTTGTCTTCAACATCAACTCATTTGTTCAACAAACCCAACATTATTTATTGAAAGAATTTTTGTTTTAATTTTAAATTGAAAATCAAAATTTTTACAAATGCATCGTTTGTAATCATTTTTTCTAACTGGATTTTAACGAATGAAAATCTTTTGTGCAACACCTGTTATGTGAAAACAAAATCAGGATCGGTTTGTATTTTTTGCGTAATTGATGTTTATACCATTATTACCAACTGCGACATCTATTGCAATGGAAGATAACAAATGTCTTGTCTTGTTATTATTTAGTGGTTTACGATAAAATAAGTGCGCCTAGAAGTAAACTACAAAATTTGAAATTATGTGTGATATTTTACGATATCAAGAAGTTATAGCATTGTTAATTTGGCACATGTCTTGCAGAGGGCCAACTAAGTGAATAAGTACGTAATAATAATGAAAAAAATAATGATTTTTGTTGTTGTTATTTTTTGTGGTTCCAGGACGAATTTTCTAAAACCCGGCCTTATCTCGCACATTTGCATCAACAGTGACCCACTGGTAAAATTTCAAGCTCCTAGCTTTAGCCGTTTTGGCTGGGCGTTGATGATGAGTCAGTCAGTCAGTCAGTCACTTATCACCAAGCTCAAATATATAATAGATTTTGGTATTACAGCACAAAGGGAATTTTTAAATATTTTTTCTTTATAAGGGTATAAAACCGCCCATAATTTTGGGCGCAGCATCCAATTTTGTGAACGCGAACAGATTTGAGCCCACGATTTTTTTCTTAACCCATGTACCAAAAATTGTGAATGTGCTAGGAAAAATTTTTAATTTTTTTTTCGATGAAATTGTAAAGGAAATTTGAAATTTATCATATACATTCGCTAGCCAAAAGGCTGAGGGTATTAAAATATGTCCCGATTACGATTATATGTGGTGTGACATATCTGTGGTTTTCATACATGACGACATAAGTCGACTTGTGTAAATTTTGATTTATTTGTGCCATGTAGTTGTACTTTTTGAGATCTTTCCATCACTATTCCGTTTATAAAAAAATATTCGTTACTAATACTACATACGTAGAAGTAGTGCCGTTTCATAAAATAATTGTCATTATAAACATATTATATCAACATAAGAAAATCGCAAACACATTCACGAAAAAATACAAGGCGACTTAGATCAATTTGTTTAAAATAAAATTAAAATGTTTATTGATTCTCTTTCAAGTGAAAAATAGGTTAAACAATAGACTAATGAATGTATAGACAAAGAAATCCTCTTAGTCAAATTCTCTCATTGAGTGAAAATTGAGTCAGTTGAAGAGGTACTCAATTTTTAAAATGGCAATTTCTACACACACAGAAAAAAAGGCCTCTCTAACATATGTCCCAAACATATTTTGCAGCAAACATATCTTTGTTTGCAAGCAGTCCCATAACATAACATATGTTTGGGTCCTAATAATGGTGGTTGTTTATTGACACGCATGGAAATAAGCAACAACAGACACGTAGGTACATAAAAAATTCCAAAGAAATACATAACAGACTTTAATAAAAGAAAAACGGAATCATGGTGCAAGAAAGAAGAAATTTTTAATCAAAAATAAATAACAAATATTTCGCTTCTATAAAGAATATACATATGTCTACAAAATCTTTATTTAAACTTCGCGAAGAATATTTTACCGTTTTCTTCTACATTTTGTGGGAATTTCGCGCAAAAAATTTTGACAGAAAATGAAGACTACGGCCTGAATTCGCCTTTTGGATACCCTTGTTAAATTTGCCTTGATCGGAATGAAATAATTTATAAAAAGTTACACTATTAAAAAGAAATAAATATATAGAAACATCGATGAACGATTCTCCTTAGTTCTGAAGTAAAACACATTTTCCTCAAAGTTGAAATCATCAGTGGGAAATCGGCATCTGGAATTAAATGATTATAAATGTAATAAAAAGGTACATCCATATTTCAAACATACATATGTATGTATATGAAAAATGTATTGATGTAATTACCATTATAAATGCAATTTATTCCTTGTCCAATAAAATATTTCCATTTACCTTTTTGATTCAATTATAAAATGTCCAATTACACTGTGACACAAAATGGATTTGAAAATCTGGGGCAGAGATATTTCCTTTTGGGATGAAAGCCCCTAGTGAGTATATTAAGAATCCCGAAGGACAGACTCGCCGTGAATCCAACTTCCGAGTTATGGCAGAATTAAGTTTCTGCTGAAGACCCTGTAAGGCATCTGAAATTAGAGTTATATCTTTGTTAAATGTTGTTTTTGCTTATTTATGAGATGACATCTCTTCAGTCAAATCGAACGAGGATTATTTTCGTAGAGCATTTCGACCTTCTAACTCGCTTCCTTCAATGTCCTTTATTTTAAGAACCGCTATAAAACTACCACAAGACGACCTTTTTCAGCTTGGAAATGTTCTGCAAAAATGTCGTCAGAAAATTTTAGGTACGGCTTTCATTGACTATTGAGTGAACACAGAGCATATTGAGTGTAAGGGCGACCCCTACAAAAAAAAAAAAAACAAAAAACATTACAAATTCTCTGTCTATTTATTCATTAGTCTATGGGTTAAACATGCTATTTTATATTCAGTTTCTGTTTTTATGTAATTGCCGACAGTTTTTGATCGGAAATCGCCTAAAAAATCGTCAAATCCTCAATAAAATTTGGAAAATCGTGTTCATTCTGACGGTTATTCGCTCTCTATTCATTGTTCGATCCTAAATTATGTATTAATTATTTCATTTTCCATACAAAATTCTGAGCAAAGAACGATTTTTGTACATTGTTCAATTTAAATTACTCTCCGAACGACGATAAAATATGTCTCATCTCTAACAAATGAGAGTATTTATCGAAATAAATTATGACAGACAAAATAAAAATTTACAAGTTTATGAAAAACAACTACATTTTTAGAAAAACTACAAAACATGAATGAAAAGTAAACGATGGAACGATTAGTATACATTCAAAGGATAGTAAATTTTGTCTTCTCTTTCATTGCAGTTACATTTCATGTCGATTGTTTCAAATTCGCGTACAAATCTAAAAACTAAAATCAAATACCTGTATACCAAAAAGTTATTTTGGCAGGTTTCTCTCTCGTTAATTTTGAAAATAGAAAATTTGAAAAATGTGTTGAAATAATCACCGTTTTAAGATAAAAAAATAGAAAACATGAACGAATGATATAACATGAAATAGATGTTTGAAGGAAAGAAAATTATTTTTCCAGTTCATATCAGTATGAAGTATGTACCATGTCGTATGAACGGGTTAATTCGTATATTTAATTCTGAGAACGCACAACGTAATCAAAATACTGGTATGAACATGACATTACCGTTTAATGCGATATTTTCGCTTATAGTTATGTCTATTAGAATGACTATATAAGATATGTATACAACCTACAGCAATATATCTGGGAGAGTTTTCACTATTGTTATCGAGTCTGCAGTAATGCACATTGCCAGTTTTGAATGACAGTTTTGCTCAAATACGATATAATTCGAAGGCGAGGTAAAAACCATCAAAATACCGTGAACTTTTGTTCAAAATATGGTTATATTGTTTTATTTCATGCAATTTTGACTAGCGTGACCATAAAATCGTCAAATCTTGAGCCAAAAAACGTCAAAATGACGATAAATCGTCGAATTCGGCAACACTGAACTTACCTCCAAAAACAAATCCCATGGCCCAATAAACAGCAAAAACTGCTGATAATTCCTTTATTGTGATGGAATCGCATTACAACAAAATGAATAAATAGGTACAGATTCATTAAATTCTGATAGCGAATTATATATCGATAATGAACAGTTTATAATACCGCCCACTATTTCTAAAATTGGTATATCGTTATGAAGAATATTTTGATTTTGTTTTATTTTATTTTCGTCTTTGTTCATTTTTGGTCAACAACTGATAACGTTTTTGGAATAAAAATTTGTTATTTAATTTATTTATCTGTCTGAAAATTGTGATTTTTAGACTTATATTTTTAGTCATGATGCCCACCGCGGGAATAATATTCCAATGTTATGCATGGGTTTAAAATTATCCAGTATTAATATGAGCCGCCATCTAATGCCAGACTTTAAATGGTGGGCCTCAGAATTAATGTGCCCCAGAATATGGTTTCTATGGGTACAACTCTGTTATCTGATTCCACGTACATTAACGTATTTTGCACCAAAGGAAAAGTCAACAATTCGTCTTTCATATATGACTTACGTGGGCGGCACGTGTCTTCCAGGATGAACGCCTTAACATATTTTTTAAAAATTTTACCTATTTTGATACATAAATGTTGGCCTATTCAACCTGCTAAATTGGTTGGTTTTTTATGTTGTTTTCCCAGCAAAATTTGAAGGTAGGGGTTCCATGCGATGACGTGATTTAAGGGCATCGTTTGCATTGGTTCAAACGAAGCCGTGAAAGATCCGATCTTTTCATTAGCATTTGAACCAATGCAAAGGAAGTCGTGAAAGATCCGATCTTTTTATCAGCATTTGAACCCATGCAAAGGAATTAATGAAAGATCCGATCTTTTCATCAGCATTTGAACCCATTCCATCGATGCAATAGAAATGAAGTTTGTGTTTTTATTTGTACACATTTTTCTAAATATATAAGATTAATTATTTACAATAGGCTTGATGTTGTCGGAGACTCGAAATCACAACCACCCCCAGCAAAATTTGCCGGAAGGGGTTCTTTGCGATGACGTGATTTCATGTCATCTTTTGCATTGGTTCAAAGGAAGTCGTGAAAGATCTTTTCATCAGCATTTGTACCCATTCCATCGATCCAATAGAGATGATGTTTGTGTTTTTATTTACACACCTGTTTATTTTCATTTTGGTATGTTCCAGTACTGCAAAAATCTACTAATTTTTACTAACATAAAGGAAAAATTGTTATCGTAGTAAAAATAAGTAGATTCTTGCAGTTTCTGGAACAGACCAAAGTTGTTAGAACTGTCGTCGTGATGTTGTCTTACATTTCCTGCATATCAAACAACTAAAATTTCTAAACAATTGGTATTATATGAAGTCCCAATCATCGAGCTAAAAATAGAATCGGACTGCACACATTGCTATTTTAAAAGTTCCCTTGTCTGTTCTAAATCTGACATAGAATGAAATCAATCAAATCTCGCTTCTTGGAATTTGAAAAAAGTCCGAAACGAAAAGGAACAAGAATCTGAAAATAAAGAAGAAACTACTTTTGGAAAGAAACAATTAAAAACAAGTAAGAAAAGTCTATAGTCGAACGGAGCCGACCATGGGATACCCTATACCACTATCCCAGGGCAATCGCTCTCCACGGAACTTCTTTTCAATGATTTTGAAAATTTAATTATCAAATATCAGAGATGTAATGTATAATACTTATGACCAAAACCAAAAAGTTATCTAGCATGACAAAGACATTTTTGTAGCAGGAAAGGAACATTTAGTTCACACAAACTAAAATGTAATGAAACCCACTTATTTAGTACTACTTCGAGTACTTCCGTTGTTTAACCGCTACGTTATTGAAATTTTTACCAATTTCACACAAAAGTTTCAGTCCATTTAACCCGCTAAGTATTATCTGATCTTCACGTTGGTTTGTGCGCTTCTTCTTCATCATAAACTCAAACTTTGTTTAAAATATTGCGGGTTATTATTTTGACCTACAGAGCCGCTACAAAATTGGTTAAAATTTTGTTTTTGGTCCATTTCATCCCCTGAACATTTCACGATCATCACCAAAAACTAATCATTTCTATTCTGGCCCGAACCCAACCTCCTTAAAAAATTCGTTACAATTGGTCCATAATTGCGGCCTTAAGATTGTTTACAATTTTTAATGGACGGACACACATCGCTAAATCGCTTTATCTCGTCGAGATATGAATTTTGGCATACCAAATAAGGTGTCTCGGACGAATATTTCGTGGTATTACATAAACTTTTGGAGAGACAATATGTAGCATGGGATAAAAATGTGGCTCTCTACACAGAACCCATTATATATTAGGCAGTAGGCCCGTTATCTAGCAAACACTTTATTGCAATTTACATCAGGGGAAAGGTCAGTAGTTTTTTTTTTCATATGTAGGCTACTTTGCGAAATATATATGTCCTCAAAGAATTAAAATATCGACCAAAAATAAAATTTTTATATTTTTCATACAAAAGTAATGGCCCATTTCACCCGCTAAAGAATGTCAGATCATCATTCAAAATTGTAGGCATCTTTTTCGACCTATACTCTTAACTGGTGCAAAATTTCGTGACTATTGATGTATAATTGCGACTTTTAGCGAGTTTATTATTACACTACAAACAAATAACGGAATATATTAGGCTGTAACTCTGTTATCTGATCATGCACACCAACATAATTGGCATCAATTGAAAGGTCAAGCGTTCCACTTTCAAGTATATCTCAGTTGTTCGGAATGTCACTTCCAGGAATTAAGATATAAGCTGTATATTAAAAATTTTCACAATTTTCACACAAAAGTTTTGGTCCATTTAACCCTCTAAATATTATCCGATCGCCATCTCAAATTGCAAGCTTCTCCTTTGTGATATACTCTTACCTTATTTAAAATTACGCGTTGATCGGACTATTATTGAGACCTACAGAGCCGCTAGAAAATTGGATAAATATTATGTTTTTGGTCCATTTCACCCACTTAATATTTCACGATCATCACCAATAAGAATAGGGATCTATTCTGATCTGAACCCGACCTTCATACAAAATTTCGTGACGATCGGTCCATAATTGCGGCCTGGAGCGTGTTTACAATTTATAATGGACAGACGGACGGACGGACGGACGGACGGACAGACACACATCTCAAAATCGCTTTATCTCGTCGAGATATGAAGATTGGTATACCACATTGGGGGTCTCCGACGAATATTTCGCGGTGTTACATGAATTTTTACCAAAACAAACTTATAATACCCTTTTCCACATTGTGGTATAGGGTATAATAAATTAATTAAGCATAAATGGTATTTTCCATAAAAAGTCTCTCCTCCCCGTTCGTTACATTTTGTTCTTAGAGATCCCTAAAGCAAGCCGGGTTGTAGATCCCTACATAGTTCCGTCACTAAACAAAAGAGTATAAATTACCAAAAAGTTGTTATAAAATAACAAAATTATAAAATAAAAGTAATTTACGAAATAAAAATACTTAAAGGAGTGCATTTTGAGTCCATGTTGAAATCTGAACTGGTGATGGGAAGATAATTGAAAAAACCTTTTGTAAGATGAAAGAATATCAGTTGCGGAGAACGGAGGAAGTAATCTTTTGCGTTGCAGCGGTGGTGATTACATTGCAATTTTGGATGTAAACTTTTGAAAAACTAAACTTATAAATTAATTGTATTTATTTCATGAATTCGTTTTGAATTAATAAAGAGTTTTGTTTTTCATGAAAACCATATTTCAACACAGCATTTCCATTTTCCAAACAAGACATGAAAATTTCATGCCAAGGGGTTGGTGAAAATGACATGCCAAAGCATTGGTTAAAATGACATGTCAAAGCATGGGTGAAAATGACGTGTCAAAGCATTGGTGAAAATGACATGTCAAATCATTGGTGGAAATGATATGCCAAAGCATTGGTGGAAATGACATGTCAACGCATTGGTTAAAATGACATGCTTAGGATCCAGAAAAGAACGTCATCTTTTGGGGTCCACGCTCATATAAAATTCATCGATGAAGATGCTAAAAAGATGACATGCTAGATCACTTGCACCCATGATTGAATGTCATCTTTGGCATCGAACATTTTGCTGGGCCGTTGTTAAAACTCTCGTCGTAATGTTGATGTCATTGCAAAGGGTTGGTGAAAATGACATGCCAAAGCATTGGTGGAAATGACATGCCACAGCATTGGTGAACATGACATGTGAAAACATTGGTGTATATGACATGCTTTGGATCCAAAATAGAAAAGCATCTTTTGGGGTCCACGCTCATACAAAATTCATCGATGGCGATGCTAAAAAGATGACATGCCAGATCACTTTCACCCATGATTGAATGGCATCTTTGGCATAGAACATTTTGCTGGGTTGTTACCCCATGCCTATGTTTGCGTCATAAGATAATTTGTACTTCTGTTCAAGACATTTTGTATTACCAGCATAAAACAATTCATACCATATATTTACTTCAATGCTGTTCCTGGTGGAGGGTGTATAAAGTTCAGTCCGTCCGAACTTACTGTTATAGTATGTATACATAAAAATGGTGAGGCTGTGTATCATCCATATACTAGTTTCTTTTAAATATTGTTTCTTTAAAATATTGCATGTTACGGTACATGTTAGCTAATTACTTTTAACTGATGTTAGAGATACATATTTAGACACTACCAAAACTACTTTTCCATGTAAAATTCAAAACAAGAGATACAATATTGTAAGTATATTCTGTTTTAAGCTATCTTATTTTTTATATTCATTAATGCAGGGCAAAACTTTTCAAATGTCTGTTAGTTTTTGTTTTTTTTTAAGGAAAATATTCTGCATTTTTACATTTATTTTGATGTTTTTTGTTTGCTTTTATTAGGGGTGTTGTCCTTGCTATTTTTCCTTTGTCGTTTTTTCCTATACTTTTTTTATTTATTGATTTCCTTTGAAATTTTGTTTGAATTCTTCCTATGTATATGTGCTTTTAGCTACTGGGTGTTATGTTCAAAGTTTTTGCCTTTCCCCAGCCGTAGTAATAGATAATGCAGGTCAGAATTGTTGAAACTTTTCTTTTTATTGTTTTTATCTTTTCTCAACAATGACGTCGGTGGGTGGTACAAAGCAATTGGGGCATTTCTAATTTTTGAAAAATGGCATAATTAAACAAAGAAGCTAATGTAAGAAAATTATTTGAGGGGAGAAACCTCAAATGGTGAAAAAAGTTGAAAGAAAAAATAAATAAACTTTAGATTAAGTACATTGGAAAATGTATTCCCCAAGGTAACTAATCTGTTAAAATAGGGTCTGAAATGGTAAATGGTCAGCTGCCACTAATGGGACCTTGATATAGCATAAATTCTTTAGGCTTTTGTGAACGAACCATATGATTATGTGGATTTTTAGCATAAAATTTTGCAGAAATTGATATTTTGCATTGTATTCCCGATATCTTAAAACAATAAGCAGTTGCATTGATATTATACATAGTTGCATCTCTAATATAAACCAAAACAAAAAAGCAAATAACTAAGAAATAAATCAAAACTTCAAACAACTTTTACATATCGAATTGAACAAAACACAATGAAATACAAACTGCAGTTTAAGCTTTCAAAGGATTTCTATCGTTTTGTGATAATACAATTCTATATTTCTTCCACTCCTTTGTTGCCCATGCAATGCATGAATCGAATACAAAATGTATTGCATTAGTTTTCCGCCACACAAACCTAAACTGAATTTAGTTTTCGGTAGCTTTTAAAAAACTCCAAACACTTTTAGTTCGAATGCAAACTCTTCTTTTAGAAGTTGTGTAGTAATTCGTCCACCTCTTCTTCCACAAAACCTCCTTGAATATGTACTTGACATTTTGTTAGCTTGCATTTCCATCGTGAATTGTGCATTGCGAAAAATGAAATGAACAAGTTTTGCATTCTTCACTTTCTAATCCAAATTCTTTCGAAATGTGTGCATTTCCACTCCCAACCAAGGGATAATAGTTAGTACCAAGTTTTCGTATACATAGATACTCGTATATATTTTGAAGTTTGACTTCGATACATTGCGTACGAGTTTTCACAACAATGGCCAAAAATCAAATATGTATATGTTTGCGTATGTGTGCATTCCTGCGATAGCTATATGCAGCAGTTTGCCACATCTGTTTATATTTACTTTGTGATAACAGCCACCTACGTTCGTTGATTGTCATTCGTTTGAACATGGCACTGTGGTTAGTGTTAAGATCAAAGGTTCTTCACTTATAAGACCAAACCGGTCTTCTTACAGATCTATTTGTAAAATAGTGATCAATTTGTAAAAAAAACCACCGAATACAGTGTCCTTAGTTTGTAACTCCTAACGGTCTTCTGGTGGAGGAAGACATAGTAGTCTTCCCATTGAATACCAATGGAATCTTGTTATAGACGTATGGAAAATCTAGGAGTCCTCTGGTCAAGTCTTAATACAAAATAAAAGAGTCTTCATCTAGAAGATAAAAGCGTCATACTATAGAAGCCCAAGGGTCGTCCTATAGAAAACCAAAAGGTCTTTATTTAGAAGACCAAAGGGGTGTTCTTACAGAAGGCCAAGAGTCTTATTAAAGAAATCCAGTTGTTTTTTCTTTTGAAAACTAATGAGTCCTCATAAAGAACTCCAAAGAGTTCTCTTATTAAATTCCAAAGAGTTTTCTTCTTGTAGAAAGCAAAGGGCCTTCCTTTAGAAGTCCAAAATATCTTACTATAGAAGACCAATAAACCTCTTACTGAGGACTTAAAATTATTTCCAAATACAATTTTTAGGGTCTCCTTACCGAATCATATGGACATTTTACAATACAGAAGTATTTCCATGTAGGAGAACAATGCGTTTCTGAAGACCGTTGAAGACGTTCTATGGAGCGTATACTAAAATACGTATGGAGATTCGATGCTTTATGTCATGGGAGCTACAAAAGGGTGCGCCATCTTTAGGTGTTGTTGTGACGGCTTTCCATATCCATCGTATTTCCTGTGTGACCTTGTGTTCTAAGATATTCTCCATTGCATTCACCTATGACATGGGCACTTTTTTCCACTAAATTAATTTTATATGATTGCAACTCGTTATGTTATTGACATGAGTAATTGATATTTTTTCATAATTTGTTATTATTGATATAATTTGCATCAAAGGAGAGGTGAATAGTTGGTTTCAAGTATCGTGTTCGTAATTCGTCGGAATATGCCCCAGAATTTAAAAAGTTGGATATTTTCTCACAATTGTCAATGGTAAATTTCACCCGATAAATGCTCTCTTACTTCCTCTTACACTACACACAATTAAAACTGTGGGGTTTCTGTATATACTAGGCTGTAACAATTTTATCTGACCACGTACATCAGCATAGTTGGCATCAATCAATGAAAAAAGATAGTCATACTAAAAACAATTAAGAATTTTCACACAAAAGTTTTGTTCCATTTCACACGCTAAATATAATCTGATCATCGTTTTAAATTGCAAGCTTATTCCTTGTCGTAAACCCAAACCATGTGTCAATTCTTGTCTGAAGCTGACCGCCATACAAAATTGAAGAAGATGGGTCCATAATTGCGGCCTGGAGATTGATTACAATTTTTAATTGACGGACGGACACACGAACACACATCGCAAAATCGCTTAATCTCGTCGACATATGACTAAGATGAATATTTCGCGGTGTTACTGGAAATTTCAGAAAAAACAAACATATAATACCCTTTCCATATTGTAGTGTTGGGTATAAAAAGGTTTAAAACACACATTCCATCTTCATTATGTAACACTGTGCAGATTCAGTTGCTCAAGACAAGATATAGACGTTTGGAGAAGCAAAAATATTTGTATAGTTTCTCAATTTTTCGGCAAACAAAACAACTTTGTTTACTTTTTTGGAACTACGTACATACGTGGATATATACTTTGAATAAACGAACATAAAATAAATCTAAACAAACCAACTGTTTGATCCTTGTTGTTTACATTCACCTTCAAAGTAAGAATGAGCTGAGAGAGAAAAAAACTGAAGCTGTTTTGTTTCGGAACATACATATTGGTAAATTCAACCTTGCAATATTTGTTACAGTGCAAGTGACTGTAAACGAGAGCCTTAAGCAAAGCATATCTTTTTCTATCCCTAACTGTCGTCATATCAAGTTTCCGCTTTCTAAACTTCAGTTGCACAAAACGCATTAAATGTCTTCGAGAGATTGAAGCATTGGAATTACAATACAATGGATGGTAAATATGGTAAAGGCATGTGTGTGCATGATGCAAGACTTTGTGTATTTTTAGTTTAACTTCTAAGGAAATGTGGGCTACTAAATCACGTATACTTGTATACGTACATACGTATATGAATAGAAGGTATGTGCTGCTTTACACAAATATTTTCTTGTAAGGTTTCAAACATTTTTCTAAAACACTACCGCATAACACGACCACGTTTAAAGTTGGCTTCTTCTTCTTTGAGAATTTTTTTTGTGGCTTTAGCTTAGTTTTGTTAGTTTTATAATAACAATTATTGTTACACCATGTCGGTTAGTTAAGGTATTTTATATAAACGTATGTAGGTCTGTTAAGAAGTTTTGTGTGTGCGTGTATAGGAAAGTGTGTATGTAATTTTAATTATACAGTGGGAAAAAATTCATAAGAAATAAAAATTTCGCTGACATATGTAGTTTATATTGATTAAAACATTTAAGGGAACCGTGGTATTTTCAAAAATTAACCAGGAAAGCTTTCTACACATTGGAAAATTTGAATCTTCCATATATAGACATTGGCGTAGAAACGTATCCTAGTTAAGAACTCTCATTTCTGAGGGAGGTACGGAAAAACAGTGGACCGATATAGTTCGTCTTCGAATTTGACGCAATTTTAGAAGAATGGTTACGTTGTGCAAAGATCGGACCAAATAGAGAACTCCCTTTAAGACTCATTGTTGGTGGCCCTAAGGTTTTTTTATAGCTTTAGGGCAATTATATCAGTCCGTATGGACTTACCCCCCGATGAAAATAACGGTAACTCCCGAACTTCGGTATTTTAAGAATTTTAGTAAATTTGAGAAATTTAGTATTTTAAGAATTTTAGCTACAATGTACTAGCAGAAAATATTGTAGAAGAGAATTATCAGCATAGGTACATTTCTACAAATTGCCCCCGTAGAAGCGTACTTCCCGATTTTCAGGTTGTGTCATCAATATCCCATCGAAACGGTTGAAATTTAGTATTTAGTCTCCGTTGGTGGTATATAACTTTCCACCTGAAAATTTCCGGTATTGTCCCTTCCAATGTTCTGTATTTTGAAAGTTTTAGCCACATTATTTAACCGGAAAAATTGAAATTTGGTATTTAATCTTCGCTGCAGTTACAAAACTTACCTCCAGAAATGTATCGGTACATGTCAACGTTTTATACAGCCTCCATAGAACTGTGCTCACGATGTTCTTTAACTATCCAAATCCAGAATATCCAGGTTTTGGTCTAGTCGGTATTGCCCAATTTTATGTATTTCGCTCAATTCGGAAAATTGTAAATATTGGTCCATGTTTTGGAAAGAACAATGTTGACGCCCCATATGAGCGTTTTTGAAGGGAGTATGCATTATCCGTTGGGATATAAACGTTCATACACTTCAATACATTTCCTGGTGGAGGGTATAAAAAGTTCGACCCGGCCGAACTTAGGCCCATACCTAATATTCAACGCGACGTAATAAAATAATTCTCCATTCTACCACAAAAGTGCTCTTGGGGCATCCGTATTACCCAAATACGTTATGACCGAATTCCCGTTGAAACCACAAAATCGCGATTAAAACATATAAAACCTTTTTTCATTCTTAGACACAAATAATATTCCTTTACGATATATTGATTTTCGTGATTTGTTTGATTTATTGATTTCAGCCAACATTTGCTGATCGCTAGCAATATCTTGATTTCATCCCGGCGAAGGGAATTTACAATTGGCCTTCTCAGGTATTTTGTTATGATAGTTTTGGTGAAAAACTACCCTTTTAAGTATTAAGTATACAAAAACAAATTCTAGATCTCAACAAATAGTTCAAACCAAACAAGTAAAAAAGTATCAGTCGGCTTTGCCGACAGAGATATACCCTCAGCCGGTATGGACTTAAACACTTTTTTTGGCAAAAAAAAACTGATGATTCAAACTTCAGGGCGTATGAACCGGCAAAAATATAGATTGGATTAAAGCTCACAAATTTGCGGGGGATATCGATAGATAGGTCTTTTGTACCATAATTGCCTACGAAAAACATAATATCGCTGTAAACAGGGCCTTCTCAAGAAGAATGGACTTGCCCTTGAAAAACTTTTACTGTCGTAATTGAGGCAGCGAATGCAATTTGCTTCAACAAAAATCAAAGTGATTCGACAGCAGGTCTTAAAGCGAATTTATCCAAAATTTTGTGTGAGACGTACCCGAAGGAGTGGGCAAATATAGTCCATATTCGAACCTGATCTATATCAGGTAGTTATATTAGGATGTGTAAAGTATGGACCAAATCGGTCACTCCCATCAAGAGTTATCGTGCGCACAATTTTTCCGAACATTTTTGAGCTTTTGTGGGCGAGGTACCTGAAGGAGTGGACCGATATGACTTATCTTCGAACTTAAACTAAGTTTGCACAAAATATTACGAAGGCCAAATTTTGGATCGAATCGGCAGATCCGTTCAAGAGTTATGGCAGTGAATACAAGCTGCTACAACAAAAATCAAAGCGATTCGAGAGCAGGTCCTAAACTGAACTTTTCCGAAATTTTGTGTGGGAGGTACCCGAGTTATCGTGCGCACAAATTTCCCGAACATTTCCGTACTTTCGTGGGAGAGGTACGGGAAGGAGTGGAGCGATATAACCCATCTTCGAACTTAAACTAAGTTTGGACAAAATATTACGAAACCAAATTTTTGGACCAAATCGGTTGATCCGTTCGAGAGTTATCGTGCGCTCCAGCCAGCCAGACAGACGGACGGACATGGCTAAATCAACTCCAAATTGTCTGAAACACATTTCGTCCAAACATACTTAAGGTCTAAACCATTATTCAGATGAGGCACATTTTGCCCGTATAAAAGTGTATATACCCCCGTTAGCATAAATGCTGAGGGTATAAAAATTGTTTTCAATTGACCACGGGTACAAAAATCGTCCAATGCCTAACAAACTGCGAAACGAAGTTCGTCGAGTCCACCAGTAAATAATAAAAAATATTCTTTGTATTTCCTTACAGATGAAATGAATAGGTGTAAGATTCCACCTGTGTAAGACATCTTTTTTTTCTTTCAGTTTATCTCTCTTTATCTATTACAAATCTCTGGTAATTTTCAGTTCATTGTGCACATTTGTTTTTCTATGTGTTTTTCAATGTACGAGGGCGGTTCGGAAACTTCTTAGCCTATCAATGAAAGAGAATAGTTAGTTTTTTAAAAATATTTTTATTTTTCAATATAATCTCCTGAAACTTCAATACACTAAGTCCAACGCTTTTCTAGCAATTCTATCCCTTGATTAAAATAGTTTTCCTCAAGGTCTTCAAAATAGCACGAGACTGTAATTGCATCTTCATTTGAGGTAAAACGCTTGCCAGCAAGGATTTTTTTTAGATTTGGGAACAAGTAAAAGTCACTGGGAGCTAAATCAGGAGAATAAGGTGGGTGGTCAAGCAACTCGTACTTTAATTCGTTGATTTTAGCCATTGTGAAAACACTCTTGTGCGCTGGTGCGTTGTCTTGATGAAAAATTATTTTTTTGTGTTGTAAGCCAGGTCGTTTTTCTCGAATTTTTACATTTAATTGATCCAAAAGGTTGCAATAGTACGTTGAATTTATATTATAATAAAATACCTTTGAAGTCCCAAAAAAACGTTGCCATAACCATACCAGCCGATTGAATTGTTTTTGCCTTCTTTGGGGCACTTCCTCCAGCTTCAGTCCATTGTTTGGATTGTTCTTTTGTCTCTGGAGTATAGTGGTGGATCCATGTCTCATCAACAGTTATGAAACGACGCTTAAAATCCATCCAAACAAGCTTGAGAAATGTTCATTCTTATGCGTTTTTGATCGACTGTTAACATATGCGGCACCCATCTTGCAGAAAGCTTTTTCATCTGCAGTTCTTCATGCAAAATTAAATGGACTCGATCATTTGAGATGCCCATGATATTAGCAATTTCACGCACTTTTATTCGTCGATCATTTAATACCATATCATGCACTTTGGCTACAATTTCTGTTGTTGTTGCTGTTTTTGGACGTCCACTACGTGGTTCATCTTCAATGCTTGTACGACCACGTTTAAATTCAGCAACCCATGTTTTTACTGTTGCATATGAAGGAGCACTTTCACCTAAAAGATTCACCATATCATTATGAATTTCTTGTCCCGATAAACCTTTTTTATGTAAATATTTAATGACAGCACGCATTTCTAATTTTTCCATTGTAAAAAAATTGCGGATGCGTCTTTTTTGAACACCTGTTTCTATATGAAGGAGTTGCCAGATCGAAACAAAATTTAACATGTGTTCATAACAGAGATGGAAGTTTCCAAAGCACTTAACTTTTTTCTGTTTATACCGCGCTTTTTGTGCTAGGCTAAGAAGTTTCCGAACTGCCCTCGTATTTTATGTGGCTTTGTAAAATAATATGTGTATTTTTTCAGTGGTTTTCTTCTCCTCCGTACGCATACATACATATTAGGGTGGTTTTAAAAATCGATGTCGGATTTTTTTAGTTTGTTTTTAGTTTTGTTAGATTTTAGGATTGCCAAAGTTTGAGCACAATCGGAAAATGTTAAGACGTGCCACTGGGCCCCAAAATTTCCATAGTAATTTGTATGTGGCCAAAGGTGAAATTTCACGAACCAGTCTAATACATATATCTGTCTATTCGTTTTCTTAAACTCGTTACTCCATCCATTTGCCTGTGGTGCATTAAGAATGAAATAAAACGTAACTGAATATCCTATGTTGTATATCCAAGGATATCCACTTAGATGCATTTTTCTTTTCGTTTTCTGCCAAGATTTATGTAATTTATGTACACTTGTGGTGATATCATGAAATTGTTCTCAGTCATGTAATTGCTGGCTATACAAACGATGCTTGAATAGTGACAGCAAAACACTTTAGAAAACGAAAAATTAATAAATTAAAAATAATTCACTTGGACATGCCACACAACAACTTGGACCAAAGATATATTATTCTTTGTTAGACTAGTCGTGTGTGTATGCGATTGTGGTTTCTTGTAAACGGGAAACGAAACTTCATAGGATAAGGTGTTTCAAACGTCTTGTGTGAGTGTTTGTGTTAGGGAAGTGTCATTACCCCCCATACCAAGTGCGGATATTATTCGAAAGTTCGCCACAAAACTTCGAAAGTGATATTATTTTCGAGCAGAATACAAGGGTTTTTTCGATAGTGTAGGCCAAAAATAAAATATTTGGAATTGTTGTCAAATTTTATTTTTTCAAATTAAAATCAGTTTGTAAAAAGTTTCATGTGAATTCGTTTATTTAGTTGAATTAAAAGAATTTGGTCTATTTATAAGTTGTGTAAATAACAATCGCGAAATTTTATTGTGTTATATGTTTTTTATAAAAGAAAAGTTGAAAATATTTTTGTGAAACCTGTAATCGAAAGCCTAGGAGCTGAGCAAATATATCAGATGAAGGGACTTTTGAATAAGATGAGAAAATTATGCCCCTGGAAGAAGTGGATACATAGTGTCAGAAGATGCAATCGATGTCGAAAATATTCTCCGATCACCTACCCGAAAAGGTTTCTTGGCGTGTGAACAGCAACTAAAAATTGCAATTCGGAGTATGTATATTTATACTAAGTCTATTTTATATATTAATTATTGACATATATCTTTTCTCTCGTTTTAAATGTACCCGGGTGACACGGTGGCTGACCTGGGATTTTCTCTGGATGACAGAGTTGTAAAACGCTCATGACAGGGTTGTAAAAGCCGCGAAATGACATATGAAAAGCAAAAGTTCTATGAATCTAAAAAGAAAATGAAGAAATTTATATCTATATATAGTCTTAGTTTTCCCGCTATTTAATACTTTGAATTAATTGTTATGTTTTCTGTTTATTTTGTAATTCTTGCATTGAATTATATTATTTTTAGTTTTTGCAATACACTTTCCTAACTCAATAAAAATATATGTATTAAAATTTACCTAAAATACCCTTTAATTATTGGGGAACGAATGGAAAATGAAACACCAAAACTATCGATAATAATAACATTAAAGAGCTTCTAGCGATATCTAAAATGAATCGTTAAAGTATCGCTAAATTATATGTTTTCGTATTGTTTTTGATTCGAAAATAATATTATTATCGATACTTCGAAAACGAAAGTTTTACTGCCACAAACTGAGCGACCAGTGAATCGTTTTTGATTCGTTTTCGTGTGTCGTTCTCGAACAAAATATCCGCAAAACTATCGCAAAACATTCGAAAACGATATCGTTTGCGATAGCAATGGTATGGGGGGTATTTATGGTTAGAAATGGTAAATGGTATTTTAAGTTTTATCAAGAGCAAATGTACAATGTTTTGTGTGTTCCATATGCAATTTGTCGCTATAGGTCCACACCTTAGTATAGCCCCCATAGAACGGTGCCTGCCTATTTCCGGTATTTTGAAGGGTGTGGCCTCAATATTCCACCGAAATGGCTAAAATTTGGTATTTGGTCTTCATTTGGGGTATTAAACGTTCCATATGAAACTTATCGGTATAGGTCCACGCCTTCAGATAGGCCCATAGAACGGTACCACCCGATTTTCGGTATTTTGTAGATTTTAGCCTCATTATCACACCGAAATGGCTGAAATGTGGTATTTAGTCTTTTTTGGAGGTTGACTGATATTCGTCGGTATAGATCCACGTTGCGATATAGCCCCAATAGATTGGTACCTCCCAATATCCCACCGAAAGACAGAAATTTGTTATTTAGCCATTATCAGTATAGGTCCACGGGTTCCTTTATCACTCTTAGAAGCGTACCTTTTGATCCCTCTTTCATCTCAAGTGGTCCCGCTTTCATCTTAAGTGGACACTGACCTCCCCGTGTGCCGCGCGTTCACCCATAAGAACGTTAAAAACTTGGGTTTGGGCGTCGGGTTAGTAACCCTCCCCTAGAAAAAACAGCCTACTATGAAAAAAAGAAAAAAAAAACAGAAAAACAAACCCATCTAAAGTTGACGAACCCCGCAAACGTTTTAAGGACCATAATCTGCGAATCTGCACCTGTAATGTTCGTACTCTTTATAGAGAAGGTGCAGTCTTCGCATTGAAAAGTACTTGAAAAGTACAAGGCCGATATTACTGCCATATAGGAAATACGATGGATTGGGAAAGGCGTCACAACAACACCTAAAGGTGACGCACTGTATTATAGCTGCCATGACGTAAAGCATGAGTTTGGTTGCGGATTCGTAGTTAGTCGGAGGCTAAAACATCTGGTATCCAGCTTCAGTCCAGTGCATGAAAGACTTGCTGCCATTCGAATAAAAGCTTTACCAGCTTTATTTGTGTTCATGCTCCCACTGAAGAAAAGGACGAACAGACCAAAGATATGTTTTACGAGCGCTTAGAAGAAGCATATGACCGTTGCCCTGCCCATGACATTAAAATCATTCTAGGCGACTTAAATGCCAAAATTGGAAAGGAGAATATCTTTGGCCCAACAGTCGCATTAGGCTGATAGATTTTGCAGCTGCAAAAACATGGTAGTTAGCAGCACCAGATTAATCATCTCGATATTCATAAGGGCACCTGGCTGTCTCCAGATCAAAGAACAAGTAATCAAATTGATCATGTTGTGATAGATGGAAGACATTCATCGAGCGTGTTGGATGTACGATCGTTCCGAGGCGCAAACATTGATTCGGACCACTACCTTGTTGCAGCAAAGGTACGTACCCGTCTAAATGTTGCAAATAAAGCACGAACAGACACAACGCGGAAGTTGGACATCGATAGGCTGCAAACACAACAGATAGCCACAACATATTCCACTCAATTCATTGCTTAATGAGAGCACTCCTTGTCCCGATAACATAACAACGCAATGGCAAAATATTGCCCACACCATGCAAACAGCCGCAAAATCCATTCTTGGATTCCATAGACATCCACAAAGGAATTCATGGTATGACCAGGAATGTCGTGCTGCTACCGAAGAGAAAAATGCGCCATATAGAGCGTAGCGCACGAGAGAGATATCGGGAGAAAAGGAGAGAAGAGAACCGTATTTTCCGCAAGAAAAGGAGCGAAATGGAAAAGCGGGAGTGTGATAAAATCGAGATGTACAGGAGCCAGAATGAAGTCCGGTATTCTACCAAAGATTGAAACATCAAACAGATGGTTTTGGTACAGGCACATCCTCCTGTAGAGACCAGCAAGGTAATCTGGTAACAGATACAGATAGCGTGCTCAGGATATGGAAGGAACATTTTTCCAATCTGCTGATATCCAATAGTAGCGAAGACGATGGTACCACAGATCCAATCCCAGAAGATGGTATAGAATGTATACCACCCGGCCAATATGAGGTAAAAACAACAATCAACCGGCTGAAGAAGAATAAAGCAGCAGAAGCCGATGGCTTACCAGCCGAGCTGTTTAAAACGGGAGGCAACGCGCTGATAAGGTGTATGCATCAGCTAGATAGCACCATCTGGCAGGAAGAACGCGTACCCGACGATTGGAACCTGAGCATCCAGTGTCCCGTCCACAAGAAAGGAGATAAGACTGTATGCTCCAACTATAGGGGTATAAGTCTTCTCCCTATTGCCTATAAGATAGTGTCAGGGATATTTTGCGAACGACTAAAGCCAATGTATGCTCCAACTATAGGGGTATAAGTCTTCTCCCTATTGCCTATAAGATAGTGTCAGGGATATTTTGCGAACGACTAAAGCCAATGGTCAACGAAATAATTGGACCATACCAATGTGGCTTTAGACCTGGCAAGTCCACCATTGACCAGATATTTACCCTGCGGCAAATCCTGGAGAAGACCCAAGAGATGCAGATCGACACATATCACCCTTTTGTCGATTATAAAGAGCATTCGACAGTCCCCTCCGATCAAAGGTATTTCATGGAATGTCTAAATTTGGTATCACCGCAAAGCTCATCCGGCTTTGTAAGATGACTTTACTAGGTCCTCAGGTAAAATTGGAAAAAATCTCTCCGAACAGTTCAGTACCAAAAGAGGTTTCAGACAAGGATACAGCATTTCGTGTGACCTATTCAACATTTTGCTGGAAAAGGTAATACGAGATGCAAATGTCAAAAGAAATGGTACAATTTACACCAATAGCCACCTGTTACTTGTTTATGCTGATGACATAGACATCATGGGACGATCAGTAAAGGAAGTAACTGATACCTTTAGGAAGGTCGAAGCAGAATCTGCGAAAGTGGGTCTGGCGGTAAACGGCGAAAAGACCAAATTGATGGTGTCGACGCGCAAAGCGTCCATAGAGCTCGGATAAACTGTGGAAGTTGGTACCTACAATTTTGAGGTAGTTAAAGACTTCGTCTACCTCGGCACTGCCATAAACACAACAAACAACATCAGTTGTGAAATAAGAAGAAGAATTGTATTGGCCAACAGATGCTACTATGGTTTAAGTAAGCAATTAAAAAACAAAGCCACATCTCGTCAAACAAAAATAACACTATACAAAACGCTGATACTGCCCGTGCTAATGTATGGCTCCGAAGCATGGGTACTTGCACAAGCAGATAAGGCAGTGCTTCGTGTGTTTGAGAGGAAAATTCTTCGAAAGATCTACGGGTAGATTTGCGTTGACGGTGAATATCGACGTCGTATGAACCACGAGCTATACCAGCTATACAAAGACATGAATATATTTAAACGTATCGAGATGCAACGATTGCGGTGGCTAGGCCATATCATAAGAATAAACGATGATGAACCCGCTAAAAAGGCGTATGAATGAATACATGCCACATGGCGGTGCACGCAGAATCGGGAGGCCTAAGCTTCGATGGAGTATACAAGTGGATGGAGAAAAGAAAAGGCGCGGTATTCCAAAAAGCGAAACGAAAAACAGAGAGAATTGGAGATCTTTTCTTAGTTCGGTCTATGGAACAAATGTTCTGTAATGGGCCAGCTAAGTAAGCAAGTATATTTTTTCAAAACAATATTTTTTTTTAAAACACTGTGTGTAATTTTTTGAGTCATGGTTTATTAACCATATTCTAACACCGCAGCGAGATATAAGGCCAACAATAAGAAGACACGTGTATCGGCGTTTTTCCCTATCACTTTGGTTCAAAATTCAAGGAAAAAATGGACCACAAGAATGTAGCAAAGATATCAGCAAAGAACTTTCTGGAACATACGAAATGTCTATCACCGGTTCTAAAATGTGAAAATAGCCAAAAACATTTGAAAATATTCTATTTTTATACTTTTTTCTCCGATTCCGCTCCACAGATATCGAACCGCCCAAAAAGTAAGGATACAGTCAACTACAAAAATGTACCTAAGATTTCAATAAACAACATTCTAGCACATCAAATGATTCTAGGAATGGTTCTTCAGAGAGTATAAAAGAGTATAAAAATCGAATATCAAAGGTACATTTTACTAGTTGGTTGTTTGCTTCAATTTTGATCGGTTTGATATCTGTAGACTAAAATCCGAGAAAAAATTAAAAGGGAAATTTGATTTTGACGATTTTGACCTTGAAGGTGAGGTTGAATGGATTTTATGTGTTCACAATTATTATTCTTTAAGACGAGAGTTACAACTTTTCTTCCGTGAGTAAACCCAAATTCTTAGCGGTTTAGTAGATATGTGCCTGACAAAATTATCCATTTTGACATGAAGGCCTCAGATATTTGGGGGCCCATAACCGCGAAAGTTGAAGAGATGGGGAAAAACGCCGCCACACGTGTCTTCTTATTTTTGGTCTTCTTTCCTGCTGCGGTGTCAGAATATGGTTAATAATTTTCGTCTCGCACAGTGAAATCGATTTGTGCGTTAACTTTTTTATATTTCAATATAATAAACCTTATTTTAGTGATTAATAGGCAAAAGTTCATTCATTCGTGCTATAAGAAATCATAACACTAATGCTAATAAAAGAGCGTATAATCTATGTTCACGTACTACAGCGTTGCCTCAGTGGACAAAAATCGATATGTTATGGCTCCTTAAATATGAAAAATATGAATATGAATATGAAAATTAGTCGACATTTAAAATAACTATTTCCGAAAATGTTGTTGATAATATTAAAAGTTTTGCGTGGGTTATAAATATAAAATTTTAGTACAATAAGTTGACATCAACTGGACATGGGCAAAGTACCGTTATCAAGAATTAAAAATTTAAATTTGATAAAAATATATATTTTCTTAATATTTCCTCGAGTAGGTCCTATGCCACCTATTGCCACCTTGGCTCTTGATTTTCGATAATTGGACATCGCTTCCAAAGGGAAATGTGTAAAAACTGTCTGCCCATTCCAGCAACCAATCAATATTTTAATGAATTGTCAATTTGGTATGAATGAAAAAGTGTACCTTTTCTTTTATTTAATGACTGTGTTGCAGCTTCATAGAAGGAGTTGACCTAGGTTGACAAATTTGTGTACAAGTACTAATGAGAGCTAAGGAATAAAAATGTAAATTTTTTGTACATATCGATATATATCTTTCACTGATTTTGCTATTACTCGTTCAATTTTAATTGAATATACTTCAAATTTAACATGGGATATTTTCATAGGCTCTGTTTTTTTTACCAAATCTGAATCAATTTTTGTCAAGAAGATATCACATGTTAAATTTGAAGGCTATTCATCAAATATTGACCGATTTATAGAAAAATCGGTGAAAAATATCTATGGGGGCTACATCCAAATCTGAACCGATATGGACCAAAGTTTAACTATTTCGTTCCTATGCCCTCATAAGAACTTGTGCAAAAATTCATAATAGTATGGAAGTGGCAACACTGTGCGTCCTCAGCACATATTTTATGGAACAAATAATGGTAGAAGGAGGGTGAGGGATTGTAACATCATAATACACATAAACTACCGAAAACCTTCATTGTGTTTCAACAAATTCTCACTCCTATTCATTTCGTTCAAAGTGACTGGCTGACCTTTTTTCTCTGTTTTTTCGCAATATGTAGGATGAGGTATGACCCCATGAAAAAATCTCCATCTAATAACGAACATAAATAATAAATACATTTTTGAAGTAGTTTTTTTTTCATAACGAAACGTACCTGCATTTCACAATGCAATGTTGCACTGTCATATTTCATCATACTGTTCCAATTCAAGCCAAGCCGAAGGGAGGAGATTGCAAGCGAACCAAATCATCTGATGATGAAGGAGTAGTTAGACGAAAAAACTATGAGAATCTCCAAAACATGAAAAATGAAATCTTTTAGAAATTCATGGCATTCCTCCAAATTCATTTGAACTTTTTTCACTTTTTTACTGAACATCCTTCCACAGTTGGGTGAATGTTTCATTTATTTGCCATTTGGCTGGCACAAACAGACCCACAAATACACACACATACATGCATATTGCAAATCAGCAGTAGTACACATTCAACACTAACTAAAAGCATGACATTCGTAAGCACATACACACATATGAACATAAATATGTGGGGTGAAAATTGGACCGTCCCTAGCTGATGATGATAGAAAGTAAGAATCCACTGCAAACTGATTCAATGGAATAAACGAAAAGAAAGACGAATTTAGGGCCTAATTAGGGTATTCAATTCGATCGAGTATTTGGTCGTGAATGAATAAATCGAACTATGAAAACCTATTCGCGCCACCAACCGTACATATACTAAGGTAGATGCTTTAGCAATCTATGACAAAATGTCAAAAAGTTGTAAAAAAATAAATAATTTCGTACATTTCCTAGCACAACTTCATTCCGAAATTATTACCCAAAGTATTGTTCAACGAATTCAACAAATATTTACATTTTTTTCATTATCAATTTTGTTTTTTAGTTTTTGCTTTAAAATAAACACATTTTGTACCATCTACCTTCTTAATGTTCTTTGAAGAACACATAGGTTTTTATTGTTCGATATTTTCATTCACGAGCAACTACTCGATCGAAACGAATGTCGTAATTAGGCCCCTGAGTCGATTTATGTCTCGATCTATGTTAATCGGTATTCTAAATTGGATGTTATGAAACAATTATTAAAAAAAACTACTAATGTTGAAAAAGTTTTATGACAATGAAAACATGGCAATCTAGAGGTCAGCAGGCTGGTGGGCGAGCGTAAACAGAAAAAGTGGCTAAACTACCAGAAGTAATGCAACATTGATATTGGCTTAAGTAAATTGTGGACAACCGTTGAATCATTTTTGAATCCGGGAAAGAAGTCTGATAAAACCATTGCTACTTTCATCAGCGTGATACTGACAGAGAGATTACATCATCTTCATGATGGACTTTAAACAAAACAAATCTGAAACCTAACATATAACAACTTTAGCATTGTTTTTACAGTGTTTTATATAATTTGCTTTTTATACCCTACACCACTATGTGGTAAGGGGTATTATGTGTTAGTGCATTTGTATGTAACATACAAAAGGAAGCGAGATAGACCCATAGTTCCTTCTAGGGATATACATAGAATCACTTTCTGAGTCGATTTATGCATGTCCGTCCGTCCGTCCGTCCGTCCGTTCGCAACATACAGGTCGCATTTGTTGACCGATTTCGCTGAAAATTGGGGAATACCATTTCTTTAGCTGTCGGAAGATCAAGTTCGAAGATGGGCTATATCGGTCCAAGTTTTGGTATAGCCCCCATATAACGGTACCCCCCCGATTTGCGGTATTTTGACGTTTTTAGCTACATTTTCAGACAGATGTAGCTATAATTTGACAGTTAGGGTTCTTAAATGTCAATAAACTTATATAACAAAAGTTGTGGACATAGGTCCACGTTTTGGTATAGCCCCCATATAACGGTACCCCCGATTTACGGTATTTTGACGTTTTTAGCTACATTTTCAGACCGATGTAGCTATAATTTGACATTTAGGGTTCTTAAGTATCAATAAACTTATATAACAAAAGTTGTGGGGATAGGTCCACGTTTTGGTATAGCCCCCATAGAACGGTACCCCCCGATTTACGGTATTTCGACGTTTTTATCTACATTTTCAGACTGATTTAGCTATAAATTGACATTTAGGGTTCTTAAGTGTCAATAAACTTATATAATACTGGACATAGGTCCACGTTTTGGAATAGCCCCCATATAACGTTACCGCCCGATCTCAGGTATTTTGACGTTTTAAGTCACATTTCTAGACCGAATTAGTTATAATATTACCGATTTTCGGTATTTTGAGGATTCTAGCTAAAATTTTTAACCGAATTAGGAGTTATTTGACATTAAAGGCTCAAAAACTGTCAACATAGGCCCATGTTTTATTATAACGGTACCTCCCAATTTCTAGCCCACCAAAAATTGTCAACATACATAGTTAGATATAGGCACCATAAAAAAGGGTCTCCCAAATGAAGCATTTTATGTACATTATCTGACATTTTAACGTACCCACTTAAAGTTGGGAACAGGAATGAAAACTAATTATTCCATTTTAGTTCAGAATATTTTATGGTGGAGGGTATGAAAAGTTCGGCCCGGCCGAACTTAATGCTTTTTTACTTGTTATGTTTCAAATCTAGTAACTCATTTTTAACACAGTTGCAGTTGACCCATCGAACGAAAATTTTGCACAGTTTTTAAAACTGGATGACAATACATGAATATGAAACCAAAACCAACATGGGTCTTATTTTTCCTATGGGGCCCTGAACAGTACTACGTCGTATGGGATGCTCAGTGCATCCGACAGACCGCCGCAGCTAGTCTGTATATTGATAAATAGAATTAAGCAGTCGGTCTGCTTCGGTTAAGTGCGTGTAAGACACTGATTTATTCAAAATATTTACAACTTACTTGCTAGTTTACAAAATATTTCTTATATTTCAATATACCTGAAATCGGATGGTACCGTTATATAGGGGCTATACCAACATCTGGACCTATATCGACAATTTTTAGTGGGGAAGTTTCTGGATAATTGGGAAATCCAACTGCGAAGCTAGAGCCAACTCCGACTAAAAATGTAGATGAAAACATCAAAATAATTTTGAATATACTCAGATGAAGTACGACATTAACCCTAAAACATGTTTTTGATTTTTAGAAATTCCTGGCGTTTAAACAAGTTTCACAGATTTGGTGTATTTTATGGCGAACAACTCTGTAGAATTTTTGGATCTGATATGACTGCATTTTAAAGGAGTTTTTGAACGATTTTCGAAAAACCAAAAAGACCGAATGAGGGTTAATATATTTAATAAAAATATTCCCCACATCCTCCTGAGTTGCCAAAGACACTATATACCTAAAATGCACGGATTCCACGGAATCTGGACTCGAATATTTCGAAAAAATTAGAAATGGACGAAATTTGGCCCGCCTACTTAGGTTACTTCCAGATGTAAACTTTAAAAACGCCGATACACGTGTCTCATATTTTCAGCCCTAAATTCATAACTTGCTTAGTTTTCCTTGTCTTTTTTTGCTCTCGCACAGTGAAATTAGTTCTTTCTTTCTTTAAAACCGTTTTTACCATGTTGATACAATATGGGATGATATTTATCCTTAGGAGATGAAATGAGGGAAATTCTTAAGACTTCAACGTATACTTACAAAAGCTAAATCAAATATTTTATATATTATTTATTATAATAAAATAGTTGTTTTAAAATATTAAAACAACAACAATGGGATTAAGCCAGACTATTTTGAAAAAACAAAATTATTATTTATTATTATTTCTATTACGGTGGAGCAGGAACGTAGAGGAAATTGGTATTAAAAATGGCAACGGTCTTTTTTCAACAACTACATATTTCATGATAAAATACTTTGTCTGAGATGACCAATTTTCAGAACCAAAGATCCTAAACATAGTATTCGTTTCTGTTCCAACTTCTGTATCTCTATATAAATACCACAGTCCTTTTCCCATATAGTTCCATAGTTCCGAGACCAATGTAGTTCAATGAATCTTTCTCTTTCGTCGTTCTTTTTGTTTCCTTCGTTCCAAACTGTTCTTTCATAGTTTCTTTTTTTGTTTTCATCGTATGGTAGATTAATTGCCATAAACAAATTGAAATAAAAATAAATAGATTGTAGGGATGTATCGTACATTTGATTTACGTTTATTTAGCAATGTGGCTGCCTCTGAATAATGAGCAAATCGAACGAGAAACATCAAAGTGAGTGTGGAATTAAAGGAGGGCGAATGAATAAAGGTATATCAACTATAGGAATGCAAGAGCTGAATACAGTTCCAATAGTTCCTTGTTCGGAATAGTTCCTTGGAACTAGTTCGTTCGTTTATGGAAAGTCAGGAGAATATTTCAAAATGTTGCAAATGAAATTTAAAAATTATAAACTTCCACCTCACCGTAACTGCTATGGAGACAAAATCGTATAATAGTTTCGCGTCTTACTAAACCACTGTTGTTAACATAAAATCGACCCTTTTTCAAAACAATTTCAATGGTTTATTTAACTTGGAAGTAGTGTACGTATATTTTCATGCAACCGAACAAGTTACCATTAGTAACGACTACTAATTCGGCTACAAAAAATGGAAAACAACAAGCTCTAGCAAACAGTGCAAGCTCAGCTAGTTGAAAGCATCTGGAGAACAAAAGCAAAATAACGCAGTTTGCAAAAGCAACAATATGTTGCAAAATAGTCAAACTCAGTGAAACCATTTTGTGGAGAACAACAAACCACGGAATTCCATTACAATGTTAGCTCTCTTGCTCTGTGAGTTGCTGTTTTTTTTATCCTTCTTCTGATGATACAATATTTTTCGTTACATTTTTATACCCTCCGCCATAATATGGAGGGTATAACTAAATTTGTCATTCCGGTTGTAACACATCAAAATATTCATCGGAGAAACTAAAAAGTATATATATATTCTTTATCAGGGTAATATTCTAAGTCGATATAACCATGTCCGTCTGTCCGACCGCCAATCGGAATTTTTAAGATAGAGCTTTGTAATTAGGTATAGAAGTTTCTACTACTCCTAGGATGTTTGGTATTGCAAATGGGCTATATCGGTCCACGTTTTATTGTAGCTCCCATAGAACGGTACCACCCGATTTTCGGTATTTTGAAGGTTTTAGCCTCATTATCACACCGAAATGACTGAAATTTGGTACTTAGTCTTCGTGGGGGTGTACAATTTTTCCCTTGAAATTTATCGGTATAGGTCCACGCCTTCCGAAATGGCTCAAAATTAGTATTTAGTCTTCGTTGTGGGTATAAAACCTTCCTCCCAGAAATTTGTTGGTACAGGTCCACCCCTTGATATAGCCCCCATAAAACGGCACCTCTCGATTTTCGGTATTTTGAAAGTTGTGGGCACAATAATCCATTGTAATGGCTGAAATTTGGTATCTAGTCTTCATTGGAGGTATTCAACCTCCCCCTATAAATTTGTAGGTATAGGTGCACGCCTTCATATAGGCCCCAGAGAACGGTACCTACCAAGTTTCGGTATTTTGAAGGTTATGGCCACAATAATCCATTGAAATATCTGAAATTTGGTATGTCGTCTTCGTTGGGGTATTCAACTTTCCCCTCTAAATTTATCAGCATAGGTCCCCGTCTTAATACAGCCCCCCTGAACGGTACCACCCGATTTTCGGTATCTTGAAGGTTTTAACTTCATTGTCACACCGAAATGGCTGATATTTGGTACTTAGTCTTCGCTGGTGGTATAAAACTTTCCCCCAGAGTTATGTAAAGGCCCTATAGAACGGTACCTCCCGATTTCCGGTATTTTGAAGGTTATGGCCACAATAATTCATTGTAATGGCTGAAATTTGGTATCTAGTCTTCGTTGGGGTGTGTTCAAATTCCCCCTCTAAATTTGTCGGCATAGGTCCACACCTTCATATAGCCCCCATAGAACGATATCTCCCGATTTTCGGTATTTTGAAGGTTATGGCCTCAATATTCATCCGAAGTGACTGAAATTTGTTATTTAGTGTTCGTTGGGGTATAAAACTTTCTCCCAGAAATTTTTCGGTACAGGTCCATATAGCCCCCATAGAACGGTACCTTCCGATTTTCGGAATTTTGAAGGTTATGGCCACAACAATCCATTGAAATGGCTGAAACTTGGTATTTAGTCTTCGTTGGACGTATTCAACTTCCCTCTATAAATTTGTCGGTATAGGTCCACGCCTTCATATAGGCCCCATAGTACCGATTTTCGGTATTTTGATGGTTATGGTCACAATAATACACTGAAATGGCTGATATTTTGTATTTATTGTTCGTTGGGTGTATTCAACTTTCCACTCTACATTTGTGGGTATAGGTCCACGCCTTCATATTCAATATTCATCCGAAGTGGCTGACATTTGGTAATTAGTGTTCGTTGGCGGTATAAACTTTCTCCCAAAAATTTGTTCGGAGAGGTCCACGCCATAATACAGCCTCCATAGAAACGTACCATCCGATTTTCGGTATTTTGTTGGTTTTAGCTTCATTAACTTACCGAAATGGCTGAAATTTGGTACTTAGCATTCGTTGGGGGTATACAATTTTCCCCTAGAATTTTATTGGTACGGGTCCTCACCTTCATATAGGCCCTAAAGAACGGTTCCTCCCGATTTCCAGTATTTTGAAGGTTGTACCCTCAAAATTCCTCCGAAATTTGCTGAAATTTGGTATTTAGTTTATCATTTGAGATATAAACATTTCCATATGAAATTTGTCGGTAAAGGCCCACGCCTTCATATGACCCCCATATAACGGTACCTCCAGAATTTCGGTATTTTGAAGTTGTGGCCACAACAACCCACCGAAATGGCTGCGATTTGGTATTTAGTCTACGTTATAAGTAAAACCCTTTCCGACGGAATTTCGTCGGTATAGGTCCACGTTTCGATATAGCCCCCATAGAACGGTATTTTGAAGGTTAGCGACATTGTTTTACCAAAATTTGGTATTAATTCTTTTTTATAAACCAAATTAAATTTTGGAAATTTGGAATTTAGTCTTCGATGGGGATATTCAACTTTCCCCCTACAAATGTCCACGCCTTCATATAGTCCACATAGAATGGTACTACTTGATTTTCGGCATTTTGAAGGTTATGGCCTCATATTCCACCGAAATGACTGAAATTTGGTATTTAGTGTTTGTTGGGGGTACACAAATTTCCCCCAGAAATTTGTCGACCTTCATGTGGCCCCAACAATCGAAATGAATGATTGATGATTTTCGATTAAAATTCGTCGGTATTGGTACACATTTCGATATACCATACATTTCGATGTACCATAGAACGGTACCTCCCGATTTTCGTAATTCTGAAGGTTGTGACGTCAATATCCCACCGAAATGACTGAAATTTTTATTTAGTCTTCCATGGGGTTATAAAATATTCTAGAAGAGAATTATCATGTCTTTTCATATCCCCCATAGAAGCGTACCTCTAGATTTTCGGTATTTTAAAGGTTATATGCACATTATCTTACCAAAATATTGGAAATTTGGTATTTAGCCTTCCGTCCACCAGGAATTTGTCGGTATAGATCGACGTTGTGATATAGAACGGTACCCCCCGAATTTCGGTATTTTGAAGTTCAGCCACATTGTTTTACCAAAAATTGCTGACATTTGGTGTTTAGTCTTCTTCATAAACGAAAGGAAACTAATTGTTCCATTTTATTTCAAAACAAGTTCGGCCCGGCCATAGCGTAACTTGTTATGTACTAAATTTATATATTTTGGAACATTTTTTATTTATTATCCTTTCTTACAGTTATGTTTTATATAATGTTTTTCGTGCTATTAGTGATTTTTTTTATCATGGTAACTTGGAGCCGCACTGAAAACTCATGAAAGAAAAATTAAAGGTTTTGGGGGTATACACTTTGATAAATATTATTTCTTGTTTGAGACACCCTAATGTTGCTACGCGCCAACATGTGGAAATTTTCCCCGCACTGAGAACCAAAAATACGTTATTACAGGTAATTCTGAAGAAAAAGGTGATTAAAGTACCGAAAAATGGATGGTTACCCTGTTTGGAGGCTGTGATCAAAAGTGGATTCATATCACATCTCTTTATAAGGTGGTTGTGTGACTCTGAGTTCATTATTAAAACCCATTGGGTTTGAATATTTGGTTAACATCTACCGAAATAGATTGAAATGTAAATCATATGGGAGATATAAATCATCGACTAATACTGACAATTTTTCGCGGGGAGGTTTAATATGCAATAAGACCTCCTGGTCCGGATTACAGCACATTCGATTGAACAATGGGTTGGTAACAGTTAAATACTTCAATTCAGGATGAGTCGTTACATGGGAACCACGCGAAAACTTGGACCCGGGACTACAATGTTTTTGTTAGAGTGTTTTTGGGCCACTAGAACCAATTGATAAAAATTTCAGTTCGATATATTGTCTAGAAGTATTTTTATCACACCTTCCCATGTTAGTGTCACCACTGTGCATGGGGGAAGTGCATAACCATGGGAAGGGTTGGATGTGGTTGTCGTTTGGTCTCTTTACTATGGTTTAGCTGACACCGAATCACATGGATAAAGCGAGGCATTAGAATGAAAAAAAAAACAACAACACTACCACTGACCACGAATAGAGCGTAAAGGACATCGTGTAATGGAATCCGAACGAAGTACCATGAAATATTTTGTAGCAGTTATAAATTGAAACAAATAAACATACATGAAATATAAGAACTGACATATAATCCTGATAATGGTAACGGACATTTTTTTTATTTGAATATAATCTATTAAATCAACTTATTTACCTAAAACAATAAAAATAATTTAAAATACGGTAAAGGATGTGGTCGAGGTAGGAAGAAACAAAAAGTTGACGAAAAGGGTAGTTTTAACTCGTAATGACGGTAAATAAACAAAAAAAAATGAGGGCAAGGGATTAATGGCCAAAACAACGTTTATTACATCTAAATATTGAATTTGAAATTATATTTTTGTCAAAAAAAATTTTAATTTGTTAATTTTTAATTTTTTTTAAATAATATAAAGCCAAAATGGAAAAAGGTGTAAGCTTTATAACTTTCACGAAAAGGATATCACCTATGAACAAACTGAGATTTTGAACACCGAACTCGATAAACATATTTCGTTTTTAATTAATTGAGCTATCATAACCTAAGGAGTTTTGTATTGAAAAAGTGATAAGTGGCGAATTCCTTCACATACAACCACCGACGCGTGGCACTTCGACCCATACAATATTACATCCTATAACAATGCCAGATTCCATATTTTCTTCTATCTTTCAATCAATATTCAATTTAAAAACATACATGTATAACGCATATGGATATGTGGCGACCTTCCTACCTACAATTTGTCTTAACCATTTGTAGTAGTTATCTTGTATCACACATATTTTTTATTTCAACTGCAAATATTTTTAACACTGATAAATGTTTCGTACAACATTTGCAAGGTGTGTAGTCCTGGCCAGGACAACGCATGTCCTCCTAACGTAGAAAAGTGTAAAATAACACATGTTCTGTTTGAAATCATTCTGACAAACATCATACATTGTGTACGAACATATTAATACAGCTACTTTTCTACAAGCATCATCATCTATGGTTACATTGCGGATATGTGGTAGCAGCAAACACTCGATATGTGGCATATGGGTTGCTACATATGATTTTGAGTATAGCTATAAAACAGTTGCAAGCTACGTTTACCCATTATTCCTTGTGAAGGTTAAACAATAAAAGCTAACGCTCTTGGACATTAGGACATTTTTCTTGATATTTTTTCTTGCATACGACTCTAAATTATAGCCAACATTTTTTTCTGTCGCCCATACGCTCTTTAGCCACCTAGATACACATCTACTCTTAATGGTATATGAAGATAATAAAAGATTGCGCGTTTGTCTAAAGTATATCTCATGTTACCAATTACGCTGCAATTAGTTTTATTGTTTAAGAGTTTTGCACCAACATTAGCAAGAAAAGTACACACATGCCATGCCAGCCGGCAGTCAGACAGACGTCCAACATTTGGGGCGTATGAAAGTTTTGTGGTGCGACGGTATGCATGTATGTAATTATGTTAAAGGATTCACAATGTTTCGCAATCTTTGCCAATAGGAGAACGAGGTAGATGAATGACACATGTAATCTCATTCTTATATAAATCTCTAGATATACATTATCTCTGTCTCGTTGTCGCTCTCTCCATTTGGGCGAAACATTTATCACGACACGAATAAGAACATCAATGCATTTATCTTTATTTGTAACGTGATCCTTGTAAAATTGTAACTGGATATACATATTACAAGCTTAATATTTTTACAGGATGACAGGTAATTTGTGTATATAACACTCACGAAACATGCAGCTAAATGCATAGCAAATCATATTGGATTTGTTTATGAATGAGGATTTCTACATGAGACTTAAAATAAGGGAAGTTAAAGAGGAAACTTTTTATACATTCCACCATAAGGAAATCGAACATCGGGAAGCACCGTTAAATTGGGGCCATATCAAAACGTGGACCGATAGCCCATATTCAATATCAACCATCCTAAAAGTAACCACTTCTGCACCAAACTATAAAGCTGTATCTTAAACATTACGGCTATATCATGATTTCAACAGACGGACTGACTGACATGATTATAACGATTTCGAATTTTATGCTGATTATATGTACATTGTACAATTTAAAGGGCTCCGACAAATATTTCCATGTATTACAAACGAAATGACAATGTATAATGGTGGAGGGTATAATTAACCTGACTTCCGATGGAGCGTATACATACTGGCATCACTCATACAACACAAATACAATATTTTCTCATACCCAGCAAAATTTATTTGAAGTTGTTCTATGTGAAGTAAAGATTGAATAGATTTTTTAGAAGCAGTCTACGCAGTGTCATGAAAAATGCATTCCGTTCTTCACATTTTGACAATGTCCGATTTGAATCCATTTCATAAAATTTTCACATTTTAGCAATGTTTAGATTTATAATAACTTTTTGCAAAGAAAATTCTCAAGAACACAAGAATCAATTTATTTAATGTATATTTGTTTGTAGCCTAAATTAGTTAAATCATGAGTGCAAGTAACTATGTCTTTTTAAGTGAAAGAAGTCATGATTTTTACAAGGGCATGGTGCAGCTAGCATGCAATCAGTTTTAGATGTTTATCACCTATTTTGCATGACTCTACGCAAGAAGCGTTTTAAGATGTTTTTGGGTATTTTTAAGTAATAAAAGCTAACTTTCTAGAATAAAATTATTTGATTTTTATTTGCACTCAGTCGCTTTTTAAAATGATTTATTTGAGATATTCCATTGTTTTATATTCATTATATTTCAATTTCATTAAGACTATCGAACTATTATCATACTATTAACAAACAACAGAATTATCAAACAAATATGAAGAAACAAAGAAAATCGCCGGAGGGATTTTCAAATAAATCGCGATTTAAGTTCACATTTTTAGGGTTCCTTTAGGTTTTCACGATTTTGGTTGGAAACCGCGAGTCCTATGTAAATGGGCCTAAAGAAAATGTTGTAGCTGCGAAAATTCTCCACAAAATTGACCTTTATGATATTTTCGTAGGTTTTGCCGTCTTTGAGATATAGAAGTTCAAATTGAGACAATGCACTGACTGTATCGCCTCCTTATAAAACAATATCATGCTCAGGGCGCCTTAACTAACTTTTGATGAAAACCGCTTACACATGGGAAGATTTCGCGGATTCTGAAACATAAATGTACATAGATAAGAAAAATAAAGAAAACAGAAAAAATAGCTGGAGGGATTTTTAAATAAATCGCGATCAAAATTCACAATTTTAGGTTTTCACGATTTTGCTTGGAAACCGCAAGTCGTATCGAAATGAGTCTAAAGAAAATGTTGTAGCTGTAAAAATTCTCTACAAGACTGACTTTTAGGTTTTTTTGTAGGTTTTACCATTTTTGAGATATAGAGGTTCAGTTCAAATTTTTAGGTTTTTATCCTAAGTCTTCAAGATTTTTCTTGGAAACCGCAAGTCATATAAAGTCTAAAGAAAATGTTGAAGCTGTGAAAAATGTTGAAGCTGTGGATGATTTATTTTTTTCTAGGTTGTACCATTTTCAAGATATATAAGTTTAATTTTGGAAATTGCAGTAATGACATTGTTTTATAAGGAAGCGATACAGTCAGTGCATTGTCTCAATTTGAATTTCTATATCTCAAAAACAGTAAAATCTACGAAAATATCATTTAGGCCAATTTTGTGGAGAATTTTCACAGCTACAACATTTTCTTTACGCCCGTTTCAAGCAAAATCGTGAAAACCTAAAGAACCCCTAAAAATGTAAACTTAAATCGCGATTTATTTGAAAATCCCTCCGGCGATTTTTTTGTTTCCTGATATTTCTCATCTATGAGCATTGTAGTTTCAAAATCTGAAAAAACTTCCCAGGTGGAAGCACCTTCCATTTAAAATTAGTTAAGGCGCACCGTGACAACTGTTTTTTCAAACAAAAATGTTCTATAGAACATGAGTTTGTTAGTAATTTGAATGAAATTAGAGGAAGAGGCCATAAATATTAATTAGAAGTTACCACAACACTTTTAAATACTCTTTTCCAAATGGCCCTGAGGTCTCAAATCAATGAAAAATCCGCGCTTAATAGATTTTAACTTCTCCCATATCCTCAAAGTGCATGCTTGCGAATCAATTTTTAAATTAATCGAAAAATCAATACAAAATACATTCCATGAAATGTATATTTTTCCACTACAAAGAACTAATGCAAAATGTGTGCTTAAGAAGCAAATTAGACGGTATCCTCACTGCACCATGCCCTTGTAAAAAGCAAGACTTCTTTCATGTAAAAAGATGTAGTCCGAAATCACTTGCACTCATGATTCAACTACTTCTTTGGCTACAAACATTTTGCTGGGTATTTAAAAATAAGAAGTAAGAGAGGGCTGTAGTCGGACACGGCACAATGGTTCAGGAATCGATTTTCCTGACCAAAACACAATTTTTTTGCTGATACTGATTGTTAATTTCGATATTATACGTATTGAAAGAAAGGAAACCAAACAATTAGCTCGAAACATTGGAATTTTTGCAAAATTCTGGAGAAAGCAATAGCTATTTCTTGGAAACTATAACAGATGTTGACTGCATTGTTCTTTTGCTAGGTAGGTAGGATTGTTGTCTTTAAGAACCTTTTCAATAAGTTACCGTAGCGTTTACAAGAAGTGAGGAATTTTATTTTTCCTCAGGTACTTAATTTTTATTTTAATTTCAAATTTAGTGGACTAGAATTTTTAGAGAACAGCTTATTACGAAGTTCGGGTTTCACAGAATGATGGCCGAGATTGTCCCCTTTCAGCCCATATAAACTTTGTTACTAGTCTCGTTCCAACCGTTTAACACTTTTTTAAATTGTATAAAAAATACATGGGTAAAAATGTGTGTTTTCCATACCGTTTCCCATATAAATTATATCTTTTTTACACAAATGGACTTTTTTAATTTAAGAGTTTTTTATACGTGTTATATGAGTTTTGTGTATAATGTTATATGTATAAGAACTTTTTTTTTGTGTTTTTATGGTCTGTTTATTGGTGTTTGACCTTTTTTAAATAGTTAGAACATATGAAAAACTCGAAAAACAAACACATATTCCCAGCAAAATTTTATGGAAGTGGTTCCATGAGATGCCATAATTTCACTGGATCTTTTCCATTGGTTCCAAGAAGTCGTGAAAGATCCGATCTTTTCATCAGCATTTGAACCCACCCAAAGGAAGTCGTGAAAGATCCGATCTTTTCATTAGCATTAGAACCAATTCCATCGTTCCCTTGCCTGTTCTAGAGAAACCTGCTCTACAGAACCTTAAAAGCAAGACTACAAAACAAAAGAGTATACAAACATTTCCAAAATGTAGTAAAATAAAATTCACGAAATAGTGATTTGCAGTTGGAGTCCATGTCAAAATCTGACTTGGTAAAAAACCTGTGGTAAGATGAATCAAAATCCGTTGCGATCAGCGACGGTGCTTAAACTGCAATCGCTGGATGGCCGGAAGTCGAGTATTTCACTGAAGATCTCAACCGGTCGCTAGCACCCAAGTCGTTCCCGAAGTCTGGAAAATAGAACAGCTAATGAAGCTAGGCAAGGATGCCTGCAATGGTGAATCGTACAGACCGATTTTGCTTTTGTCGCCCGCAGCAAAGACCTTGGAGGCTTTTGTCTTCCCCAGCGCCAGGTACCCAGTTGCCGATCATCAGCATGGATTCCGCAAGCAACGCAGCACGACAACAGCGCTGCACGTCATCTCCATACATATTAGTCGATGACTAAACCAGAGCAAGCCGTGTGACAGAACTGTGATGTTGGCGTTTGACTTATAAAAAAGCCGTTGGTTCTGGTGCAGCCATCTAAATTCCTATAGGGCAAGGATTCATTACACCGTGCAAAACACCTGCCCAGCAGGCAGCACAGGCACGTATGACACGCTGCACCTTTTCAACTGCCATATCAAATCTACTAACAAACTTTAATATGTAGCTTTGTGGTTACAAACCATCGAAATAGCCACATTCTTACAACTGATATATGTGATCTACAAGGACATGCTTCGAATATTTCAAACCAGGCAGACGTGTTTTCAGTCATATAAAATAAATTAATTTTATCAATAACAGGGGTATGTTAATGTTAAAAACTCCATTAAAGCGCATTTCGGCTTATACGAATTGTAGGAAAGCAAAAATTTGGACTTAGGATTGTTAAGCGATCAAAAATGCCTGAAATTGGTAACTACTTAACAGAATGTTGTTATGATATCGTAACAACAGAGCTTAACTCCATCGATTGACAAATGTTAACAATTGACTTTTCCCATCTTAGTATATTTACATCTCTGCTTTTATGTATGCCTTTACTCAAATAAAGTTTTGTCCTTTTTGGTTGAAGTTTGTTTTCTACAAAAGTTTAATTGAAATTTATTTTAGGATATATCAATTTTTGTTCATCGCAAAAGTGTCAAAATTTGCAATGCAAGGAATAAGAGCAACATAAAAGAAAATGTTCATCAATAGAATTTTAAATTGTGCATACGACTATATGTTAGAAGGCCATCATATCACATTGAGAATATCCTCCTACATGCATATGCAGAAACACACAGACATTCATACCCAGCAAAATTAATTGGAAGTAGTGCAATGTATACTAGTTTCTTCACGGCATGTTTTGATTCAGTTCAAACGGAGTCGTGAAAAAGGCACTCAATTCCCTACATTTTAACCGCAATCGGATGCGATCCAACGAATGGCATCGATTTCTCTCATTTTAACCGCATCTGGATGCACTTCATTCGGAGCCGTGGAAAAGGAACTCCAATTCCTTACATTTTAACCGCATTTGGATGCGATCCAACCGTTGATATCGATTTCTCACATTTTAACAGCATCTGGATGCAGTCCAAATGAAGTCGTGAAAAAGGCATTCCCTTCGATACATTTTACAAGGAGTTGCTTGCAAAATTGTAGATACCTACAAACAGCGACACAAAGACAAAACGAGTGCATCAATTTCTAAAATTTTGATATAAAATCAAAAAAATACAACCAAAATTGGGAAAATTTTTACGGTAACCCAGGAGAAGAAAATTTCCTAATGAAGTGCTGTTGGAGTACTTGTCGAAATCTCAACTGGTGATGGGAAGACAATATAAGAACCCCTTTAGCAGATGAAGCAAGAGCATTTCAGCTAGGATTAAAAGGAAAGCGGTCGAAACAAACTACCTAGTTGCGATTGGATTTTATGAAGAAATTCATAATTTGTATTAATGTAATAAGTTCTATTATTCTTGTTTTACACAAACAGTAAACTCTTTAAACATTTTAGAACTCACAAAGTATGTATATTCGGGGTGCAATTCTAAATCGATTTAGCCATGTTCGTCCGTCTGTCTATCCGTCTGTGGAAATCACTCTAGCATCCGAACGGATGGAAGCAGGTAGATAATATTTTGGTAAAATCTTGTGTAGGTATGTAGAACTTTTGATATTGAAAATGGGATATATAGGTCCACGTTTTAGTATAGCCCCCATACAAACTGACGCGTCGACGGTTTAAGATATTTTGAAGGTATTAGTCCCATTTGACATTGAGTTGGTTGTAATTTGCTATTTTGTGTTCCTAGAGGCTACAAATCATTTTTACCAAATATTATTTATATAGGTCCACGTTTTGGTATAACCCTCATATAACGCCCCTTATAAAGTACGCGTCATTTTAATGAATTTTGAAGGTATTAGACCCATTTGACCACAGAATTGGTTGCAATTTGGTATTTTGTGTGTTTCAGAAGATAAAAGAAATTTCCAGCAAAAATTGTTTATACAGATCCACGTTTTGATATAGCCCCCATGGTTTTCAAGGTTTTAGCCACATTATATATCGGTATAGGTCCACGTTTTGATATACACCCATAGAACGGTACTCCCGATTTTCGGTATTTTGATGGTTTCAGCCTTATATTTTTACCGAAATGGCTGATATTTAGTATTTGGTCTTCTTTGGGGCTAAAAAATTTTCCCTAGAAATTTGTCAGTGTAAGTCCACGTTTTGATATAGCCCTCATAGAACGGTACCTTCCGATTTTCAGAATTTTTATGTTTTTATCCATATTTTGAGACCAAATTGGCTTGGCATTAAGGTTCTTGGGGACCAAAAAACGTATCTACTAAAAACATGGACATAGGTCCATGTTTTAGTATAGCCGCCATATAACAGAACCGCCCGATTTAAGATATTCGGGGATTTTTAGCCACATTTTCTGATTGACTTGGCATTTAGTGTCCTTACTTTAGCTGTAATTTGGAATATAGGATTTGTTGTAAAAAACTAACCTACTAAAAATTGTCGACATAGGTCAAAACACGTGCTTTGGATGCACATTGGACTGCATCCTATTCTACTCTAAAGGTTTAGTTAAAATGCAGTGCTAATGGAGTGCATATTTCGGTAGTCACGCCTTTGTAAAAATCATGAGTGAAAATGCATAAGTTGTTAACATTCCAAATCATTTGTACATATGATTTAACTGCATCATTGGAGGCAAACCTTTTGCTGGGTACATATGTAGAACATATGTATGTATATGCAGCGTTGTACTTCTTACCCCTTCCTTCTTTACAAGTTTCAACACATAATTCAACACCATAACTTTGGTTAGTTTAAAGGATCAACTTTTTTGCCATTTATTGAAAGCAAGTCAAGAAATTCAATCAATTTTTTTGTGTTTCTTCAGTTTTCCTTTTCTTTTTTCAGTTTTATCAACTTCAAATTGCCTTTCGTTCCAGTCCGAAATATAGAAATGCTCGTGTAGTTGATGTATGGCTTAAAACAACGCAATAAGAAGATATGTATGTTTCATGTTGGTGCACTGGCAAATCCTTGAGTTCATTATCATTTCTTCGCAAGGATAATAAACACATGGGGTCCAAATTGTGGTGGTGGTAAAAAAGACTACATTACTCACTCATGTATAAAACTTTAACCTAGCATATGGATATCAAAAAGTAACTATTCGCTTTAAGTTATCTTATCCCTTTTACCGGGTTCAATGTCTTATGAGATTTTTCATAATAATTTTTTAGTGCTGTGTGAACTTTAGCTTTTAAGTGTATGTGAAGGAGTGGTAAGTAACAGGCCTTTCAAATTCAAAGATTGAACAGTTGAGCCCAAAAACACATAGCTTGGGATCGACCGATTATTATACCCTACACCACTATTTGAAAAGGGTATTATAAGTTTGTTTGGCAAAAATTTATATAACACTGCGAAATATTCGTCGGAGACCCTCACTGTGTTGTACCAATCTTCATATATCGACGAGATAAAGCGATTTTGAGATGTGTGTGCGTCCGCCCGTCTGCCCATTATAAATTGTAATCAAATTCCCGGCCGCAATTAAGAACCATGTTATTGGTGATGATCGTGAAATATTAAGCGGGTGAAATGGACCAACAACATAATTTTTATTCAATTTTGTAGCGGCTCTGTAGGTTGCAATAATAGTCCGATCGTCTCGAAATTTTAAATAAGGTAAGAGTATATGAAAAAGAAGAAGCTTGCATTTTGAGATGGTGGTCCGATTATATTTAGAGAGTTAAATTGACCACAACTTTTGTGTGAAAACTGTTAAAATTTCTAGTATACAGCTTAAATTCTTATTCCCGGAAGGCCAACTCTTGACATTTCAATTGATGCCAATTATGTTGATTTACGAGGTCAGATAACAGAGTTACAGCCTGATATATCCAGTAATTTGTTTATGATTACACTCATAAACACGCTAGAGATCGCAATTGTAGCGCAATAGTCATGAAATTTTGCACGAGGTAAGAGTTTAGGTAGAAGAAGATGCCTACAATTTTGGATATTATGATATTATTTGGGGGTGAAATGGACCACTACTTTGGTATCAAATATATAAAAATTTTATTTTTCGTCCATATTTGAATAGCCTACATGTGGAAAAAGAACTAGTTATTTTTCCCCTGATGCAAATTGCAATAATATATATGTTAGATAACGGGCCTGATGCCTAATATATAATGGGTATTGTGTAGGAAACCACATTTCCTTCCATGCTACAAATTGTCCCTATCATGACAGAGAAAGTCCAGTTTTTGCATTATTGCAAATTACATTGAGCCATAGCGTATTAATTGTCCAATTGGATTTTTATACATATATTGCAGCATGAGGTCGCTTCGCCACCTTTTTATCACAATATTCTCGATGTCGCTACTGTTAGCGTTTTTTTTAAGTATTAATTTTGGTGAAGGCAAAGGCAATCAATTTTAACCAACCAATTTTAATAAAATCTATCAAGAACCGTCGGTGTACACGCACGACCAATTCTTGGGATAAATCGGATACAGCTTTCATACCGCTAAACTTTTTAGAACTCTGTTTCCGCAAAAACGAAAGTGGTGTGTCGTTTTCTTAACGCGATATTTTCGGAAACATTTTTTGCATTGTTTTAATTTTTGCAGTAGCCGTTTCCGCCATTCTAGTAGATGGATTTTCACGATCTATGATTTATATGTTCCGAAATTAAAATATCGCGGGGCACTAGAACACTCAAAAGAATATTGTAAATACTGTACCCAAAAATAGTTTTTTTTAGAAAAAATATTGCACTGTTGGCTTTGGCAGTAAATAACTGTGATGCTGCGTACACTACATAGTCAATATAAGTACATATCAAATTATGCGTAATTGTGAGTAATTTAATTCTATTATTGGTTTTTTGAAATACCCGAATGCGCGTCCCAATTACATCAAAAGTAAAAAAAACAAGTGAGCAAAGGCTATAGTCGGGACGGGGCCGACCAATTGATACCCTACACCACTACCCCTGTGCATAAGCTTTTCACTGGTAAACATTTCTTTTAGGGAATATAATCTGACTACCACCAAACATAATATGCCTCTTTCTCTCTGGGACCAACTTAAGCAACCAAAATTGATTGCAAAAAAAATTTAAGAATTGGATGCATTACCGACTATTGTCGTATCTCCCTTGTTTGACCACCTTCGCCAACCTACTTTACACCAATGTAAAGGTAATATGTTCTTCTTCCATTGACAGGCTTTGCCGTTCCCTACTAGAAGCCGATATATTCACAAAGAGTAAAACTTTGAATTTGTCTCCAAATGAGTTTTTCCCATTCCGACCCCTAAATATTATCCGACTATCACCAAAATCAATAAGCTTCTTCCTTCGTTGTTTGATCACAACATCCAAAATTTCGTGACGATCCGATCAAAATTGCGACCTGTAGCGTGATTACAAGGTTTAGATGGGCAGACGGACGGACGGACACACATAGCCAGATCGACTCAGCTCGTCGAGACATTCATTTTGGTATCTATAGGTATGGGTCTACGACCATTATTTCGATGCGTTACAAACTTTTTTGCCAAAACCAACTTATAATACCCTCCACACATAGTGGTGTAGGGTATAACAACTAAAATCAAAATGTCAGCATCATTAAAAGGCGAATGCAGTGTAAATTTTGAAATGTAATAGATTAGAGGTGTAATCTTCACTTTGTATTCTTCTACTTTTACTTCGGACAGATGTCCGTCATTTGAATGGTTTAACCAGCATAGAACAGCAACGTACAAAAACTCGTTAGCTTCAACGTCATAACTTCCACGCAAATTAAATTTTGTTTGTAACATTTTTGAGCTTTCTTCCAAAACACTTAACAAAACAATAGTCATAGTTATTGGTAAACTACAATAGTTCGAGTATTATAATAGTGCAAACCTTGGCTTCATGGAAACTAATTTCTTTTGTCTTTCACTCATCACAATGATATAACCCTATTAAAAATTGTTTAAGGGAAAATTGTGAAAATATTGGAGATCTCTTGTCCAAAAATTGTGCAATACTTATGCTTGATAATGCACACAGTATGGCACAAGTGCCCAATTTTTGCACAATAGATCTTCAATAATTTCACAATTTTGCCTTTGACAACTTTTATATAGCATTTGTAGAGTTCATTGTAACTCGGAATATTTGTATTCCAAAAAGGAACCCCATATTCAAAGTAAATTTAATGATGTAGCAGAAGGGACTAAACAACGTCAATTTTTCAATTTTAGAATGGTTATTAGAAATGTATGATATATATAATTGTTGCAAAAACATTTCCTGGCCAGGCAACATCAATTTTTAAGCCCCTCAGTAAAGTACAGTACACATTGTCAGTTTTGAATGTCGATATTTCGCATTTATCGATAACTGTCCAACCGTCCAGCAACCACAAAATATTTTGTGGTTGCATGATGAATGACAAAAATGAACGGCCACAATAGCAAGCAACAACAAAACTGTCATTTAAAACTGACAATGTGTACCCAGCTTAAAGTTGGCCACATTTTCTGAGTATTTCAGCCATGTAAAACTTCTCTATAAGTGAGATCTTAGGCCACCCCGTTCGTACTCGGCGATAAACTGTAGGTCCCATATCATTAGAGTTGGAAAATCTAGTTCCCGAAGCGGATTGATCTTTCTATTTCCTTTTCCCAAAAGGAAATAGTTCCTTAATCTAGTTCCATAGTTCCAAATATTTTCGAGACCGATATAATTCAACGAATATTTCTCTTTCGTCGTTCTTCCCGTTCCGAGTCCTAAATAGTTCACCGAATATCGCTTTCATCGATCTTTTGTTTCCTTCGTTCCAAATATTTCCAAGACCGCAATGTTTAATCGTTTTGTGGTTGAATTGGCATAAAAATAAATAAATAACAGCGAATAAACAGCAATTAAGAAAGATCGATGTATGCGTTAATTTATAGGAACGTGAAGAGCGAAAGGAACTATATGAACTAAAATAATTATATAAACGCAAGAGCTGGATATAGTTCCAACAGTTCCTTATGCGGAATAGTTCCTTGGAACTAGTTCGTTCCGGAACTACACAAATCTACATACAGTCAACCAAAAAAAGTCTACATATATCCTATAAATTTCGAGTTTTGAGGGGAAGGAAACATTTTTATAAAAATCCAAGTATGTACATAGTTCTATTTCATATCCCTAATGAACAAAATTAAATACAACAAAAATGTATTCCATAATACGAATAACGGTAAATTCTATAAAAATTAAAAAAATTAATAGGGAAAAGTGTACATACACCCCAATCAAATATTGATATTACCGTAAAATTTATGGAATAAGCAATACAAAATTTACGTTTTGCTTTATCGAACGTTCTTTGGTTGTCCATGACATATTTTTGACAAAATAGGAACATATTTGTGGGTTAATTACCGTTATTTAAGGTCAGACTTCGCATATAGCTAGTTAATACGGAACCTTGCATATTTCTTTGAGTTTTTCAGTCTGGTAGTTTATAAAACCCCCAGAAAATACCTTGGGACTAATAATTTTGAGATACTAGAGTGCTTTGAAGATGTACTTCTGGATAATATATTTTCCTGAGCTTCGCTAAATATACGAATTCCTGAGTTTTCTCATAAAGTTTTCTCATAGTTTTCACATCATTCCAAGGAGGAAATTACATGCCGAAGCCTCGGAATTACATTGTAAAAGGTCTGATATAATTTTTGGACCTTAACTCAATCAGAAATGTACAACATTATTCTACAAACCCGCTCCTAAAGTTTCCAAAGCATCATAATAAAAGCACCACCAAAGAATGCATTAAATTTGTATGAAATTTTTACACTGTTAACTACTATGCTCTCGTATTATGATCATTAGGGTCACTTAAAGCGCCATAAATGTCTGATAATTGCTGATTCAAGGGATTCTCGAGGATTGTACCAGACCTTATTACAAGGTACTTCCAAGGCTTCTGCATGAAATTGGCGCCTTGGAATGCTGTGAAACCTATAAACTTTATGAGAAAACTAAGGAATTCATACATTTCGCGAAGTTCAGGAGCATATAATGTCTACAAGGACAACTTCAAAGTGCTCTAGGATCTCAAAATGGTCAGTCCCACTGTATTTTCATAAAGTAACAAACTCAAAAACTCAAGGAAATATTCAAAGGTCTACTTCAACGTGCAATACGCGAAATCTGACCTGAAATAACGGTAATTAACCCACAAATATGTTCCTCTTTCGTCAAAAAGATATCACGGACAACCAAAAACGTTCGATAAAGCAATAAAATGTAAAATTTGTATTTACGGTAATCTCAATATTTCATTGGGGTGTATGTACACTTTTTCCCTATTAATTTTTTAATTTTTATATAATTTTCCGTTATTCGAATTATGGAATATATGTATTTTTGTTGTATTTAATTTTATTTATTAGGGATATGAAATAGAACTATGTACTTGGATATCCATAAAAATGTTTTCTTACCCTTAAAACTCGAGATTTATAGGGTGTATTTAGACTTTTTTGGTTGACTGTATCATTAAGCCAATGTGAATCGGAGTGCACTCATTGATATGAGAGAAGAGAATTTGTTCCATAATGGAATTTTGATTTATTGAAGGCTAATTCCCAGGGGTAGTGGTGTAGGGTAGCACATGGTCAACCCCGTTCGACTATAGCCTTTGCTTACTTGTTTACATTGTCAACAAGTTCCCGTTATTTGAAACACGTGTCATCGAATGTATGCGACTTGCAAACAAGGTCCCGTTATCTAAGAGAACACGTGGTGCGAGTAGTAGCAGAGAGGCAGCCGATGCAATAAAAGTGAGTGAAAAATTAAAGTGGGGATCAGTCGTGTATCAGCAGTGAACTAGTTAATACCAGTCGCGGCAAAAGCGGAGTTAAAGATGCAGAGATGGGTAAGGTCAAGCAGAGGAAGCAACACCGCGTAGGGATTCCCTTTCAGGAGCTGCAAGAACCCCGACCAGGAAGACATACCAGCCAATAACCTCAACCATCTTCGAACCGGAAGTTATCAACCTGGTGTCAAAGGATGAAGTGATTGAGTTTTCGAGTGATACTGACGGTTTCACACCACCCCGGGCAAGTAATCCCATCTCTTCCAGCGGCCAACGCCTGTGGCGTCGCCCTGTCACGCCGGGACATCAAGCTGGTCGTGGAGATGGCAAGGTCGTATGACAAGGTCATCCATCGGTGGAAGTTCTGACCATCACCCTCGACTCTACGCCTGGAGTTGTCAAAGGAGACGGAGGATCCCACCTTGTGGGCCCAGCCGATTTTCGTCCTCAATGATGCTGTGACACCACCAGAAAGGCACGAGTTTCCATTAGTAGCACGTCATCCACGGTGTCAGCAACGATCTACAACGCTGCGTTGTTAGAACTGGGACATGGCTGCCCGGCGGAACGGCGATCTATCTACTCCACAGCATACTTGTCCGCATCATAGACGTCGCCGTCACCATCCTCCGCCATGGGTGGAGCAGCGGAGAAGTCCCTGGAGGAGGTGAAGAGACAACTGTTCAGCTGTCCAGCACAACTGCCGGAAGATGTGTGGCGGCAGTTAGAGCACCGGGATGCGACAGAGCTCACATATACATACAGTATCAGCAGTGAACTAGTTACTATCAGTCGCGGCACCAGCGGAGATAGAGAAAAGCAGGAGGTGAGTTGACCTAGTGAAACAGTGAGTGAAAGTGCGAACAGTGTCCAGTTTATCATATCAACATTAGTTAAATTTTCCCTCGAGTTTTTAAGTCGACGCAGCCATTGACTTTAATATATCTAAATTTGTTAAAATTTCCCGCGAGTTTTTGAGTCAACGAGGCGCCTTAACTAATTTTAAATGAAAGGTGCTCGCACCTGGGAAGTTTTTGCGGATTCTGAAACAACAATGTTCATAGATGAGAAAAATCAGAAAACAAAAAAAAAAAAAAATCGCCGGAGGGATTTTCAAATAAATTGCGGCCAAAGTTCGCATTTTTAAGGGTTTTTAGGTTTTCACGATTTTGTTTAGAAACCGCAAGTCCTATCGAAATGAGACTAAATAAAATGTTGTAGCAGTGAAAATTCTCTACACGATTGATCTTTATAAAATTTTCCTAGGTTTTACCGTTTTTGAGATATAGCAGTTCAAATTGGGACAATGCATTGACTGTATCGCCTGCTTGTAAAAAAATGTCATGAAGGGTGCTCCAGAACTAACTTTAAATGAAAACCGCTTACACCTGGGAAGTTTTTTCGGATTCTGAAACAGCAAAGTTTATTTTTAAATAAATCGCGGTCAATGCTCAAATTTATCGGTTTATTTTAGATTTTCCCGATTTTTCTTGGAAGCGGTAGGACGTATCGAAATGGGACTAAATGTGTAGCAGTGGAAATCCTTTACAACACTCTTTTTAGTCCTATTTCGATATATCTTGCCGTTTCCAAGCAAAATCCTGAAAACCTTAAATAAACCTAAAAATTTGAATTGTGACCGCGATTTATTTAAAAATTTCTTGTTTTTGGATTTTTCTCATCTATGAGCATTGTTGTTTCAGAATCCGCAAAAACTTCCCAGGTATAAGCGGTTTTCATTGAAAGTTACATAAGGAGCACCCGGCTTTCAAATCCTATTTCGATAGAACTTTCGGTTTGCAAGCAAAAAGAAAACCTAAAAAAGCTTTAAAAGTGGGAACTTTGATTGTGAGTTATTTAAAAATCCCTCCGGCGATTTTTTTGTTTTACGATTTCCTCATCTATGAACATTGTAAAAAAAAATAGTTAAGGCGCACCGCGTTTAGTTTATGAAAATACTAAGCTCCTTCGTCACTGTGTCCCTACCAAAATATTGGCGTGTAATTACAATTTTCGGAATAAAACCTTAGCATCCACAGTACGGTGCAAAAATGATAAAGAGCCCACGATATACAAAAAATACATGGTGGCTATGTTAAACTGCGACAAATTTCTAGTGGAAAGTTGTGTACTCTCAACGAAGACTAAATGCTAAATTTCGGTCATATCCGAGTTATAAAGAGACTAAAATGTTAAATACCGAAAATCGGGAGGTGTCGTTCTATTTGGGTAGTATAAAAACTTGGACCTGTAATAATAAGTTTCTGGGGGAAAGTTTAATGCTCCCAATGAACCTAAATACAGAATGCCAATCATTTCGGTATGATAATTAGGTTAAAACCTCGAAAATTTAAAAATCGGGAGGTAAAGTTCTATTGTGACTATATCAATATTTGTACCTAAACAAAAAATTTTTGGGGAAAAGTTAAGTGCGCATAACAATTGCGGTATAATGAGATTAATACCTTAAAAATACAGAAAATGGGAAGGTTCCGTTTTGTGGGGGCTATACCAAAACGTGGACTTATAGCATCAAATTTCTGAGGAAAGTCTAATGCACCCAACGAAGACTAAATACTAAATTTCAGTCATTTCGGCATAGAGGCTAAAATTTTGAAATGCCGAAAATCGGGAGATATTGTTTTGTGGAGACTATAGCACAAATTTCTGGGGAAAGTTTAATCCTACCCAGCAAAAAAAAAAAATTAATTTACCACTAGAATAACTAGTTTGTTTATGACCACTGGAAATAAAACAAGTAAAAAGTTGCTAAGTTTGGCCGGGCCGAACTTTTTATACCCTTCACCATAAAATAGTCTTAATTAAAAGGGAATAATTAGTGTCCTTTCACAATGTTAGGTAGAAAAAAATTTTCGACCATGGATAGATACACCAATTGTCTTAATTATCAAATGTAAGCTAAAAAATGTGTTCAGCCAGGTGAAAGGTACCACCTACGGGACTATATCAAAGTGTCAACCTATCTTCATAATTTTTGGTGGAAAAGTTTTGTAACTGCAGAGAACGTCAAAAGTCAAATTAAATTGAGGGTAGTTCCATCAAACAATGTAGACCCTCAAAATGCCGGAAATCGGGAGGTACCGTTATATAGGAACTATGCGAAAAGATGGACCTATGTTGACGAATTTTAGTGAAGAAGTTTCGTGATCACTGAAAATTCAAATGTCAAATTATAGCTAGTTCGATTAAAAATTGTTGCTAAAATTCTCAAAATACCGAAAATAGGGAGGTATCGTTATATGGGGGCTTTACCAAACCATGGACCTATGTTGACGATGTTTGATGACCACTGAGAACCTCAAATGTCAATTTACAGCTAGTTCGGGTGAAAATTGTAGCTAAAATTCTCAAAATACAGAAAATCGGGAGGTATTGTTATATAGGGGCTATACCAAACCATGGACCTATGTTGGCGATGTTTGGTGGAGAAGTTTGATGACCGCTGAGAACCTCATATGTCAATTTACAGCTAGTTCGGGTGAAAATTGTAGCTAAAATTCTTAAAATACCGAAAATTGGGAGGTACCGTTATATGGGGGCTATACCAAAGCATGGACCTATGTTGGCGATGTTCGGTGGAGACGTTTTATGACCACTGAGAACCTCAAATGTCAATTTACAGCTAGTTCGGGTGAAAATTGTAGCTAAAATTCTCAAAATACCGAAAATCGGAAGGTACCGTTATATGGGGGCTATACCAAAACATGGACCTATGCCCATATCCTTTGGAATATAAGTTTGTTGATCACTAGGAACCCTAAATGTAAAAATGTGACTAAAAACTTCAAATACCTCAAATCGGGAGGTAACGTTATATGGGGGCTATACCAAAACGTGGACCGATATAGCCCATCATCGAACTTGACCTGCCTGCAAACAAAAGACGCATCTTCCCAAAATTTCAGCGTCCTATTTCCATTTTTGTGGATGCTAGAGTGATTACCACAGACGGACGGACGGACGGAAATGCACAAATCGACTCAGAATTTTACGCTGATCAAGAATATATATACTTTATAGAGTCGCAAATGATTATTTCAATGCGTTACAAACGGAAAAACAAACTTAATATACCCTCCATACTATGGTGGAGGGTATCAAAATAAGCTAAAACAAGTAAAAAAAGCGTTAAGTTCGGCCGGGCCGAACTTTTCATACCCTCCACCATAAAATATTCTGAACTAAAATGGAATAATTATTTTTCATTCCTGTCCCCAACTTTAAGTGGGTACGTTAAAATATCAGTTTTTGATGGGAGCCTTTAATATCAAATAACTCCTAATTCGGTTAAAAATTGCAGCTAGAATCCTCAAAATACCGAAAATCGGTACATAACATGGAAACTTCGAATGTCATTAACAGCTAGTTCGGAGGTATCTGAGCTATACGAAAATATGAACTTAAATGAACAATTTTTGTTGCAGAATTTTTGTTGGCTTTTAAATTTCAAATTACATAAAGTTCGTCCAAAAAATAAAGCTAAGGTACGGAAAATCGGGAGGTTTGTTTTGGGGCTATACCAAAACATGGACCTACGTTGGTTAAACATTTTAAGTAAAATCCTCAAAGTACCGAAAATCGGGAAGTATCGTTATATTATAACTATGTTGAAAATTGTTGATGCAGATGTGTGGTGACCACTAGAACCTTCAAATTACAGTTAGTTCGGTCAAAAATTGTAGCTAAAATTGCAAAATTACTGTAAATCGGGAGGTACCGTTATATGGGGGCTTTATCAATACATCGACCTTTCTTGACAATTGTTGGTGGAGAGGTGTGGTGACCACTAGGAATTTCAAATGTCAAATGTTCAAATTATAGATAATTCGGTTAAAACTTGTAGGTAAAATTCTCAAAATACCGAAAACCGGGAGGTACCGTTATATGGGGCTATACCACTCTAAGGACCCAAAATATCAAATTATAGCTAATTCGGTCTAGAAATGTGACTTAAAACGTCAAAATACCTGAAATCAGGCGGTAACGTTATTTGGGGGCTATGCCAAAACGTGGACCTATGTCCACTAGTTATATAAGTTTATTGCCATTTAAGAACCCTAAATGTCAATTTATAGCTATATCGGTCTGAAAATGTAGCTAAAAACGTCAAAATACCGTAAATCGGGGGTACCGTTATAGGGCGCATTTTCCCAAAATTTCAGAGAATTTTTGTGGAGAGGTGTGGTGACAACTAAGAACTTCAAATGTCAAATGTTCAAATTACAGCTAATTCGGTTAAAATTTGTAGGTAAAAATCTCAAAATACCGAAAATCGCGAGGTACCGTTATATGGGGCTATACCAAAACATGTACCTATGTTCATAATTTTTTCGAATATAAGTTTTTGGGTCACTAAGAACCCTAAATATCAAATTATAGCTAATTCGGTCTAGAAATGTGACTTAAAACGTCCAAAACATGGACCTACATATGTCCACTAGTCTTGTTATATAAGTTTATTGACACTTAAAAACCCTAAATGTCAATTTATAGCTAAATCGGTCTGAAAATTTAGCTAAAAACGTCAAAATACTGTAAATCGGTGATACCGTTATATGGGAGCTTTTCCAAAACGTGGACCTATGTCCACAACTATTTTGATATAAGTTTATTGACACTTAAGAACCCTTAATGTCAAATTATAGCTAAATCGGTCTGAAAATGTAGCTAAAAACGTCAAAATACCGTAAATGGGGGGTACCGTTATATGGGGGCTATACCAAAACGTGGACCTATGTCCACAACTTTAGTTATATAGGTTTATTGGCACTTAGGAACACTAAATGTCAAAATATAGCTTCATCGGTCTAAAAATGTAGCTAAAAACGTCAAAATACCGTAAATCGTGGGGTAGCGTCATATGGGGGCTATACCAAAACGTGGACCTATGTCCACAACTATTTTGATATAGGTTTATTGACACTTAAGAGCCCTTAATGTCAAATTATAGCTAACTCGGTCTGAAAATGTAGCTAAAAACGTCAAAATACCGTAAATCGGGGGTACCGTTATATGGGGGCTATACCAAAACGTGGACCTATGTCCACAACTTTTGTTACATAAGTTTATTGACACGTAAGGACCCTAAATGTCAAACTATAGCTACATCGGTCTGAAAATGTAGCTAAAAACGTCAAAATACCATAAATCGGGGGGTACCGTTATATGGGGGCTATACCAAAACGTGGACCTATGTCCACAACTTTTGTTATATAAGTTTATTGGCACTTAAGAACCCTAAATGTCAAATTATAGCTAAATTGGTCTGAAAATGTAGCTAAAAACGTCAAAATACCGTAAATCGGGGGGTAAAGCTATATGGGGGCTATACCAAAACGTGGACCTATGTCCACAACTTTTGTTATATAAGTTTATTGGAACTTAAGAACCCTAAATGTCAAATTATAGCTAAATCGGTCTGAAAATGTAGCTAAAAACATCAAAATACCGTAAATCGGGGGGTACCGTTATATGGGGGCTATACCTAAACGTGGACCCATATAGCCCATCATCGAACTTGACCTGCCTGCAAACAAAAGACGCATTTTCCCAAAATTTCAGCGTTCTATCTCCATTTTTGTGGATGCTAGAGTGATTACCACAGACGGACGGACGGACGGAAATGCACAGATCGACTCAGAATTTTACCCTGATCAAGAATATATATACTTTATAGGGTCGCAAATGAGTATTTTAATGCGTTACAAACGGAAAAACAAACTTAATATACCCTCCATACTATGGTGGAGGGTATAAAAACATTTCTATTTTTAGATTCTATTTTTGGAATTTAATTTAATAATATTTTTATTTCATTTTGCTCTCTACGGCATTAGATCATGAGAACTTCTGAACACACTAAACACTTGACCACGCGTACGAACATTAAGGGTTTTTTAAACGCTTACATGTGCACCACCAACTGTTTTTTGTTTTCTTTTAACAAAAAGTACGCGGCCGATGGTGAGCGTTGAACACACAACCCTCGGATTTGTAGTCGGACAAACACGCTCTGTGCCACCATACTCATAACTTAGTAAAGAGTAATATAAGTATTTATTTTTGTTTACATTACTTTGTAATGGTTTACATAATGACTAACTGATCCGAATTTTTGCTGGGTCCTAACGAAGACTAAGTACCAAATTTCAGCCATTTCGGTGTGATGATGAGCCTAAAACCTTTAAAATACCGAAAATTGGGTGGTACCGTATTAGGAGGCCTATATCAAAACTTGGACCGATATAGGAATGACAAATATAATTATACCCTCGATTTTCTGGTGTAGGGTTTAATAAATGCGAGCACGAACATGTAGTTGCTGGGGTGACGGTCACTGGCGTGATCATGTTTGCTTGCACCCTCAAACCAGGGATCATCATAGGCACGTATGCATTTACTTTGAGACTTTCCTCAAAGTCCATTGAAATGTAATTTGTTTGGAATATTTACTTTGGGGTTCACATATGTATGTATGTGTAAGCTGTGAAAACGTCCGATAGCATCAAGCTATGTTTACATTAAGGAGCAGAAGTCAAAGTACCAAGCGCACAATGTGAATGTGCTTCCCAAGCCGAATAAAATTAAGAAATCTGAGAACATATTTCGCCCTCCTTTGGACCAACGTGGGTTGTGCATTAGAGTGACCAACAAAAACAATTTTGTTTTGTTAGCTGAATTAACCACCAGTGAAGCGATCGTAGCATAGCGGTTGGGTGTGTGGGACTTCGCTAGAATTCACATTTTCAATACAAACTCCTTATGTCATATTAGCCCGATTCAGGGACGTAGCCAGGATTTCATTTCGCCCGACCAAAATTTTGAAAGTTCATGTTAGCGAAAATGTCTTATTTAGCAAAGATGTAAACCTTATTATAGACTTATTCTACTAATGAAATAATTTTCAATACTATTTTTTAGTTCATATGGCGCAAGACTTCTTGTCCAATTTTATCTTGTTTTTAGAACTTTTTTGACAATATGTCACAGTTAATATATGGTAAAAACAATAAATATATTAATAATGCCATATATTTTTGGGCGTATCATTTATCAAAAAATTCACAACTACAGTGAATGTTATGAAATTCAGTGATATCACTTCGGCAAGGCCAAAAGAAAGCGAATACAATGGAAAACCTTAGAAATATCATAGCATTTAATTTTCAAATATCTTAACATTATAATTTTCAAAAATTTGCAAAAATCCGATGTCTACATATCGCAAAGAATTTCTGAAGGCCGAGAACTAATGCTGAGCAATAGTTAGTCTATCCGTCAAGAAATTCTAGCACCTAATCGCGGTTATGTAAATGACAAATTCTGTCGCCAAATCGTGCATCTGTCAATAGACTAATTTTGGCGTCCAATCGTCGGACTTCACTTATAGAAATTCTGGATCTTCTTATAAATTTATCAGGAACAAGGGAATCTCTGGAATCCAGTCTTAACTTCGTTTAAAATGAAATTATGTCGCCCAATCCAAGGTCTATACATGTATACATTCTTTTAGCAAAAATCCATAAACACAATTTTTCCCAATCTACATTTTTATACTCTCAGCCTTTAGCCAAAATGTGCCTCATCGAAATAATGGCTTTAGCGCCAAAGTGTGTTTGGAAGAAATCTGCTTCAGAAAACTTGGAGTCGACTTAGCTATGTCCGTTCGTCTGGGTAGCCGCCTGGGGAGCACGATAATTCTCAAATAGATCAACCGATTCGGCCCAAAATTTGGCCTTCGTGATATTTTGATCTATCTACTCTTTCGGCAAACTTCCGCAGAGTATTTCAAAAATTTTCAGCTAAGTGCAGGTTAAGACCTCTCTGGATAAGCTGTGTAAGCTTAAGACTTCAATGGTCATGGCTTCACTTCCTTTATGCTAATAATCAGTTATAAGTAAAAAATATGAAATAAATAAATTAATAAATCAAAAAACTCTATATAAACGCTTTGCTTTTTTGCAACAAGTATCCTCGGGGCTCATATTACTACCGTACAAGTTTTTCAGAGGCAAGTCTACACTTCCAGAGAAAACGGCCCGAAAGCTGTAAAGAAACCTAACGCAATCATGTGTAGTGGCTAGTGCACACGACAACTTTCGAACCGGATACTGCGTTGATCCAAACTTTGTTTATCACAATATTTCAGCGAGCCTTATATACAATACAAAATTCGAAGATGGTGCTTTTCGGTCAACTTCTTCTGGTATTTTCCCCCCAAATTTCAAGAATTTTAGTTAAAGTGGTATGCGCGAGTTTTCTTGAACGGAGCAACAGATTTGGTCCAAACTTTGGATTTAGTAATATTTTTTCCAAACTTAGTTTTTGCTCGAAATGGGCCATACTGGGGTACCTCCCTCACAAATCTTCAAAATAGTTGTTTAAGTGCAGTTTAAGGTCTATTTGAGGATCTTTAGAAATTTGTACTGAAGGAATTCCTTGTGTTTAGAGTGGTATCCTGACGTGTCAAAAGGTGAAAATTATACTGTGACGAACTGAAATAACTGGTGGGCGCAATATCTTTTAAAAGGAATGACTCCCAAAATGAGATCTATTCCCAAAATGAACTATGTCGGTCCGGTCCATTTCTCCATACCTCCTCCGCAACACTTGTGATCAATGATACAAATCCATATTTTGTTTGCAAGTTCATACGTCCGAAAATGGCTACAAATTTCTGAAAATCTCCTAATGCATAGTTTTCGGGTTTAAGGATTTTGGCTGTGTAGCCGCTATTCGATCTGTCTATAGATGAAAGTTGCAATTCACACAGGCTCAGCGTATATTCCTATCCGCAAAGTCGAGTGGTACTTGTTAAGATTTTGACAAAGAAGAATCTGTTTCCGATCAGTTTTTAGATTTCGTTTGTCGTCACAAGGTCCTTTACCGAAGCAGGAAAAATTAACATTTCCAGAAATATGCATCCATTGAAAGTACTTCCCAAAATACAATTGCTGTGGGTTTCTATGACGGTTTCTTCTGGTTTTATTCAAAGACTAATCGACAGAAAAATCTCTGAATATGAAAATGAAATTGTAATTTTGAAATATTGGAAATAATATGTAATAAATCAATATATATAAAGTAGAAAAATGTTTGTACGTTTGTTTGTTTGAAGTTTATGGACTCAAAAACCGCTGAACCGATCTTACTGAAATTTTCAGAGTATATCACTACATGGCCTGAAGGTGACATAGGCTATATAAATTTCTGAAATTCCGCGTTGATCCGGAGATATAGCATCAGAATGGGAGGTACCTCCAAAAAATTTAGATTTTTTATGCAAGTATCTATAGAATGGTAACAGATAATGTCTCCAAATTTTGGATGTGAGCAGGAATACGGTCTAGAAATAAATCGGTCTAAAATGGTCTAGAATTGAAATCGGTTCAGATTTGGATATAGCGCCTATATATATTTTCAGCCGATTTCATGTATTTTATGCATTAAACACACTATGTACATATGTCCAATTTCAATGAAATTTGGAATGTGTGACGAAATTGGGTCTAGAAATAAATTGAAATCGGTTCAGATTTGGATATAGCTCCCATATATATTTTCGTCAGATTTCATGTATTTGATGCACCAAACACGCTTTATATACCCGATTTTAATGAAAGTTGCAATTAGGGACGAAAATTGGCCTACAAATAAATTTGTCAAAATATATTTAACCTTATTCGGGGTAGCGAAGCGCACCGGATTCAGCTAGTAAAATATAAACATTGACCTCAAGCTCAATAATCTTGATTTTATTACCATTCGAAAGGTCGAACAAAACATAAAAATTCGACAGAAAAATCATGTTGTCTAATATACATAGTTACATAGTTACATATATACATAGTTTTTTTATTGCAAATTTCAAACATAATAAAGAATTGTTATGAATTTCAAAATAGTTCATTTTAAAAACGTGTTAGAGAAAATATACAAACACTTAAAACCACAAAGATTAAGCAACGGTTTTACATTTTATTATTAAATTCCATTTATAAAAAATTTCAAAAACAAAATATCGCAAAAATGTTTTTTTCTGGATGTTGTTTATAAGCCAAAGTATTGGACCTAATATGTTACAAACGTTCAATAAATACAAATTAACGTATTGTTCTGAACTCAGTAACACAGTCAGCCTAAAATTCTGATTAAACGCTTAAACAACACCTTAAAACTTAAACAGAACTATACAAAAAATTGCTCAAAAAGCCTAACTTGTTCATTATTTATATTTTCAAATATGTGGACAATAAGTATACCAATGTAGTTAAATAATTCTCTGTAATGTTTCCAACTACTTTACATATTTCTTGAACAATTTAAAACAGTTTAAATTTTTACTCAAAAATTAAAAAATGTGTAACATAAGCTAATATCCTATGGGAACTGAAATCATTTCGGGAGGGGCCCGGGGGGCCTGGCTACGTCGGTGGCCCGATTAATTTAATTAATTTAAAACTTACATAATTAATTACCTTCGCCCCATTAACAATAAATACATTTTTATACCCTCAGCATTTATGCTAACGAGGGTATATACACTTTCATACGGGCAAAATGTGCCTCATCGAAATAATGGTTTTAGACCCCAAGTATGTTTGGACGAAATGTGTTTCAGACAATTTGGAGTCGATTGAGCAATGTCCGTCCGTCTGTCTGTCTGTCTGGCTGGCTGGCTGGAGCGCACGATAACTCTCGAACGGATGAACTGATTCGGTTCAGATTTTGGCTTTCGTAATATTTTGCCCAAACTTAGTTTAAGTTCGAAGATGAGCTATATCGGTCCACTCCTTCCGGTACCTCCCCACAAAAGTTCGAAAATGTTCGGAAAATTTGTACGCACGATAACTCTTGAAGGGAGTAACCGATTTGGTCCATACTTTGCCCATCGTGGAGCGTGTACCAGACATAGATCAGGTTTTAATATGGACTCAATCGGTCCACTCCGTCGGGTACCTCCCACACAAAAATTTGGAAAAGTTCAGTTTAGGAACATCTCTCGAATCGCTTTGATTTTTGCTTTAGCAACTTGTATTCACTGCCCTCCATACGACGGTATAAGTTTCATCAGGGGCAAGTCCATACTTCCTGAGAAAATAGCCTGAAAGTTGCAAAAAAAAACACCTATGACACCGTGTGAGGAGGTTGGGGGCAAAATAACTCTCGAACAGGTCTGCCGATTCGGTCCAAAGTTTGGCCTTAGTAATATTTTGTCCAAACATAGTTTAAGTTCGAAGAGAAGCCATATCGGTCCACTCCTTCATGTACCTCCCCCACAAAAGTTCAAAAATGTTCGGAAAAATTTTCCGTACGATAACTCTTGAAGAGAGTGGCCGAATTCGTCCATACTTTACACATCCTAACATATCTACCAAATATAGATCAGGTGCAAATATGGACTATATTTGTCCACTCCATCCGGTACCTCCCACACAAAATTTCGGATACATGTTCACTTTAAGACCTGCTTTCGAATCACTTTGATTTTTGTTGAAGCAAATTGCATTCGCTGCCTCAATTGCGATGGTAAAAGTTGTTTCAGGGGCAAGTCCATACTTCTTGAGCAAACAGCCCGAAGGGTGTAAAAACCCCCTATGGCACCATATGTAGTGGCTGGAGATCCGCTTCCATAATGGTCAAGGTCGATCCATTCCTTTAAGTATCTCCTCAGCAAAACTTTTGCTCTTTAATCCTAATCAACATTTTGGGAGCAAATTGTTTCAATATACACAGGCTGAGGGTATATCTCTGTCGGTCACGCCGGCTGATACTTTTTTACTTGTTTTTTTCAATTTCAAACCAATCCACATAGGTTTCAATCAGGAAATTTTTGGCCAAAACCCTATTTTTGAAGTTTCGAAATTTTAATTTGTTTTTGCACAGAATAACAAAAAACACATCAAGTGATCTGAAAATAATTAGTTTTTGTAAATAACGTTAGTATTCGTTGATTGGCGCAGTACCAAAGTTGACACTTTTTTATGTAAAAATAAAACAGACTTTGTGCTGTAAAATACACAATTTTTGTTGTATTGCGTCGCTGCATAAATATACAGAAGTGAGACCAAAGTTATTATGAATCGGCAAGCTGTAAATGAGTACTTTCATAATATTTACAAAAAGAACGATGAAATTTGTAAAATTAGCGTAATAAAATCAATGTTTTTATATATATATTAAAAATTATTTTTTACAAATATTTTTAAATATATTTAAACTTTTAAAAAAATGTCCAAATTTGTCCACCTCCAAATCGAATTTGGAAGATAGCAGGGGGTCTGTACTAATAAATTCAGAAGTAAAATCGTGCTCAAATTTGCCACAGTTAAAATAAAGTGGATTTTTCTATTTTAAGATGGGAGAATTTTTTGTAAATACCTGTTGTGACTGTACGTAGTATCCAATTGAAATATAACGGTAATACGCACATCTATCAACCGATTTCCCTTAAAATTTATATTAAAGGGTTTCAGAGTATAGAAAACAAGTATGTATAATTTTTTTGAAAATAGGTCAATTTTTTGGCCTAGCCCGCACATAAAATTACTGTCCGATTTTAGATATTTGTGGATTTTAGCGAAATTTTATGACCGATTCGGCTGAAATTTGGTATTTTGACCTCTTGGAAGATATGAATCCTTCGTACCAAAAATTATTAACATAGGTCAATGTTTTGGTTTAGACCCCACACAACGGGACCACCCTGTTCAACAAATTTTGGCAGTTTTTGGTCATTTTGGTCGTTAAAACGTAAGAATTGCTGTTTGTGCACATTTATTATAAATAATAATTAATTTCAATACAAAATGGACGTTGAAATAGTTTTGGCCAGAAAATTTGGATTTGGGACCATTGTGCAATCCTACAAAAATTTATGAAAATCGAATCGGATGTAGCTATATGGTGCCATATCAAAATCCGATTTTCAACTTTTATTAGGATTCGTTTTTTAGTCACAAAAATGAACTGGTAAAGTTTTTTCATGTAAAATGCACCTTTGGGCCTATTCAAATTAATATGGAAACAAAGAGCACTCGTTTGACACGGGTTAACGGCAACCGATCGTCATAAAATTTCATATATGTACAAAATTCTTGGGTCAAATGAAACAAAATTAGGGGTCGGATTTCCAATAAAAAAATAAATAAACAAGTAAAAAACGTTAAGTTCGACCTAGCCGAACTTGTTATACCCTCTACCATAAAATAATCTTAATTAAAATGGAATAACTAGTTTTCTTTCACAATTTTAGGTGGAAACATTTTTCGACCATGGATACGCCAAATACCTAAATTATCTAATCAAAAAAATGTGTTCAGCCAGGTGACTTTATCAAAGGGACTTTATCAAAGTGTCTACCCACCTCTAAAATTTTTGGTGGAAAAGTTTTATTACTGCAGGGAACCTCAAAAATCAAATTACGAGTAGTTCCGTCAATCAATCTAACAAAGACCCTCAAAATACCGAAAATCGGGAGGTACCATTTTATGGGAGCTGTACCAAAACATGCACCTATGTTGTCGATTTTTAGTGAAGAAGTTTCGTGACCACTGACAATTCAAATGTCAAATTACAGCAATCGGACCGAAATCGATCCGATGTCGCTCCGACATTTCGCTCCGAAATTATGTCAGCCACTTCATACAACTTTCGTTAAGATATCGTTACGATTTCGGATGTATCGTCCGAATTTTGTTCCGATTTCGTTACGATGCCGGTAGATTGGTTTGCTGGGAAATTACAGCTAGTTCGGTTAAAAATTTTAACTAAAATCCTCAAAATTCCGAAAATAGGGAGGTACCGTTACATGGAGGCTATACCAAAACATTGATCTTTATTGACGATTTCTGGTGTAGAAGTTTCGTGGCCACTGAAAACCTCAAACGTCAAATTACAACTAGTTCGGTTAAACATTTTAACTAAAATCCTCAAAATACCGAAAATCGGGAGGTACCGTTATATGGGGGCTTTACCAAAACATGGGCCTATGTTGAAAATTTTTGGTGGAGAAGTTTCGTGGCCACTGAGACCCTCAAATGTCAAACTGCAGATAGTTCGGTTAAAATAGCTAAAATCCTCAAAACACCGAAAATTGGAAGGTACCATTATGTGGGGGCTATACCAAAACATAGACCTATGTTGACGATTTTTGGTGGAAAAGTTTCGTGAAGACTGAGAACCTCAAATGTCAAATTGCAGATAGTTCGGTTAAATTTTAGCTAAAATTCGCCAAATTCCGAAAATCGGGAGGTACCGTTATATGGGGGCTATACCAAAACATGGACCTATGCCAATAATTTTTGGAATATAAGTTTGTTGATTACTGGGAACCTCAAATGTCAAATAAAATCGAATTCGGTTTGAAAATGTGACTAAAAACGTCAAAATATGTACCTTTATATGGGGCTATACCAAAACAAGGACCGATATATACTGAAAGAAAAATGCTTCGTTATATCAATGAACGGTTTTCACTGATTATTTTTCATTGATGCTATGAAACGTTCCATTAATATAATAAAATGTTTCATTCACGAATGAAACTATACGTTATTTAAAATTCAATGATTTTTGGTTTCATTGTATAAACGAAACGGATTTCATTGATGCAATGAAACTTTTAATTTCTATAAATTTAAGAAAAATATGTATGTTTTGAATTCAAACTAAATAGAATGTGCTAAAATTCGCAAACATCTTTTTAAAATAAATGGCGAAAAATATATATATATTCGATGTGTTTGGTTTGCTTTAAAAACATAAATATTCATCCACATTAAAAAGAATGCTCTTCTCAGTTCTTTGTTGTTGTTCGTATTGTCGCTCATTGAATTCCATTTGTGGTTGTGTTTGAGTATTTACCAAGCAGAAAAAACACGTGTTGGCAAAACAACCACCGCTTTCTTAGCTACATCAAACGATGTTCAAGAACATTGTTTTAGTTTGCGCTAAAACACAGTCAAGTGTGGATAAAAAAATTATATTACGTCTGGTGTTTTCAACTTTAAAAACTGTGATGTGTTTAACATGAAAAGAAAATGTAAATATTATTTGTTAGGTGTTCGGTTGTTCTTTTAAGTGAATTTTCATTTATATTTTTCTTGTAATGGAAGCCTTCAATAGAAAATCTAATGATGAGTGGAATGGCGGAGAAACTGTTACCATTGGCCAACGAAGCGTCTCTCACTTAGAAAAAGAAAACGTTGTATAGTTTTCTGTCCAACGGCGAAAGTTAAAGGTAAGTTAATGTTTAGAAAGAAAACCAGATAAATTACTAAAAATTGTTTTATGGTTTTCAATTTTGCTTACAGATGACAACGCTCAAAAGAATAATTAACTTCGCTGAAAGTAAGTATGAAGTGTTTAATAATGTGAAATGAAATTTCAAATATGGGTTAAATTATTTTTTGTAGTTTTTATGTGTTCGTTTATTTATTTTTTTTTAATTTTCATTTATAGTTGCAATGGAGATAAAAAAATAGAAAATTCAGTGATTACGGAGACTGTCCGTGGCCAAAGAAGCAATACTCCCTTAAGAAAAAAATGATGTATCGTAATATCGTGAACGTACACAGGGGATGACTCAGCTGCAAAAGTTGGAGGTAAGTTATTGTTTAGAAAACCAGTCAATTTGTTAGCAATTTGTTTATTGTTTCAATTTTACTTACAGATGACAACGCCCAATACTATAATTAATGTGCTTAATACCTGAGGTATTAAATATGACTTGTTGTATTAATGTACCCCATCATCGTACCTGACCTGCTTGCAAACAAAAGACGCATCTTCCCAAAAATGTCAGCGTTCTATCTCGATTTTTGTGGATGCGAATTTTGGTGATTACCACCTACGGACGGACGGACAAGCACAGATCGACTCAGAATTTTGCCCTGATCAAGAATATATATATACGTTATAGGGTCGCAGATGATTATCTCAATGCGTTACAAACGGAAAAACAAATTTAATATACCATCCATACTATGGTGGAGTGTATAAGAAAAAATTTTAGGTCACCCTACTGCTTATGTACGAAATAGGTTAAATACAAACTGTATCACCGTTGAAATGTGGGATCTACCCCATCTAAAAGTAGAGCTGTAAAAGAATTATTGTTCATAAGAAATATATGTATTTAAGTTGATTTGACAACAAAGTCATGTCTGTCCCTCAACATCTACAGAGCCACACACGGTGTTTTTCAACCAACTTTAAATGAAAGGAGCTTACACCTGGGAAGTTTTTGCGAATACTGAAACTACAATGTTCATAGATGAGAAAAATTAAAACAACACAAAAATCGGCAGAACGCTTTTTAAATCAATTTGCGGTCAAAGTTCACATTTTTAGGGTTTTTTAGGTTTTCACGATTTTGCTTGGAAACCGCAAGTCCTATCAAAATGGGATTTGGCAAAATATTGTAGCTATGAAAATTCTCTACAAGATTGACCTTTATGATATTTTCGTAGGTTTTACCATTTTTGAGGTATAGAAATTAAAATTGGGACAATGCAATGACTGTATCGCCCCCTTATAAAACAATGTCACGTACGGTGCGCCTTAACTTTAAATAAAAACCGTTTACACCTCAAATTGCAGATAGTTCGGTTAAAATAGCTAAAATCCTCAAAACACCGAAAATCGGAAGGTACCATTATATCGACGTCTCCAAACAATATTATGCTAAGTCGACTTAGCATGTTTCCAAGTTCTTCACATTTTTATATTTAGCGTCCTTTAACTTAAATTCTGTCAAATTTTGGTAATGATCGGACAATCCGAACAGAAGTTATAAACAAATATTTACTTAGCATAGTACTGAAGGTCAAAGAAATTTTCAAACTTTTAGAGCTTGTCCTGCAAAACTCGCTTTTCAGAATTAGCAAAATATTATTTGGAGGTGTCGAACGTCCTTTAACTTAAATTCTGTCTAATTTTGGTAATGATCGGTCAATCCGAACAGAAGTTATAAACAAATATTGACTTAGCATAGTACTGAAGTTCAAAAAAATTTCCAAACATTGAGAGCTTCTCCTGCAAAACTCACTTTTTAGACAGCATACTATTATTTGGAGGTGTCGATATGGGGGCTACACCAAAACATGGACACGGTGTGCCTTAACCAAATTTAAATGAAAAGTGCTTACACCTGGGAAGTTTTTGCAGATTCTGAAACTACAATGCTCATAGATGAGAATCATCAAGAAACAAAAAAAAATCGCCGGAGGGATTTTCAAATAAATCGCGATTTAAGTTCACATTCTTAGGGGTTCTTTAGGTTTTCACGATTTTGCTTGGAAACCGCGAGTCCTATGTAAATGGGCCGAAAGAAAATGTTGTAGCTGTGAAAATTCTCCACAAGATTGACCTTCCTGATATTCTCGTAGGTTTTACCGTTTTTGAGATATAGAAGTTCAAATCGACTGTATCGCCCCTTTATAAAACAATATAATGAAGGGTGCGCCTTAACTAACTTTTAATGAAAAACGCTTACACAGGGGACGTTTTTGTGAATTCTGAAACAGCTATGTTCATAGATGAGAAAAATCCCAAAACTAGAAAAAAATGCTGCAGGGATTTTTAAATAAATCGCGGTCAAAATTCACATTTTTAGGTGTTTTTTATGTTTTCACGATTTTGTTTGAAAACCGCAAGTTCTATCGGAATGGGACTAAAGAAACTGTTGTAGCTGTGAAAATTCTCTACAAGACTGACGATTAGGTTTTTTCGTAGGTTTTTCCATTTTTGAGATATAGAGGTTCAGTTCAAATTTTTAGGTTTTTATCTTAAGTCTTCAAGATTTTGCTTGAAAACCGCAAGTCATCATAAAATGGGACTAACGAAAATTTTGTAGCTGTGAAAATTCTCTACAAGATTGGCTGATTTATTTTTTCTTAGGTTGTACCATTTTTGGGATATATACGTTTAAGTTGGGAAATTGCAGTTATAACATTGTTTTATAAGGAGACAATTTGAATTGTCCCAATTTGAACTTCTATATCTCAAAAACGGTAAAACCTACGAAAGTATCCTAAGGTCAATCTTGTGGAGAATTTTCGCAGCTACAATATTTTCTTAGGCCCATTTACATAGGACACGCGGTTTCCAAGCAAAATCGTGAAAACCTAAAGAACCCCTAAAAATGTGAACTTAAATCGCGATTTATTTAAGAATCCCTCCGACGATTTTTTTGTTTCTTGATAGTTCTCATCTATGAGCATTGTAGTTTCAGGATCTGCAAAAACTTCCCAGGTGTAAGCACCTTCCATTTAAAATTAGTTAAGCCGCACCGTGTGGACCTATGTTAACGATTTTTGGTGGAGAAGTTCAATGACCACTGAGAACCACAAACGTCAAATTACAACTAGTTCGGTTAAAAATTATAGCTAAAATTCGCAAAATACCGAAAATATGGACTATGTTCGCGTTTTAAATAAAAACTGCTTACACCTAATAAATGTTTGTGGATTCTGAAACAGCAATGTTCATAGATGAGAAGAATCGAAAAACAAGGAAAAAATGCTGTAAGGATTTTTAAATAAACCGCGGTCAAAGTTCACATTTTAAGGTTTAATTTAGGTTTTCGCGATTTTGCTTGGAAACCGCAAGTCCTAAAGAAAATGTTGTAGCCGTGAAAATTCTCTATAGGATTGACCTTTATGATTTGTTCCCAGGTTGTACCATTTTTGAGATAAAGAAGCTCAGGGTTTCGCGATTTTGCTTGAATACGGCAAGCCTTACCGATATGGGACCTGAGAAAATCTTATAGCTGTGAAAATTCTCTACAGGACTGGCTTATGTAATTTTTCCTAAGTTGTACCATTTTTTAGATATATATGTTTAAGTTGGGAAATTGCAATCATGACATTGTTTTATAAGGAGACGATACAGTCAGAGAATTGTCCCAATTTGAACTTCTATATCTTAAAAATGGTAAAACCTACAAAAATATCATAAAAGACAATCTTGTAGAGAAATTTCACTGCTATAACTCTTTTTAATTCCATTTTGATAGTGCTTGCCGTAAAAACCTAAAATACCCCTAAATATCGCAACTTTGACCGCGATTTATTTAAAAAGCACTCCGGCGATTTTTTTGTTTGTTGATTTTTCTCATCCGCAAAAACTTCCCAGGTGTAAGCTCTTTTCATTTAAAGTTGGCTCAAGAGCACCGTGCACAATCTCTGATGGATAACAAACTTGGTGTTTGTCATTTTGACATTTTATTTGTGTCCAATATTTTTTCGTTGACATCCTCGAATAAAGTTAAAGAAATTTTGCCATATTTCTACGAACTCCCATCACAATAGAAAGCAAAATAAAAAAGATTTTGTTACATTTCGAAAACAGGAAAGCCAAAAAGGAATAAAACCAAAAATTTGTCTTTTTCTTTGACATTTTACAAGCAAACTGTTTTCATGTCGACCAGGAAGCAATGATTTGTAGGTACTGAACATTTTATACGAGTATTGGTATTCTGAAAATTTTAGTTGCCTTTACCGACAAAAATCGATAATATTACAAATTGACTGCACTCTTGAGGACAACTTTACGGATTTTAATAGAACCCTTCAACAACAGTGATACCGCCATCATTAAAAGAGTTTTAGGGAAATAGAATACGATGACCAATAATCGTATTTCTTCAAATTTGTTTTAAGTAGTCGATTAAAATTTGACTTTCCAACTTAAAAAAATTATTACACAAAAAATAAAATAACTACTTGGACCATCTTTTGTAAAGAGATCAAGCATGATTTGAACTGCTTAAGTGCTTCATAACCTCAATAAACTTTTTTGATGATTTGTGCCAAACTCCTAGAAAAAAGCTGTAACTCGTTGAGTTTTAGAGATATCAACTTGAAAATTTGACACAATATAAAGTAGAAGCAGAATGAATAGAAATTGCTAACTCAAGAAACACATTTTTGAGTTATGCCACTCTTTGAGTAAATGAGCGATATGTTTTTGCTTAGTTTCTTCTTTAGTATCCAAGATCCGGCTCATCCTAACTTTACGACATTTTTAATTGTTTTTACTTGGGGAGGCAAATTCCTAGTCTTGTTTTGTAATATCCTGTTTCCGGTTAAGTGAATGTTTTGTTTGTTGATGTAAACACACGCACACATGTATGTACAGCCATAAAAACACCTAAAAAAGAAAATTACAAGAATTTCGTTAAGGCTGATGATATTGTGTAAACTGTTGACGTATTGTTGTAGTATTTTTGTTTGCTTTATTTATTTATCCTTCATTGCATTCCTTTGTTATTATCACTTCTTTTGAAGTTGGCAATTTCATTTATGTTTGTTTAGTTTGTAAATTCCTGTTACTTGTACTTTAAAATTTATTCAGGTTATTTGACATTTTAGCCTTTTTGTGGCATCCTGTACTAAGACCTCAAAACCATATTTATTAAAAAAAAATGGAAAGGGTTCTTAATACTCTTTCATCAATGTCATAAGAATAATTTAAAAATTCAATGAAAACATACTTACAGCTTATTCTAAGTTTACTTTTTTTTGTTGAAAATTACACATAGATTTTGGGAACTTACTTAAAATTGAAGATAGAAAAGAAGCATATTAAATAACTGTAAAAAAAACTTACATTATTATTTTAGTTATGTGGTTTATATATGAATCTAATTTCTGAATTTAATAGCTATTTAATATAGTCAAATTGGATCAGTCGACTTTGCCGACAGAGATATACCCTTAGACTATATGAATTGAAACTTTCATCTCCGGTGATATCGAATCTATGAAATTGCCGACGAAAATGTGGATTCGGATTAAAATTCAAAAGAGCTTCAGAATAGGTACTTAAAGGAATGTACAGTGAATACAAGTTGTTACAACATACATCAAAGCGATTTGAGAGCAGGTCCTAAAGTGAAAAGCAGGTAAATATGTAAAATAAATATGGGATATAATATAAATCTGAACTGATTTCGATATAATATGGTACACTTAATACTAGACCAAATTCCGCCACACAATCCACATTTCATTAAATTTGGACAGATATAGGGTGTTTGGTGCAGCAAATAAGTGAAATCGGGCAAAAATATATATGGAAGCTATATCGAAATCTGAACCGATTTCAATAAAATTTGGCACATTTATTTTTAGACGGATTTCAGTCACACATTCCAAACTTCATTGAAATCTAACATATATGTATGTATAGTGTGTTTGGTGCAACAAATACTTGAAATCTGCCGAAAATATATGTGGGAGCTATATCCAAATCTGAACCGATATAGACATAATTTGGCATACTTATTTCTAGACCGAATTCAGTCACACATTCCAAATTTTATCGAAATCGGACATATATAGCGTGTTTCGTGCAGCAAATAAGTGAAATCGGCCGAAAATATATATAGGAGCTATATCCAAATCTGAACCGATTTCGATATAATTTGGCACATTTATGTCTAGACCAAATTCCGTCAGACACTCCAAATTTCAGCGAAATTGGATATGCATAGCGTGTTTGGTTCATAAAATACAGGACTGAATTCAGTCACACATTCAAAATTTTCATCGAAATCGGACATATATAGCGTGAAATCTGAACCGATTTCGATATATTTTGTCACATTTATTACTAGACCGAATTTAATCACACATTCCATATTTCATAGAAATCAAACATATATTGCGTGTTTGGTGCAGCATCGGGCGAAAATCTGAACCAATTTTCACCAAAAGCGTTTTTCCTATGGATAAAAAATTATATTCCCCAATTTTCAGCTGAATTGGCATTGATACATTTTGCAAAGTGATAAAACGATGCAAGGAGTGTTCGTAATGGGACGCCATAGTTTGTAGGTCAAGGGGTTGAATACAAAATTGTGTATCTAATAAGGCTCTATTAATACAGCATATCACTACAAATTAACGTGTAACGTGTTTTGTTTTCTCACACCATCTTAAATTCTCATGAGAAAATGTGGCGTAAACGCGACTCAAAGTGAGACGACGCAAAGCGAATGGAAAACCGTGTAAAGTTCGGAGATCGGTTCCAGGTTTTAAGAAAACGCTACTTTTCCAGAAAAGAAAATGACTGTAGTATCCAGGGTTACGGAGTCGAGATATTATTGACGCGACTCCAGGAAATTTTTTCACGACTCTGACTCCGACTTCGAGGGTAAATTCCTATACCACTAAAAATGAATAAAATGTGTAAAAATTTTTAATTTTTTCCTATATTTGGTTCCATATGGTCTATCTGTAGGTTTTTTAAACATATTCTTCAGACAGGGCACATAGGAATAAAATGCATATCTATATTGTTTCTGCTGAATCTTACATTGACTAATAGCAACAAAATACAAGTTAGAAAGTGTTTGTCGGTTTTGCCTTTCTTGCATGTATGCCATTATATTCTGGAAGGAACTGTTCCCCGGGAGAAAATCTTTAAGCTTTCAAAATATGTGAAAATAAAGGACAATGCAAGACATAAGGACTACATGCCGTAAAGATTATAAGCAATTCATGACCAGGTTTCAAACTGAATGTAAGCCAACATTTTAGAATGCTTCGACAACCTAAAAGTGTGACCCCCAGTTGCACAGCCCAATAACACCTATTTTCATAATTTTTTCTAAGAAAACTACGAACCTTTTTGGTAGATTTTTTCTTCATCTTAAGGTACATAAATGAATCTGATTTTGATTTTTTTTGTTGAAAAATATTACGAAGATTTGTGGCAAATGGCTGTCTACGAAATTCTTTTTCATTAAAGCTAATATTATTTTCGAGCTAGAGCTCGTTTTGTGGTGCGAGCTAATAAACAGATTGTCATATATGTTTGTGGGCTTAAAACGCTCAAAATACATTGAACGGGGCACCGACGTAGCCAGGTGGGAGACTCCGGGTGGCCCAGACGCCCACCGAAATGGTATTTTTTAGACATTTTTGTATATTTTACTCACAAAACATCAAATTTTGTCCGTTGGGCCCCACCCCGAAAAGGGGTAGGGATGCATTTCTGACCACGTCCTTGGAACGGGGTGATGCCATTGTAAGAACTCAAAAATTACAGCCGAATCGACTAAATAATATTGCTAAAACGTTCAAAATAACTTAAATTGGGTGGTTCCCTTACATGGAGGTTATATCCAAACATAGACCTATGCCCACAATTTTTGGCAAAGAGGTTCTCAAAATACTCAAAATACAAATTGCCAATTTCTACCGAACGGCCAAAAGAATAAAAAGGATTGTCCACGAAAAACGTAGTGTAACCAATTGAAGAAATTTGTTTATTTTTGGAGTTATTTTCGCCCTTAATAAACTTTTATTCATCGTAGCTATTCTCGTCCACATTCGAAAATAAGTTGTCAATTGACCAGAACTATCATCGAAAATAAGTTGTCAATTGACCAGAACTATCGCAATTTGTATACCCTTATTATTTATGCTAACGAAAATGTGCCTCATCGAAATAATGGTTTTTGACCCCAAGTACGTGTGGACGAAATCCGTTTCAGACAATTTGGAGTCGACTTAGCAATGTGCGTCCGTCCGTCTGTCTGGCGATAACTCTCGAACGGATTAAGCGATTTTGTCCAAAATTTGGCCTTCGTAATATTTTGTTAAAACTTAGTTTATGACCCGTTTCTCTAAGACGAATCGAATTCAAATTCGTTCGAATTACTACCAAGCACCTGTTGTTGTAGGAAATGTTTGATTGATTGAAAATAAAAATAATTCAAAATTTTTTCGAAAAACAGAAGTTTGGTAGTAGTTCGAACGAATTTGTATATAAATCGTCTTAGCGAAACATGCCATTAATTCCGAAGCCATATCGGGTACCTCCCCACAATAGTTCCAAATGTTGAGCAAAAATTATGAGCACGATAACTCTAGAAGGGACTTACCGATTTGATCCATACTTTGCACATCGTAATATTTCTATCAGACATAGGTCAAGTTAAAATATAGATTTTATCGGTGGACTCCTTCGGGTACCTCCCACACAAGATTTCTATGTGTAGTGGATGGAGCGAAAAAACGTATACACCGAATTGTTCAACAATTTGGAAGTCGTAATATTTTGTGCAAAATTTAAACAAGTTCTAGGATGGGTTATATCGGTCCAATTCTTTTGGTAACTCCCCACAAAAGTTCAGAACTTTTCGCTAAAATGGTGTGCACTATAACTCTTGAAGGCAGTAATCGATTGATCCATACTTTGCAAATCGTTATATTTTTACGAGACATAGATCCGGTTAGAATATGGGACTATATATGTCAACAATTTCAGGTACCTCCCACACAAAATTTCGGAAAAGTGCAGTTTAGGACCTCCCTCTAGAATCGTGTGGATTTTTCTTGCAATATGTTACGCTTGTGGGGCTTTGCTTCATAGATGTTACACGTGTTTTGAGTAGCAAGTCCACACTTCTTGAGAAAATTACCCGAAAGCTGTAAAAAACCTCTACGGCATGAGTAGTGGCTGGTGCCAACGACAACTCTCGAACCGAATACTGCGTTGGCCAACACTTTGCATATCGTAATATTTGTTCGAATATTAAATGAATTTTAAAGGTGGTGCCTATAGGTCCACTCCTTCCGGTACCATCACCACAAAGTTATAAAATATACACTAAAATGGGACGCTCGATATCGTATAAACGGAGCAACCCATTTGGTCCAAACTTTGGATCTCGAAATATTTTGTCCAAACTTAGTGGGCCTTATCGGCACACTCCTTGGGATACTCCTTGTGCCTCTATTTAAAGCGAAATTTAGTTTTTTGTAGGCAAGGAATGACTCCTTCCAAAATGGACCATGTAGGCCCATTCTTTTAGGTACCTCCTCCGCAGAACTTTTGTGCTTTAATTTTTAAATCCCACTAAATACGTGTACCGCGCTGGAGCTGGATTTGATTTTAAGTGTCATTCTTTTCCATAGTTATCGTGGCAATCTGCCATTTTTGTTGGTCACCGTAGGATTTTTTAGAACTTTTAGGTCATTATGTCAGGAAGCATGACTTACTCACGAAAATAGCTTGTCGTTGTAATCGGAATCGCAAGGGTATATCCCTGTTATTTACTTTACTTATTTGTTATTTATTTTATTTTGTTTATTTATTCAAAAGTTCGAGTTTGAAAGTGGGCTATATAAGGGACCACGTACCACGTACCGCGTAACTTTACCGCCATACTTTAGCCCAAATTAAATCTTATTTAACATTTAGGACAAAGGACATAACCCCTATATAACAGTACCGACAGATTTCAAGTATTTTGAAGTTTTAAACCACATTTTCAGCCTCAATTTACTGTATTTGTTAATTAGGAGTCCCAGTGGTCACAAAAAGGAAAGTAGTTATTTAATTTTAGTTCAGAATATTTCATGTTGGACAGTATAGAAAAAAAGTTCGGACAGGAAGAACTTAGCTTTGTTTTTTTATACCCTCCACCATAGTATGGAGGGTATATAAGTTTGTCATTCCGTTTGTAACACACTCGAACTAATTATTTGCGACCCTATAATGTATATGGTAATTATTCAAAAATGTTTTACAATCGTTGAAGTTGAGGTTCACCATTTAATAAGTCGCGAACTGTCAATATAATTTATATAATATGAATATATTTATATTAATTGAAGTGTTTTAGCGGGGTCGCATAAAATGATCCATAACAAATAATTTATGTGGAAGCTGTGTTGGTGGTAATATCAAAAAATGGGTAAAAATGTTTTGAAGTTTACAAGTTTTTTGTGTTCTTTCTTGATTTCTGGTAAAACCACGGAAAATTCAGACCTGAGCTCAAAAAAAGAATTGAAGAATACCCCTTGGACAACATGGTTCTAATGTATGACTTTTCGATATATACAATGCATCCCCTAAAATCTATGCTGACATTTTGAAGTTTTGAAATCTGGGTTTTTTGAATTTTTCTTATAATTGGAGGGCGCAACCAGATAATTTCCCAAACTATTTATTGGATTGTAGAACTCGTGATTCCACGTCGTTTGATGTATATCTCATGAGTGTGCTTCATACAGCTCCCTAGTAATAAGAGTCCAAAGTCGAAATTTTGGTGCGTAAATTTTCTTTAAAAACTTATTTTTTGGCTTCAAAATTTTACAACTGTGACTCAGGTACCCTTGAACCCCGCGTGATTTTAGTTTTTTTACGCGCCGGATCTAATGAACCCTTCCGCGTTCAAATCCATCTACTAAAACGGCGGTTATAGATACCTTGAAAGTAGGAAATTCTGCAAAATTATATTTTGATGATTCCGCGCATTGACCCGCGATTTTCTTTGGTTATTTTTACATAAATGGAATCCTTCATACGCGATTATATTTATTTTCCAAAACCGTGTGGAATAAATTACCGAGATTCTGAGTAATATTCGTATTTCATATAAAATAGAATTTGTAGCACATCCGCGGTTCTTGACGAATTTGTTTAAAATTTGTTATAATGACGTATTTTTTATAGGCGGTCACTGAAATCGGATGCGCCTTATAATCTTATGTACATCGCGCAATTTTTACCCACATAAAGGTTTTTGAACAGTAAGATGCAGCTGACGGCACACTTTGGCCGATGAATGAAAAGTGGAAAAATCGCTACATATTGATAGAGATGCACTCGCTGTATCTGAAAAGCGCATGCGCCTTAACTGATTTTAACGAATTCGCGAATTATACGTTTTTTTAACTTTTATGTTTTTTCTTTGGTTGTAATTTCAATATTTACTTTCTATTTCATAATCCTATTGTTTATCAAAGTAAGCAAATACACTTTCGGGTTTGTCATCGCATTTTCCTTGAAGAAGTTTCAGCGAAGTCCGTCAGTCCTTGCATCGAAATTTAGCGAAGAAGTAGAATAACTCCCAAAAATGTTTCTTCTATTTTTCGTATTGAACAAAAAAATATATTTTTGAAATAATATTCCAACAATAAGTTTTCGTCTTTTGTTGTTGCTGTAATATGGCAGTTATAAATCCTATCGTTAAAATTTTGGTCTCATATTTTTCTACGCGTTGTCTAGAATCTGTACCTATTTTTAATTTAATTTTTTCGAGTTTTATGTGAACTCTAAATTAGAATAAATTAAATTTACTCCAAGATTTTTCAGTATTTCTTGATTTTCCGCGAAAATAGTAGTAGTATTTAGTAAATATTTAGGCATCTACGGATAGATATTAAATGCTGTTAACGCTTTATATATACATTTTCTTATTACAGCAAAAATGGAATTTTTAAATATTTGTTCTTTATAAGGGAATAAAACCCCCCATAACTTTGGAGCGCAGCATCCAATTTTGTGAACGCGAACAGATTTGAAACCATGACTTTTTTCGTAATCTATGCTCCAAAAATTGCGGATGTGCTCGCAAAAAAAAATTTTAAAATTTCTTCCAATGGAATTGCAAAAGAAATTTGAAATTTACCATATATATTCTTGATCAGGATAAAATTCTAAGACGATCCATCCATGTCCGTCTGTTGTAATCACTCTAGCGTCCGCAATAAATGAGAGAAAATTTGCACCGGAGTGTCTATTTTACATAGGCAGGTCAAGTTCGAAGATGGGCTATATCGGTCCACTCTTTGGTATAGCCCCCATATAACGGTACCTCCGGATTTGAGATATTTTGACGTTCTTCACCACATTTGCAGACCGAATTAGCTATAAGTTGGCACTTAGGGTTCTGGAGGCCAAGAAACATATCTACAAGAAATTATGTATATAGGTCCAAGTTTTAGTATAGCCCCCATATAACGTACGTCCCTATTTGAGGTATTTTCACGTTCTTCGCCACATTTGCAGACCGAATTAGCTATAATTTGGCATTTAGGTTCCTTGGGGGCAAAGAACATATCTACAAAAAAATTATGTATATAGGTCCAAGGTTTGATATAGCCCCCTATAATTTGGCATTTATGGTTCCTGGAGGCCAAACAACATATCTACAAAAAATATGTATATAGGTCCAAGTTTTGGTATAGCCCCCATATAACGGTACCACCCGATTTGAGGTATTTTCACGTTTTTTGCCACATTTGCAGACTGAATTAGCTATAATTTGGCATTTAGGGTTCCTTGAGGCCAAGAAACATATCTACAAGAAAGTATGTATGTAGGTCCAAGTTTTGATATAGCCCCCATATAACGGTACCTACCGATTTGAGGTATTTTGAGTTTTTACGCCACATTTGCAGACCGAAGTAGATATAATTTGGCATTTAGGATACATGGAGGTCAAAAAACATATCTACAAAAAATATGGATATAGGTCCAAGTTTTGGTATAGCCCTCATATAACGGTTCCTCCCGATTTGAGGTATTTTGGTGTTTTTCGCTACATTTCAGACCGGATTAGATACAATTTGGCATTTTGGGTCTCTGTAGGTCAAAAAACATTTTATCAAAATTTCCACGTTTTGGTATAGCCTCCATATAAAGATACAGCCCGTTTTCAGGTACTTTGAAGTTTTTATTTACTTTTTATACCCTCCACAATAGTATGGAGGGTATATTAAGTTTGTCATTCCGTTTGTAACACATCGAACTAATCATTTGCGACCCTATAAAGTATATATATTCTTGATCAGGATAAAATTCTAAGACGATCCATCGATGTCCGTCTGTTGTAATCACTCTAGCGTCCGCAATAATTGAGAGAAAATTTTGCACCGGAGTGTCTATTTTACATAGGCAGGTCAAGTTCGAAGATGGGCTATATCAATCCACTTTTTGGTATAGCCCCCATATAACGGTACCGCGCGATTTCAGGTAATTTGACGTTTTTAAATCACATTTTCAGACCGAGATAGTTATAATTTGCTATATAGTGCTCCTGAAGGTCAAAACACATATCTACAAATAATTACGGATAGAGGTCTAAGTTTTGGTATAGCCCCAATATAACGGTACCGCCTGATATCAGGTAATTTGACGTTTTAACCACATTTCAGACCGAATTAGCTTCAATTTAGCATTTCTAGAGATCAATAACTTCTTCACAAAAAGATGATCATACGGTTTGTATAGGCCCTATACATACAACGGTACCAGTGTAGGTTTTCATGGCTGAAGTACTCAGGAAATGTCACCAACATTACATTGAAGGGTATTTGTTCATAATGATATGTTGTCTGATCTGGCAATCGAACCCCGGACCTTTAGCGTTCAAGCGGGTGTGCGTACCATTGCACCTCGGTGGCACTAAATCTGATTTTTATACCATCCACAATAGTGTTGATGGTATGTTAACTTTTTTTCTGTTAGTAACACATCAAGCGACCAATCATTTTGCGACCCTGTAAAGTTCTATATGTTCTTGATCAGGGTAAAGATTTGAGTCGATCTAGCCATGTTCCTCAGTTGTAATCACTCTACCGTCCTAAAACATTGAGATAGGAAGGTGAAATATTGCACCCGAGTGCAAGTTCCCCTATATCGGGCCCTATTTTTGCATAGGCCCCATATAACTGTACCGTCCGACTTTATGTATTTATCACTTTTATGCACATTTTCGGCCTAAATTGTCTGAAATTATGGTTCCCAAGGGTCAAACAATTTCTCTTCCAAATACTTTTGATATAGGTCCACGTTTAGGTATAGCCCCCATATAACAGTACCGCCGTATTTCAAGTACTTTGAAATTTTTATCTATTTTTTCCGCCTAACTTGACGAACCTCAAAACATGTGTTCCTCAAAATATGTGGACATACGTACACTTTTTTGCACCTTACTTATAATAAAATAGTATTCTATTAATAACATTTTTGATTGATTGAAAACAAAATGCATTATATTCATTTTTAAACAAAGTTTAGTAGTACTTGTGTTTCATCATAAAATGACACTTATATTAATTTTATATATTTATATTTATATTTATTTATTTACTTTCATTTTGAGTATGTTTTCGGTATATTACAACTTATATTGAAATGCATACCTAAAACGTCAGTCAAATACAAATGTATACTCGGTTCATGTTAATTGGCTCATTTTATTTCATTATACACCAATTGATATTATACACCAATTGACATAAACTACTCCCCCTAGGAATAAGCCTTGGCCTGGCGGCGGAGCTAAGTACTTTCTTAATCGAAGGGAAACTAATTATTTCATTTTACTTTCTATGTGTATATAATGATAGAGGGTATAAAAAGTTCGGTCGAACTTAACATTTTTTTCCTTTTTTTCTTTTTTGGATGACACGATGCCTATATTCCCTTGTCGGATTAAATATTATTTAAGCTTCGTACTACCTACAAATACACAAGTACATCCTCAACGACATAAACTGCACCTTATTTTGCCATTCCAGATGGTGATTCGCAGATTCGCTGTTTTGTTTTAGGGAAGTGTTGAAAGATCGTCAACTTTAGAGGAATCATTCATCTTTATCGGTTGATGTAATTTTCATCACATCTTTCTCCTAGATCAGCCGAAATCTCCAAGTCTTTTTATTTCTTTCAATTTGTGGTTAAAATCGGAGATGAATGCTTGATATCTGATATGTTAAAACCTGGCGAAATCCTCTACAATAGATTGTTGCTATTACGAATTTAATCAACGAGTTTGTATTGTGGTATTTATTTTCTCAAGTATCAGGCATAATTAAACAAAATCGTTCAAGAATTTCAACTACTCTATTTTTAGTCCTAGAAACATTTGTAGGATGGAATTCTTCTTCCATGTACATTATCTGCGAAAATAAAATCTCTAATGAATTCAAAGACAAAATCCTAGAAGCTTGAGAATAAAATCAAGTACAATAATGTTGAGTTTGTTTGGTATTCCATTTATTAATTAATACCACTTTCCACATCGTAAAATACGACAAATATTCTTATTCAACTAGAAAGCTATTTCAAATCATTGCAGCCAATTAAATACTTTTTAAAGTAATCTAATTTTACTTATTTTTCCGAAGAAAATGAAAAGCATTACTTACATTCCTCAAATCCTAATCCTGTGGTTTCAAATACTATTTGCCAAGTTGATCCTTTTGGACTACAGAGTTTTTGTCTTTTCACTCAAGCCAGGAACAGGGAAGAAACAAAAATCCAAAGATTTCAAGTTTATTTGTAGTTTTTTTCTTCCTCTTCTCGTTATTAAACAAGTTCGAAGTTACGAGTGAAAATGACATTGTTGACATTGTCCATTACATGGACACAACACGTAAGAGGAATTTCAAAAACAAAAATAGGAAAGAAAAAGTTCAAAGAGTTGGAAAACAAACTATAAACTAAACTTAAAATTTTTTTCTCCATTATCAGAGAAAAGACAAAAGCAAACGTTGCATTACAAGGAAAATCACTCTACAATAGAAAGAGAGGAATGTTTAGTGAACTCGAAGTAAAAAAATCATCAGACCCATGGTACAATAATGTTAAGGTATGCCAGAGTTTAATATCGTATAAAACACAACACTATAAGCATAGTTACAGTATGGTTACGTCATGGAGAAATATTAAAGGTAGATGTATCTGCAGGAGATGTATCTATTGGGTGCCACCGTGGTGCAATGGTATGCACACCCGCCTTGCCACATAAGGTCGTGGTTCGATTCGCCGGCCAGGCAACATCAAAACACTTTTCAACGGTGGCAAAATACCCCTCAGTAATGTTTGCGACATTTCCTGTGTATTTCAGCCATGTAAAACTCCTCTACAAAAGTGGTGTCTTTAGACACGCCGTTCAGATAAACTGTAGGTCCCATATCATTGAGCTAATATGAATCGGGGTGCACTCATTGATATGAGAGAAGTCTCCCTTCGTGGTTCGATTCCCCGGCCAGGCAACATCAAAACACTTTGTTGGCGACATTTCCTGAGTATTTCAGCCATGTAAAACTCCTCTACAAAAGTGGTGTCTTTAGACACGCCGTTCAGTCTCGGCGATAAACTGTAGGTCCCATATCATTGAGCTAATATGAATCGGGGTGCACTCATTGATATGAGAGAAGTCTCCCTTGTCCCATATGGGATGTTTGTGGAACAATTATTATTAGATGTATCTGCATTAGGGCTATGATTTTTCGACATTTTTTTCTCAAAAATAATTTCCTGCAGCACGGATGAATGAACTTTTGTCTATTAATTACTAAACTAACGTTTATTCCATTGAAATATAAAAATTGTTCACGGCACAAATTGATTAAAAAAAAATATTTTTTTGAAAAATTGTATGAAGTGAAAATTTTTTATTTCTGTTACACGAATGAATAAACTTAAGCCTACTTATAACTAAAATAACGCTTATTACCTTGAAATATTTGAAAAGGTCATGCACCACCCACTATGAACAATTTTAAATTTTTAGTTTTTTTGTTAAAAAATAATACATATCGTTGAAAAAAAGAGGTTGTAAAAAAGTCATAACCTAATCTGCATAGTGTCGGTTTTACAAAAACATATGGAATATATTGCAATGAAGACAAATTCCTAGAAGTTAAAACAAACTTAATACAAGACCACGTTCAGTTTGTAGGTCCTTTAGGTTACCGCTTCCCCTGAACCTGACACAAATTGAGACTCTGATATACCATATTAATTATTTCCATTCTTTCGGGCACATTCCCCATAGTACTATCCCAGCAAAAAGTTTTCCTCCGAAGATGCAGTTAAATCATATGTACAATGATTTGGAAGTGCATTGAATTGCATTTTTACTCATGATTTTCACAACAGCGCGACTGCTGAAAATGCGCTCCATTACTTACTTACTTAGTTGGCCTATTACAGAACATTTGTTCCATAGACCGAACTAAGAAAAGATCTCCATTCCTCTCTGTTTTTCGCTTGACTTTTTGGAATACCGTGCCTTTCCATTTCTTCACCCACTTGTTTGCTCCATCGAAGCATAGGCCTGCCGATTCTGCGTGCACCGCCATGTGGCATGTATTCATACGCCTTTTTAGCGGGTTCATCATCGCTCATTCTCATGATATGGCCTAGCCAACGCAATCGTTGCATCTCGATACGTTTAACTATATTCATTTCTTTGTATAGCTTATATCGCTCGTGGTTCATACGACGTCGATATTCACCGTCAACGCAAATCGGCCCGTAGATCTTTCGAAGAATTTTCCTCTCAAACACACCAAGCACTGCCTTATCTGCTTGCGCAAGTACCCATGCTTCGGAGCCATACATTAGCACGGGTAGTATCAGCGTTTTGTATAGTGTTATTTTTGTTTGACGAGATGTGGCTTTGTTTTTAAATTGCTTACTTAGACCATAGTAGCATCTGTTGGCCAATACAATTCTTCTTCTTATTTCACAACTGATGTTGTTTGTTGTGTTTATGGCAGTGCCGAGGTAGACGAAGTCTTTAACTACATCAAAATTGTAGGTACCAACTTTCACAGTTGGTCCGAGCTCTATGGACGCTTTGCGCGTCGACACCATCAATTTGGTATTTTCGCCGTTTACCGCCAGACCCACTTTCGCAGATTCTGCTTCGACCTTCCTAAAGGTATCAGTTACTTCCTTTACTGATCGTCCCATGATGTCTATGTCATCATAGGCAAGTAACATGTGGCTATTGGTGTAAATTGTGCCATTTCTTTTGACATTTGCATCTCGTATTACCTTTTCCAGCAAAATGTTGAATAGGTCACACGAAAGGCTGTCTCCTTGTCTGAAACCTCTTTTGGTACAAAATTCTTCGGAGAGGTTCTTTCCAATTTTAACTGAGGACCTAGTATCAGTTAAATTAATTTTACAAAGCCGGATGAGCTTTGCGGGGATACCAAATTCAGACATTGCGTGGAATACCTTTGATCGGAGGGGACTGTCGAATGCTGCTTTATAATCGACAAAAAGGTGAAATATGTCGATCCTCATCTCTTGGGTCTTCTCTAGGATTTGCCACAGGGTAAATATCTGGTCTATGGTGGACTTGCCAGGTCTAAAGCCACATTGGTATGGTCCAATTATTTCGTTGACCATTGGCTTTAGTCGTTCGCACAATATCCCTGACACTATCTTATAGGCAATACACAGTGGATCCACCCATTGGCCAAAAATAAAAAAATTAATGTCAAAATTTTGGTACAACATCTGGCAATTCCGACAGCTATGACATGGACCTTTTTAAAAATATATTAGATTTTGTTTAATTCGAACGCGATCTTCTTAAGAATAGCTTCAAAAGTGGGAACATTTGACTAATGTTTTTTGTTGTGAGTACAACCTATATTTTAAGTGCAAGTAAATATATTCAAAATATCGCGAAACTAATACGTATAGCAAAATATTATAGTGGATTTTGAAGGAGGAGGTAATAGCTTAGTTTTCATTAAAAAATAGTGTTTTAGCGTGTTGTGGAATTCTAGTTAGCTGCATATTGTTTTAGTGTATTTAGCAATGCCAATTCGATCATATACGTAAATTTGATCTAAGGGTTTAGTCATGATGCCCACCAGTGCCCACCTCGGGAATAATTTTCCAAAGTAGGTCATGGGTTTAAGATTATTCAATATTAAAATCAGCTGCCATCTAGTGCCAGACTATAAATGGTGGGTCGATGACTAAAGCTGCCCTAGAATAGGGTTTCTATGGACATATTAGCGTATAACTCTGTTATCTGACCACGTACATTAACATAATTGGCATCAATGGCAAGATGAAGAAATCTTCTTCCAAACTTGTCTTACTTTGGCGGTACGTGCCTTCCAGGAAAAACGCTATAAGGTCTATATTAAAAATGTTACCAATTTTCAGAAAAAAAATTTTGATTTTTTTAATCCGCTAAATTGGTTGGATTTTATGTTGTTTTGGAGATTGTTTTGTTTCCCCAAGCCTATTTTTTCATCATAAGATAATCTGGACCTTTGTTCATGTCATTTTGTATTAACAGCATAAAGCAATTCTTGCCGTATTCCCCCTCCAGAGGGGAAAGGGGGGAGAATGTCACGCTCGTGGTTTCTTAAAACACTCTTCGCAGCAGCACAAAGCTGTAACCGGCGCATTGGCTTGATTTTTACACTCTAAATATTTTTGGCCACTTTCTCCATACAAGTGGATCCACTGCGCAATAGGGAGAAGACTTATGCCCCTATAGTTTGAGCATACTGTCTTATCTCCTTTCTTGTGGACGGGACATAGGATGCTCAGGTTCCAATCGTCGGGTACGCGTTCTTCCTGCCAGATGGTGCTAACTAGCTGATGCATACGCCTTATCAGCGCGTCGCCTCCGGTTTTAAACAGCTCGGCTGGTAAGCCATCGGCTCCTGCTGCTTTATTATTCTTCAGCCGGTTGATTGCTGTTTTCACCTCATCTTGGCCGGGCGGTATACATTCTATACCATCTTCTGGGATTGGATCTGTGGTATCATCGTCTTCGCTACTATTGGATACCAGCAGATTGGAGAAATGTTCCTTCCATATCCTGAGCACGCTATCTGTATCTGTTACCAGATTACCTTGCTGGTCTCTACAGGAGGATGTGCCTGTACCAAAGCCATCTGTTTGATGTTTCACTCTTTGGTAGAATTTTCGGACTTCATTCTGTCTCCTGTACATCTCGATTTTTTCACACTCCCGCTTTTCCATTTTTCTCTTTTCTTGCGGAAAAGCCGTTTCTCTTCTCTCCTTTTCTCCCGATATCTCTCTCGCGCGCTACGCGTTGCTACTGATTGTAAAGTAGCTCTATATGCCGCATTTTTCTCTTCGGTAGCAGCACGACACTCCTGGTCATACCATGAATTCCTTGGTGGAGGTCTCTGGAATCCAAGTATGCATTTTGCGGCTGTTTGCATGGAGTGGGCAATATGTTGCCATTGTGTTGTTATGTTATCGGGACAAGGAGTGCTCGCGTTAAGCAATTGGGCTAGTTGAGTGGAATATGCTGTGGCTATCTGTTGTGTTTGCAGCCTATCGATGTCCAACTTCCGCGTTGAGTCTGTTCGTGCTTTATTTGCAACGTTTAGACGGATGTTTCACTGTGGAGACTAAATTTCCCGACTGTTGGGCCAAAGATATTCTCCTTTCCAATTTTGGCATTAAAATCGCCTAGAATGATTTTAATGTCATGGGCAGGGCAACGGTCATATTTTTCTTCTAAGCGCTCGTAAAATATATCTTTGGTCTGTTCGTCCTTTTCTTCAGTGGGAGCATGAGCGCAAATAAAGCTGATGTTGAAGAATTTAGCTTTTATTCGAATTGCAGCAAGTCTTTCATTCACTGGGGTGAAGCTGGATACCAGATGTTTTAGTCTCCGACTAACTACGAATCCGCAACCAAACTCATGCTTTACGTCATGGCAGCTATAATACAGTGCGTCACCTTTAGGTGTTGTTGTGACGCCTTTCCCAATCCATCGTATTTCCTGTATGGCAGTAATATCGGCCTTGTACTTTTCAAGTACGTCTGCCAATGCGAAGACTGCACCTTCTCTATAAAGAGTGCAAACATTCCAGGTGCAGATTCGCAGATCATGGTCCTTAAAACGTTTGCGGGGTTCGTCAACTTTGGAGGGGTTTGTTTTTCTTTTCTTTCGTTTTTTCATAGTAGGATGTTTTTTCTAGGGGAGAGTTACTAACCCGACGCCCAAACCCAAGTTTTTATCGTTCTTATGGGCGAACGCGCGGCACATGTTAGCTCACTACCTTTAACGGGTGTTAAAGGCAGTTCCCCAGGTGACACCACGGGGAGGTCAGTGTCCACTTGAGATGAAAGAGGGACCAAGATAAATCCTGGGCTTTGCCATGTTAAAGCCGGTCAAGACCGTTGCTTGGTATCATTCATCCCCTACGTCACCCATGCGCTCCATTAGCACTGCATTTTAACTAACCCTTTGGCATTGCATTTTAACTAACCCTTTGGCATTGCATTTAAATACCCCTTTGGAATCGCATTTTAACTAACCCTTAAGGGTAGAATAGGATGCAGTCCAATTAGCATCCAAAACACGTGTTTTGATGCAGTACTTTGGATGGAGTTTAAAGGCACTCTTCGGAATGTGTTTTTGTGCAGTTCAAAGTTGCAATAAAAATGCAAGCCATTGCAAAATATCCAGAATAAATAAAAAGAATTTATTATTTGTATAAAAAATATTACGAACTATATTACATTTATTAGTATTCCATGTGCGCGAAATTTTGATCTTCGCCAAAAATATTTTCTTTGAGATTTATAAAATTCCTGGAGACATAACACATAAGGAAATATCTTCATTAAATTCAGTAACAACTGTTGTTGTTGTAACAGTGTTAATCTGGCTCTGGAACAATGTCCAGTTCCAGGAGCGTAGCTGCTTCGTTGGGATGTAGCCACAGATCCACTACAGTAAGTTGAGTAGGTTTGGTGGGGCAGTTAAAAAAGTGCTGTGTGTTGTGCGGGCCTGTGCCGCATAGAGGGCAGATGTTTTGCACAGTGCGATCGATCTTTGTCCAATTGTTTTTGGATCCTCAAATCAAAAACCTAATTTTGCAAAGGTGCCCGATTTCACTCAGAAATTCGCTTATATTTCTTCCCCATTTCCTACTCGACTTCAATTTAGTTTTATCTTCTCGAGCAATTAAGATAGCTATACTTAAAGGACCCTTGTTTGATGTATTACATTACTTTTAACCAAAACCACAATGATAGCGACACGTAATTGTAATTTGAATCAATGTACAAACTGGGAATTTCTCTCTTACACTGTGCTACACGAAAAAATTGCAGGGGTTCTGTTGTATAAATTCGGCTTTGTGGGAGTTCATGGAAGACAAAAATGCTTTTGGTTTCTTTGGGTCACTTCTTTTTTATTTTATGACGGTAAATGTAGCGAAAAACGGGGTTTCTTAGATTTTAAACTTAAAAGCGGACATAACATACTTTTTTACCATGGATTTATATTATTTTCAACCTGAACAAAATTTTGAAAGTTCATGCTTATTTAGCAATGATGTAAACCTTATTTTCATTACTATTTTTTAATAAAAATGACGTAAGACTTCTTGGCCAATTTCCCCTTGATTTCAGAACTTTTTTGACAATATATCAGAGTTACTATATGTTCAAAACAATGGATATATTAATAATCGCATATATTTTTGTGTATATCATTTATCAAATAACTCACAACTGCAGTGAATGTTATGTAATTTAGTGATATCACTTCGGTAAAACTAAAAGAAACCCTTGGAAATATTTTAACATTTAACTTTTTTGTTAAGGACCTTTCATTTGTTTCCTACTTCACAAAAGTTCAAAATCACGGCTTTAATTTTCCACTTCAATTTTATTGAGTAATTTATGGAAGGAAAATGAGATTACTAGATAATTGATTTATGCAGAGGGAGGGAGGATTTATATAAATAAAGGAAATAACGCCGAGACACGTGTCTTCTTTTTGGTATTTTTTCACGCTGCGATGACAGAATATTGCCAATTTTACAATTTCGGAAATTCAGGTGTCCAATCGTTGTTATTGTCATAAAGAAACCAATTGTAGTTGTTTCTCTAAAGGTATATTGGTGTCCAATCGTAGATCTCATCACAAAGAATTTATGAAGGTCGATTTCTTGATAGATAACTAAAGCTGAGCAATAGTGAGTCTATCCATGATGAAATTTTAGCACCCAAACGCGGATATGTAAATGACGAATTCCGTCGTCCAATCGTACTTCTGTCAATAGACTAATTTTGGCGTCCAATCAAACTGTAGCGTGATTACAAAAACTGGAAAAATTCCATATATTACTGACTTTTGCGATATCTCTGTTGTTTGCCCCACTTACGCCAACATACTTTGCATCAATATAAAGGGGATCCTTTCTTCGTGCATTGACGGCTTTCCTTTTGTCATACTCCTACCAGAAGCGGAGATATTCGCAAATGAAGAATGGGATGTATTAACGACTATTGCTATATCTCCGTTATTTGGCCACTTACGCCAACCTACTTTGCATTATTGTAAAGGTAAGATATTCTACTTTCATAGTCAGGCTTTGCTTTTGGAAGTTCCCTATCCAAAGCTGTGATATTCGTGATTACAATTTAAATCGCAAAAATGAAAAGTTGGGTTGTATTAGCGACTATTACGATATCTTCGTTGTTTGGCCACCTACAAAAACCTACTATACATCGTGGTAAAGGTGATATTTTCTTCTTTCATTAGCAGGTTTTGCTTTTGATATACCGCTTATAGATGCGGAGATATGCGCTTTGAAATAAAACTTTGACTTTTTCTCCAAATAAGTTTTTTACCCATTCCGACCATCACCAAAATCAATATGCTTCTTCCCCTCCGGGACCCTCATCAACAACCAAAATTTTGGTGACGATCGGATCAAAATTGCGACCTGTAGCGTGATTACAAAATTTAGAAGGACAGATGGACAGACGGACGGACGGACACACCTAGCTCGTCGAGACATTCATTTTGGTATATATAAGTATGGGTCTACGACCATCATTTCGATGCGTTACAAACTTTTTTGCCAAAACCAACTTATAATACCCTCCCCACATTTTGCTGTAGGGTATAATAAACGTCTTGTTCTGAACTCAGTAACACTTAAGCTGAAAACACATCGAACGTTTGAGTAAAGTTTTGTTTCATTTCTGGTAGATGAATAAAGACAAAGTGCTGCCAAGTTTCAATATTTTCTTTATTCTTTTACCAGAAATGACACACAACTTTACTCAAACGTTGGATGTGTTTTCAGCTTTAGAGTCAGCCAAAAAATTACGATTAAACGCTTAATCAACACCTTAAAACTTAACAACAACTATGCAGAAAATTGCTCAAAAAGCCTACCGTGTTCTTTATTTTTATACTTTCAAATATGTTGAACAGTAAGTATACCAATGTAGTTAAATAATTCTCTGTAATACTTCCTCCAAATACTTTACATATTTCTTTGAAAATTTAAAACAGTTTAAAATTTTACTCAATAAAAAATAATAAATATATTCTTTCTTTAATTTTGCCACACTTTATATTTTAAACGCAAAGCGTTTTATTTGAGTCGAAAATTTAGATAAAAACTTTAAAATTACTGAAATCTTGTAGTACCGTTATATAAAGGCTATACCGAAACCTGGACTTATGTCCATAATTTTTGGTGGGGAAGTTTCTGTACCATTGGGAACTCCAAATGCCAAGTTACAGCCAATTCTGGCTAAAAATTAAGATAAAATCCTTAAAACACTTGAAATCGGGTGGTACCACTATATGGGGTATATACCAAAACCTGGAACTATGTCAACAATTGTTGGTGCAGAAGTTTCTGTACCTTTGGGGACTCCAAATGCCAATTTACAGCCTATTTGGATTAAAAATGAAGATAAAATCCTTAAAACACTTGAAATCAGGTGGTACCGCTATATGGGGGCTATACCAAAACCTGGACCTATGTTCACAATTTTTGGTGGGGAAATGTCTGTATCATTGGAAATCCCAAATGCCAAATGACAGCTAATTCGGGCAAAAATGAAGATAAAATCCTCTGAAACCCCTGAAATCGGGGTGTACCGCTATATAAAATGGGCCCATATTCAAGTATTGTCATCTAAATCTGAAAAGTGTGTAAAGTTACAGTTCGATTGGTCAACTGCAACCACGTTAATAATGAGTTACTAGATTTGAACGAAATCGGGTGTTACCGCTATGTGGGGGCTATAGGAAAAAATGGACCCTCTGGCTACGTCGGTGATATATAGGTATTTTGCCGTTTCTAGCTAATTTTTTGCCAAATTTTGGATTTGGGGTTCCCAGTGATCAAGAAATTTCTCCACCAAAAATATGGAGATAGAAGTTATGTTGAATATCTAAGGAACCCAATTTTTCGCTAAATTTATCGTCATAAAATCAAAAAGTGACCCAAAGCAACCAAAGGTACTTCGTCTGCCCTGGTCTTCCATAAAACCGTATTTATACATCAGAACCCCTGCGAAATTTTTTTGTCAAGTTTTGTAGCATAGTGTAATCGTTGTGAAAAATTTTCTATCATGATTGCAACAATTTGAATATCATGATATCGACATTTTGTAGCATGGATACATAATGTACTCCTTAAGATAATGTCACATTAGGTAAATATTTGCTCCGGCAACCGGCAGTGTGCGTTTACTGAGAGCAAGTGAGCATAAATTTCAATGCATTATTTACACTCACTTGCTCTCAGTAACCGTACACTGCCGGTCGTTGTAGCAAATATTTGCCTAATGTGACCTTACCTTTACACACAAACCTAAAAATAACAAGTAAGCCAAGGCTATAGTCGGACGGGGCCGACCATGTGATACCCTACACCACTACCCCTGGGAATTATTTTTCCACAAATCAAAATTTCTTTATGGAACAAAAAAAAAAATAAATTGTAAGAAATAAATTTGTGGATTCTGGCACCGTATTACGCCAAGCTTCAATAATGATATAATAATTGTTTCACAAACTTCCCAGAATGGACAAGGGAGACTTCTCTCATATCAATGAGTGTATGCCGATTCATATTCGCTCAATGATATGGGACCCGCTCTTTATCACCGAGTCCGAACGGCGTGTCTTAAGAAGACACCACTTGTAGTTATACAAGGCTGAAATACTCAGAAAATGTCGACAACATTACTGAAGGATATTTTGCCACCGTTGAAAATTTGATGTTGCCTGGTGGGGAATCGTTTCGGAAAAGGTGACAATGCGACCCATGCTGCAATGTATGTAAAAAAATCCAGTCGGACAATTAATACGCTAGGGCACCATGTAATTTGCAATAATGCAAAAACTTAGAATGGGAAAATGTGCTTCTCTACACAAAACCCATTATATATTAGACAGTAGGCCCGTTATCTAACAGAAACCTTATTGCAATTTGCATCAGGGGAAAGGTCAGTAGTTCTTTTTCCATATATAGACCGGTATATGACCTCCAGGAAATAAAATATAGACCAAAAATATTTTTTTGTTCACAAATAATGGTCCATTTCACCCGCTAAATAATATCAGATCATCATCCAAAATTGTAGGCATCTTCTTCTACCTAAACTCGTACCTCGTGATTATTGAGCTATAATTGCGACCTCTAGCGTGTTTATGATTACGCTACAAACAAATAACTGGGTACATTAGGCTGTAACTCTGTTATCTTATCATGTACACCAACCAGTGTTGCCGACAGTTTTGTCCCAAAAATCGTCAAAAAAAATCGTCAAATCGTCAATTATATTTGAGAAATCGTCAAAAATCGTCAAAATGTTCTAAATTAAGACTGTTGACAGTTTAATATCAATTTTTTGCAGATTGTTATGCTATTGATACTCTTAAGATCAGATATTCCGCCATAGCCATTAATCTTTTCTAATCAGACATAAATACAAATCTAAACAAAATCAGTTTTCTCTTGCTGAGAACATTTCCTCCTTCCAAACAATTACCGGAATAGACCACCTTCTGCTCCAGCCCTCTTTTTACAACATATGTTCTGTTCCCGAACATGCAAGAATCTACTATTTTTTTATTTTTTCCCTCATGAAATTAAAAACTATAACAAGTTTTTCTTTTTTTGAAATTTTGCCTGTTAGGGCGAAGATCATTTTTAATGATTTTTATTAATTTTCTCGTTTAGAGGTAAGCCTGATGATCGAAAAATTTTTGCAAGTGAAAAAGGAAGTCAAGTACTCGAACCCACACAGTCACCAAATTACGTGACCTGGTTTCGCTGTTAGTTGATCAGCTCTTCAGACGTATCGACTGTGGGATGGCTTCTCTGTCCTAGAACTTTTGGTTTTTCAAATGTGTTTTTAACAAGTTTTATTTTACGGGGAAAAAAAATATTATTATTATATGTAGGGAGACTACTCTCGTCGATTCACATTGGCTCAATGATATGGGAACTACTTTTTATCGCCGAGTCCGAAAGCCGTGTCTTACGACACCCTTGTAAAGAAGTTCTTTAAGGCTGAAATACTTACGAAATGGGTGCCAACATTACAATGAGGTATTTTCCACAGCCGAAAATATTGATGTTCTGGCCAGGGATTGAATACCAAACCTTCTGAGTGCAAGGCGAACGTGCTTACCACTGCACCACGGTGGCTCCCATAGGAAATAAGAGAAGAGACCGTACTTTGGCGCCATTTTTTTCTTTTTTAAGGACTTTAGTCATGTATTTAGCCTACTTACACATAAATAGACAATTTTTGTTCTACGCTGTCCGACATCACCTTTGAAAAAATTATCAATTAAGTGAAAAATCGTCATTTTAGACCATAAAATCGTCAAATCGTCATTTTTCATTTTTGGCCCAAAAAATCGTCAAAATGACGATAAATCGTCAAATTCGGCAACACTGACACCAACACAATTGACATTAATAGAAAGGTCAAGCGTTCTTTTGCCAAATATAGCTTACTTGCCCGGAATGTCTCTTCCAGGAATAAGGATATAAACTGTATATTAAAATTTTTCACAATTTTAACACAAAAGTTTTGGTCCATTTAACCCTTCAAATATTATTTGGTCGCCATCTCAAATTGCAAGCTTCGTCGTTGTAATATACTCTTACCTTATTTAGAATTTAGCGTTGATCGGACTAATATTGCGACCTACAGAGCCGCTACAAAATTGGACAAATGTTATGTTTTTGGTCCATTTCACCCGCTAAATATTTCACGATCATCAGCAAAAAGTAGGGATCTATTCTGGTCTGAACCCGACCTCCATACAAAATGTAACAAGTAAAAAGAGTTAAGTGCGGCTGGGACTTTTTATACCCTCCACCATGAAATATTAAAGCTAAAATTAAATAGTTTTGATGTTTTCTGACCGCTGAACATGGATCGAAAATGTACATTACAACTTCAAGATACCTGAAATCGGGCGGTGCGGTTACATATGGGTTATATATATAACCACATTTTCAGGTAGATACGTTTTTTTGATATACTAAGACGTGGGCCCGTATAGACCATCTTCGCACTTGACCTGTCTATGAAAAAAAAACTCGGCTGCAAAAATATAGCAATTTTGCTCAATTATTGCAGGCGCTATTGTGATTACATGGCTAAATCGACTCAGAATTTTATCTTTATCAAGAATATATATACTATATATGGTCGCACGTGATTATTTCAATGTGTTCCCAACGAAAAAATAAACTTAATATACCCTCCATACTATGGTACTCTCAAAAAAAAAACTTTGCTTTCATGGTCAAAGAGTCGAAAATGAAAAAATTTGCTTGTTTGTCCTGATTTTATAACATGGAGGAGGTTTTAACTAAATTTGTCATTCCGTTTGTAATACGTTGAAATATTCTTTGGAGACCCTATAATGTATATACATGGTGGCGCAAAAGTAAACTTCCGATGTTCTTTGACTGTAATTAAAAAAAAATGAAAAGCTTTGATTCTTCTTTTTTTCGCGCTACATCAAAGATTTTTGATATGTAGGTTAAGAAAAAAATTTCCAGTAAGAATCTGGTCGCGAGCCAATTGTTGGTTGTTGCGGACAAAAGTTATGGTGCTTTTATTTCGCTTTTTAAGAAAGAAAATATTATAAAACGCTAATTATTTTAACGAGCTCAATTGTTACAAAAAAGTTCTGTCGAAGTGACTTAAGCGAGTAGATTGCATAATACCTGCAAAATGTTACACAGATATCGCGGAATGTACATAAAATTGATAAATTATTGAATATAAGTCAACTTTTTTCAAAATTAAGACCCATTTAGTGGTCATAAAATTACATAAAAATTTGTTGTGGATCAAAACATCACGGCGAATCAAATGAGGCTACAATCATACATATTGGTATTAAAGTTTCGATGTTACAGCCAAAATAAGCACATATTTTGGTCAAAAAAAAATTTTTGTAAAAATCTATAGGAATACTTCCTTCATTTCGCTTAAATCTCCCAATAAAATAGACGGATTTTGCTATATTGGCATTCATATTAAAGCTTTCCCATTAGGGAAAGTAATTGGGTTTATGAGGATACCTCTTAAAGCTTCTGAAATGGAAATAGAGGTTAAATAACCCATTTTAATCTATATGCATTTTAAAATACGTGTAAATCGCGTAATTATCAAAATCATTTTGTCCGCATGTGATTTTCGTGTACAGCAATACCATATCTATTAAGTTGTATATATTCTTCGAAATATAATTTGGACGCTAAGATGTAGCATCGGCTGCATACAATTTTTGTCCGCATCCGATTTCAGTGTTCACCATGAAAATCTACATCAATATATATCTATTTCAAGGTGATCAATCAAGAACCGTGGATGTAGCATTACACACTATTTTTTTTGGGATAAAATTAATGTAGCTTCATTATCAGAAAAGTTTTCAAATCTCTGTTTCCGCTAAAACGAAGATGCTGCACTAGTTTTTTCACTGCAGAGGAAACGATCCGCAGAAAACGCGACAAAATACGCGATATTTTCAAAAACAATTTTAGGTGATTTTTCTACTTTGGAATTTCTCGTAACTCGCGTTTTAGTAGATGGATTTTCACGAGGATTGATTTATTGGATCCGGAACGTAAAACAATAAAATGTGCAATGGAGTACGAGAGACAATTGCAAATATTAGACCCGAAAAATATGATTTTTAGAAAAATGTTCGCACAAAATTTCCGCATTTGGATGCAGATTTCTATGAAGCTGTGCAGACTACATTCACAATATACGTATCAAATAACTCAGAATCGCAAGTACTACAATCCTATATATGAATTTTTGAAAACCCTGTTTGCGGAATGAAATTAGAAGAAAATTTCAAAAAAAACACTGTAAATCTGGCTTCAAAATGTCAGCATCATTTAATGGTAGAAGCAGTTCAAATTTTGAAAAGTAATACATTAGTGAGATGATTTTGATTTGCTTCTACTTTTACTTTGACAAGAAAATCGAGAGAAGTGTGGTTTACTCACAAATCGAGAGAAAACAAAAAAAGACATGTTGGCTTCAACCCATTTTTACCCATTTTTTAACATAAATATAGCCACAGCTTCCACGCAAATGATCTTTTAAGACCAATATTTTTTGCCACGTCCAAAAACGTTTCATTTTATCCAAAAATATTTAATTTGTATAATATACAATCACAATTCGAGTGTTCTAAAATGGTAAAAATTGGCTTCAGCAATGTTAAATTTTCAAAAATATTGGTGATATATTTAGTCTTCGTTGGGAATATAAAACTTTCCACGTCTTTATATAGCCCAACTTCGGTATTTTGAAACTTGTGGCCTCAATAACCCACCGAAATGGCTGCAATTTAGTACTTAATCTTCGTTGGGGTATACCCCAATGTCTTTATTTCGGTACATATGGTATTGATGGCTTGTGTAAACTACCACTTAGTATATTTATGTCTTTGCAAACAATTTAATCTATTTTCCATTTTGAAGAATTGATTTTTTGATTCGCATCGCTAATGCAGCATAGACCGTAGGGACATCCGCTGCCTGAGTGGCATTTTATTTGGTTGTTATTGATATTGTGAATTAATTTCCAATTACAGATTTCATTGTTAAAAAAACATGTTGCACAATTGAAATTACATATTTATAAAATTTACTTGTAAAAAACACTGATGAAAAAATTGCATGTACTTCTGTTTTTAAATGTAAAATATGGGGAAGGCAATATAGTCTGATTGATGAAAGTCAGAAAAAACATGTTGCTGACTTCTGCAAGAATGAATTCAACATTCAAGACGGACGACTGGCTGGCTGAATAACCTGTAAGCTAAATACATATGTTTACGAAAGCATTGGTGAAGTGGGAGACAATAAAAATATAGGAAGGGGTGTTTGCACAAGACAAAAGTTTGGCTGTCTACAAGTTGTACACATACAACAATACAATACAACACATGTCTGATACTTTTTGAAATTTAAAGAAATTAATAAGTGGTTTTCAAATTTTTTTTTTTCTTTCAATTATCGGACCGAGTACATCACACCGACAAATCCATTTTTTTGCCAATTAATACATGAACCAATGTTTTACAAAAATGTCATTCAAATATCTATGCTTAATGGAAAATGCAATAAAAAATCTCTTAAGTAACATTATGACCAACATTTGTTAAAACTCCCTAGGTATAACCAATTACTAAATTTCATAACGGAAAGTGTCGGTTAGGTCCCTAATAGAACCCTCTACCCTTACATAATATTTACACAATTGTAAATTTGTAACTTTTAAAGGTGTGCTCAATTTTCAACAACAATAAGAACATTTGCGATTATTTTTCCATGAAATTTTCATTGTTTTTGTGAGGGCAACGTCAAAAGCAAGTGGACGACGTTTATAGTTTTCGAATAGTTTCCCCCCACCCACCGAAGCAAATAGCCAAACAACCAAAATAAACAAAAAACTGAAAGACAAGAACACAATAACACATTTACAAGGTCATCCCTTTATGGCCCTTTTGTGAGGAACTACATGTAATGGTTGGTGGTGGAGGCGAACGGAGGTACATTATAACTGTTGGTTAAGGTAAGGGGCAAAACATCATCATTATGCGGTTCTATTTTATACTTCACATTTGTGCGTAATTATGTTCAACAGCACCAAATTTGGTATCCATACGAACGAAGAAACGAACGTATAAGTGTGCATTATTTTTTTAAATATTTATTTCTCGTTTTATTGTAATTAAATCTGGAAACAATGTATGAATGTGAATATTAGGGATGTTGTTTGAAAATATCAACCAATACTGCCAATAAGAATATAAATTAACTAAGCTTTGTGAGATATGGAATCATGTTAATGTTGTTTGCATATTGCATCAGTAAACAACAAAAATCATATCTGAAAACCACAAAAGATGCCCAGGCCACAAAAGGCACGAATCTGAGGCATATTTCTGTTTAGATGCAATTTTTCGTATGTATTCTAATAACTAGATAAGCTAAGAATCAATTTTAGCTGTTGTCTGGAGAGGAGGGGCCATATGGAAACGTAGATGTAAGTACCGTACAAATATAAAACACATATAATCGTATCTATTGGACTATTGGAAGTGTTAAGAGAACATAACTCTTCTACACTTTTTTAGATGTAATTCGTATCATTTCAGTTATAATTTGTAACATTTCATTTGTAATTCGAGAATTCTATTTGTAATTCGAAACATTTCATTTGTAATTCGAGAATTCCATTTATTATCACATTTGAACTTCGAATTATTTCATCAGTAATTCGAGTTATTTCGTTTGTAATTCGAATTATTCTATTCGAAATTTCCATTGTTCCATTTGAATTATTTCATTTGTAAATGGAAACATTTCATTTGTAATTCGAAGAAACCAAATATAAAACCAATGCAACTAAAAATTGTGTAATTGTTTGTTTCTAATTTGAAGTGGAATAATTCGAATTACAAATGGAATAATACAAATTTAAAATGGAATAAATCCAATTACAAATCAAATAATTCGAATTACAAATGGAATAATACAACATTCCACCAAAGATTTGTCAATATAGGTCTTCATATAGCCCCCATAAAATGGCACTCACCTATTTTAGAATTTTAGACAGGCTGTTATACAAAACGTCCCTTGCAAAAAAATCAGGCAGTATACGTCCACATGTTGAAGATTTTACTCACATTTCCCTACCGAATTGGTTCTTAATTGTAATTTTGTGATTCCAGAAGAAAACATACTCGCAAAAAGCTATCCATATATACATATGTATATATGTAGCTTTAGTCTAACCCCCATGAAACGACATTATCCAATTTTATGTATTTCGATGGTTATTTGTAAAATTATCGAACCGGGATTGCCGGAATTTTGTATTGTGTGTAGTCAGAGGATAGAAGGAACAACAATGACACCCCATGTGAGCTCTTTGAAAGAGTATTGCTTTATTTTTCTTCTGAAGTGAATGTAACTTGGTATTTTGGAATCTCAAACAAAAAATAATCAGTATAAAGTAATTATCGTCAAATAAGATATCATCCAAGAAATTAGACTTAACGTAGAGGAAGAGTTTAGTAGTTACTAATTGTTCATATTTACTTCAATACAGTTCGTGGTGGAGGGTATAAAGAGATCGGCCCTGCCGAAATTAACTACTTACTTGTTTTCATACCCTCAGCATTTATGCTAACGGTGCACTATAGGTAATTTGCCCTGTTTTTGAGGCAAAAAGTCGATTTTGCAACTTTTAATAATAATAATTTTTTATTTGGCATTGAAAAAAGAACATGTCAAAATTTATTGATATGAATGATATTTTTCAAAATAGCGTCATTATCGCGGTTTAAATTGCAGTCAAAGTGAGAATTTCGAAGAAGAACTAAAAAAATATATATTGTAAGGCATATTTCAATGTATTTAAAACCGCGGAAAAATAAACCAAATATAAATATATGTAAAATGGAATAGATTGGTAATTGCGAGAGGAATTTATTTAATATATAATATAGCTTAAACATTTTGTGTAGCGACCAAAAAACACAAAAAGTCAGAAATAAATATTTTATTTTTCTTAAACTCACTTCATTTAGACTTATACTAAATTAGCCGTGTTTGGCCGTGATTTTGCCACCTAGAACACATTACTGAAAGTCTTCTGCATTGGTATTACTAGGTTTCAAAACGCGATTTTACGCGTTTTTTGATATTTATCAGATTTTTTAAGGTTACTTCTCAAAAAAAGTCTTAAAATTGTGTAAGTTTGGTTTGAGGAAATAAATAATGAATATAAAAAATATTGTTGTTTACAATTTCATTGCAAGTAAAATAAGTAATGGCGACAAATTGTTCTTTATATCCGTGGTTTTCTATAAATGGTGCTTTATTTTATGTCTATTTTACATAATAATCATTGATACGGTTTAAAGGAGTACGAAACTCTTCTTAATAAGGTATGTTCAAAAAATATACAAAATTGTAATAACAATTCGTTTGAAAATCTACTCGCGGGGACAAAATTTTTGTTACTTACTACCGTGATCGTTTTTAACAGTTTGTTGTGTATAAGAAAACTAATGAAAATGGCATTGGAAGAAATAGCTTTGTTCGTTATATACGTAGTTGCTTATAACCGTTGTTCGTTATATCCGAATTTATCTGTAGCAATCTTTGTTTTATCTCACTTTTACACGTAAATAATTTAAAAGGTTAAAAAATCATTTAATTCCGCTGTTATTCATTTTTGCCTCAAAAAGAGGTCAAATTACCTATAGTGCGGTGGTATATGGCAAAAACCAAAATCCTTTGCATTTCCATTTGAAAAAAATTTAAAAAAAAATACATTTTTGTGTTTATTTCAGCTTAAGTCCATATTTTGTTGTAATTCAATTGTTTGAATAACAACAAAATATTTTAAAGTGGATATGAAATTGATTAGTTGCGGGCGAAGGGTAGGGAATACTATAGTTTCAGTTGTCACCAAACAACTTCATCAGTTCCCTTTTTTCGCCGACTCTGTATCGATAAACAGGTCAATAAAGCCATCTAGCAAATTAAACAAAATGAGAAATTTGCTGTATGGCCCTAAAGCTGTTTACCCTACAATTTGAGTCGAACTAAAGAAATTTATATCCACCACTGTTTTTATGTCGTCTTTGCTTCGCAAAGAATACGAACATAGGAATGTTGTTCGGCATCAGCACGGCCTTGTTGACTAATGCGTAATGCAAAAACAACTTTCTTGTTGTTTTTACCCCCGCTTATTGAAGCAACATTCCTATGTTCGTATTCTTTGCGAAGCAAAGACGACATAAAAACAGTGGTGGATATGAAATTCTTTAGTTTGACTCAAATTGTAGGGTAAACAGCTTTAGGGCCATACAGCAAATTTCTCATTTTGTTTAATTTGCTAGATGGCTTTATTGACCTGTTTATCGATACAGAGTCGGCGAAAAAAGGGAACTGATGAAGTTGTTTGGTGACAACTGAAACTATAGTATTCCCTACCCTTCGCCCGCAACTAATCAATTTCATATCCACTGTAAAATATTTTGTTGTTATTCAAACAATTGAATTACAACAAAATATGGACTTAAGCTGAAATAAACACAAAGATGTAAAAATTCTGCAGTCCAACAATAAAAAAACGCCAACAAAAAAAAATTGTAAGCACATCTACGGTTTTTTGTACAGAGGTTAAGGAAAAATTTTGGTTTCAAATCCGTTTGCGTTCACAAAATTAGCCAATGCGCGCAAAAGTTTATCGGCTTTTATTGTCATATAGGGAAAATATATTTTAAAATGTCTTATTTGTTCTTATGAGAAAATATAGAATCTAGACAATGCGTAGAAAAATATGAAACCAAATTTATAGAGATTGGGTGTATAACTTGCATATTATAGCAAAAACAAAAGAGAAACACTTATGTTGAAATATTATTCCAATATTACTACATAATTAATATATAATAATATTACTACATAATGCATGTGAAAAAATATGTTTAAAAAAAAAAATATTTTTTTGACCAAAATATGTGCTTATTTCGCTTGTAACATCGAAACTATAACACCAATTTGTTTGTTTGTAGTCTCATTTGATTCGCCGTGAAGTTTTGATCCACAACAAATTTTTATGTAATTTTATGACCACAAAATGGGCCTTAATTTTGAAAAAAAGTTGACTTACATTCAAAAATTTATCAATTTTATGTACATTCCTCGAATTCTGTGTAACATTTTGCAGGTATTATGCAATCTACTCGCTGAAGTCACTTCGAGAGAACTTTTTTATAACAATTGTGCTCATTAAAATAATTAGCGTTTTTATAATATTTTCTATCTTAAAAAGCGAAACAAAACCGCCATAATTTTTGTCCGCAACAACCAAAAATTGGCTCGCGACCAGATTCGTACTGGGAATTTTTTTCTTAACCTACATATCAAAAATCGTTGATGTAGCGCGAAAAAAATTTATGCTTTTTTTCTGAAATGGAATATGAAATAATTGACAATATTCGTGATATATTCTTTGGTTTGATTAGAAAACGTAGAAAAAAATATTTGAGAGTTCTCGAAATATTTCGCTAAAATCAACACAATAATTAATGTATTCGTAAGTCTGGAGTTTCCCCCATTGGCTTAACTTCATCACTTTCCTCTTTGCAGAGAAAAATGTTTACAAAACGCACTGACAGCTTGCAAAATTTTTACTGATCGCTACCAATATCATGATTTCATCCCGGCGAAGGGAATTATCAATTGGCTTTTCAGTTTTTGAAATGATGATTTTTTAGTGAAAACCTGAACTCTTTAAGCATCGAGTATTCTCATGTTAATGAGAATGATGCTCACTTTTCGGCTTTCCCAAAAAAAAAACACCAGAACAAAATATTTGCAAGCTGACAGCACGATTCAACTAAGAAATCATCGATTTCTGTTAAGTTGAAATAACATCAACACAGTTACCTGTGAGTATGTCGTTGGAATTTTATTTACAAAATTCCGTTTTGCGCGTGCCTTCGCTGTTTTTTGTTTGTTTTGTTTTAGTTGAAGATTCAATCATATGATTGCTAAGTCTGGAGAAATCATGATATTGGTAGCGATCAGTAAAAATTTTGCAAGCTGTCAGTGCGTTTTGTAAACATTTTTCTCTGCAAAGAGGAAAGTGATGAAGTTAAGCCAATGGGGGAAACTCCAGACTTAGCAATCATATGATTGAATCTTCAACTAAAACAAAACAAACATTAATGTATTCTGCTAATGCTTCATCAAGAAATATGGTTTACCATCGCGAAGGCTTAGTTGCTTACTGAAATAAACTACAAAGATAGGAAAATAAGAGTAATATTGAAATTACAATCATTCAAAATATATGAAAATTAAAAAGGCTGTTATTCGCGAATTAGTTAAAGTCGGTTGATGCTCATCCGATACAGCAAATCAATCTCTTTCAATATCTATGCATATTTCGATGTTTAACTCAGGACCATTGTGTGCCGTCAGTTACATCTCACAATGCCAAAAACCATAAAGTGAGTAAAAGTCGCGCAATGTGCATACGATTTTGATGCGCATCCGGTTTCATTAGCGCCCATTAAAACTACGTCAATATACACCTATTTCAAAAAGATTCTTTAAGAACCGCGGATGTGTCTCCACATTCCAGTTTGCTTAAAAACCCCTTATTACTCCCGTATCTCTGTAATTTATGACACGCGTTTTCGAAAATATTACAATCGCGTAATTTATGTAAAAAAAAATTAAAGAAAATCGCGGTTTAGTACGTGGATTTGTCAAAGTAAATTTTTACTGATTACTAAATTCACCCGGTATTCAAAGGAAATTTAATGACACTTGTAAATTTTAACAAAAAATTGGTTTTTTAAGAAAATTCACGCATCAAATGTTGGCCTTTATACTCCAATTACAAGGATTCTGTAAGTAGCACACTCATATATATATATATATATATATATATATACATTAAACGACGCAAAATCGCGAGTTCTATAATCCTACTATATTATCTTGTTGCGCGTCCGCGTTATTAAAAAAATAAAAAAAACCCGAAATTCCGGCTTCAAAATGTCTGCATCAATTTTAGGGGGATGCAGTGGATATATCGAAAAATCATACACTAGTATGATGTTGCTCATGGAGTATTCTGTGGTTCTTTCTTTGGGTATAGGTCTATAAAATGTAAGGTCAAGCCAGAAATCGAAGGGGAACATAAAAACTTGTTGGTTTCATCCCGTTTTTACACATTTTTCTACTTTGATGCCAACAGAGCTTCCACGAAAATTAATTTTAATGGTCAACATTATGGGATCCCTACGCGTCTGTTGTTGTTTTTGTGCTTGGTTTTTTATGCATCTCAATAAACCACCACTATTTATAAATGTATGTATATGTTAGATATGGCCAGAGAGCGCTTACTGAGAGCAATTGAACATACACTTCAATGTGTTTTATATTGACATTTACTCTCACTTGCTCTCAGTAAGCGCCCACTGGTGTATGTGTTTGTTTTTTTGTGGCTTTTGGGTTTGTATTTGTATTATATCTAAACAAATACTTGTTTGCACCAAAAGTAAATTTGTTTGCACCCAAACATAAATTTGTTTGCATCCAAACAAATATTTGTTTGCACCCAAACATAAATTTGTTAGCAGGACCCAAACATATGTTATGTTTGGACTGATTGCAAACAAATATATGTTTGCTGTAAAATATGTTTGGGACATATATTAAAGAGGCCGTCTCTTTGCTCCGTGTGGACCTTTCTGGAAAGAAAGGGTGCTTCTATGTACCTTTCCGGAAAGAAAAGGTGCTTCTATAGACTTTCCGGAAATAAAGGGTGCTTCTATAGAGCTTTCCGGAAAGAAAGCGTGGTTCTATAGACCTTTCCGGAAAGAAAGGCTGCTTCTATAGACCTTCCCGGAAATAAAGGGTGCTTGTGTAGACCTTTCCGGAAATAAAGGGTGCTTGTGTAGACCTTTCCGAAAAAAGGGTGCTTCTATATTCCTTTCCGGAAAGAAAGGGTGCCCTTTATAGACCTTTCCGGAAAGAAAGGGTGACTTTATAGACCTCTCCGGAAAGAAATGGTGCTTCTATATTCCTTTCCGGAAAGAAATGGTTCTTCTATAGACCTTCTATATACATTTCCGGAAAGAAAGAGTGCTTCTACAGACTTTTCCGGAAAGAAAGGGCGCTTTTAAAGACCTTTCCGGAAAGAAAGGGTGCTTCTATATACCTTTCCGAGAAGAAATTGTGCTTCTATAGACCTTTTCGGAACGAAAGGGTGCTTCTATAGACCTTTTCGTAACGAAATGATGCTTCTATAGGCATTTCCGGAAAGAAAGGGTGCCTCTACAGACCTTTCTGGAAAGAAAGGGTTCTTCTATAGACCTTTCCGGAAATAAAGGGTGCTTCTATATACCTTTCCGGGAAGAAATGGTACTTCTGTAGACCTTTCCGGAAAGAAAGGGTGCTTCTATATTCCCTTCCGGAAAGGGATCTTCTATAGACCTTTCCGAAAAGAAATGGTTTTACTATAGACCTTTCCGGAAAAAAGGGGTGCTTCTGTAGACTTTTCCGGAAAGAAAGGATGCTTTTACAGACCTTTCTGGAAAGAATGGGTGCTGCTATAGAGTTTTCCGGAAAGAAAGGGTGCTTCTATAGAGCTTTCCGGAAAGAAAGGGTGCTTCTATAGACCTTTCCGGAAAGAAAGGGTGCTTCTATAGGCCATGCCGGAAAGAAAAGGCGCTTCTATAGGCCTTGCCGGAAAGAGTGTGTGCTTCTATAGACCTTTCCGGAAATAAAGGGCGCTTTTAAAGACCTTTCCGGAAAGAAAGGGTGCTTCTATAGACCTTTCCGGAAAGAAAGGGTGCTTCTATAGACCTTTCCGAAAAAGAAGGGTGCTTGTATAGACCTTTCCGGGAAGAAATGGTGTTTCTATAGACCTTTTCGGAACGAAAGGGTGCTTTTATAGACCTTTTCGTAACGAAAGGGTGCTTCTATAGACCTTTCCGGAAAAAATGGTGCTTCTGTAGACCTTTCCTTAAAGAAAGGGTGCTTCTATATTCCCTTCCGGAAAGAAAGGGAGCTTCTATATTCATTTCCGGAAAGAAAGTGTGCTTCTACAGACCTTTCCGGAAAGAAAGGACGCTTCTATAGACCTTTCCGGAAATAAAGGGCGCTTTTAAAGACCTTTCCGGAAAGAAAGGGTGCTTCTATAGACCTTTCCGGAAAAAATGGTGCTTCTGTAGACCTTTTCGGAAAGAAAGGGTGCTTCTATATTCCCTTCCGGAAAGAAAGGGAGCTTCTATAGACCTTTCCGAAAAGAAATGGTGGTTCTATAGGCATTTCCGGAAATAAAGGGTGCTTCTATAGGCATTTCCGGAAAGAAAGGGTGCTTCTACAGACCTTTCGGAAAGAGAGAGTGCTTCTATAGAGCTTTCCGGAAAGAAAGGGTGCTTGTATAGACCCTTCCGGAAAGAAAGGGTGCTTCTATAGGCCTTGCCGGAAAGAATGGGTGCTTCTATAGGCCTTGCCGGAAAGAAAGTGTGCTTCTATAGACCTTTCCGGAAAGAAATGGCGCTTCTATACACGCAGAAAAATATATGTTAAAAATACATATTTTTGGATCTAAACAAATTTATGTTTGGGACTGGTTGCAAACAAATATATGTTTGGATCCAAATATAATATGTTTGGGTCCAAACCATAGCCGACCAAGAAGAGCGAGCGCTTTAATTGTTTATGTGTGGGTAAAATTACACTGACAGAACAGGGTGATGATTTTCATATTGAGTGTGAAATGAAAAATATATTGTTGGCGCGTTCGCTTTGTATAACTTAAATTAAAAATTATATAAATAACTTCATAATTTGAAAAGTATTTTTCTTCATATGTTAATTTTTTTGAGAGAAAAAAACAAATTGTATATAAAAATGATTTTTTAAGACTTTCTAAGCATACATACATTTTTTATTGTTGCATTACAGACGCGGCATTCTGCGTCATTAAAAATATTAATACAAAACAAAAATCATTTTCAAATTCTTCCCTCCACATATTTGCTGTACAACTGCAAAATCTTTTCTGTGTACCCAAAAATAAACAAATAAAGCGGCATCAACCTGCTTGCATGAAATTCAGTACAAGACTGAAGTAAAAAAATCAAAACATTTGCTCTCTTACTTTGCGTTCGGGTCGCGTGTGTGTGATTTGCCGAAAAACTTCGTAACCAAATCAATTCCCACGAACGGGTTTGGTCCAAACAAATATATGTTTGCAACATTTTGTAACATATCTCAATTTTATCTGTTTGGGTACCAATATATTTTTTTATGTTAGGAAAGAGGATTTTTGTCAGAGAGAGTAACAACAGGGTTCTCTCGGCTGTGGAATGCTGTGTTATAATAAAGAACTGTGTGTATGGTGTAAGAGAAGGCGCAGAAGCGAAGATGGGAGGGAAAAAAGTATGTTTTTGCTTTGTTGGTATGTAGGCCGCCAAACGCGTGTGTTTCGTGCTTTGTTGTTGCGATTTTTTCCGCAAGCAGTGTTTTTTCTGTTACTCACAGTTAGTTAACCAACGTAGCAAGCGAAGGGAAAAAGAAAAAATGGTATGTATTATTTTTTTCTTTTTTTCTTCAGTTGTCTAAATAAATCGTTGAGTAATGACGGTAAAGTGTTTGAATAAATCAGTGTTTTGTGTTTTCTTAAAGAAATTGTGTTTTTAGTAAATTAAATCCCAATACATTTTATAATTGGAAGTTTTATAATTGAATTAAAAATGGTGGATGGAAATTGTTTATTGCACAAGGAAGAAATCGCATTTAATATTGAAAATAGCCTTAATAAAATTTTCATATACATGCATATATTTGATATGGATGTACCTATTTATTACATTATATAATTATTTGATTCCAGATGCCGATTTCCCGCTGATGATTTCAACTTTGAGGAGAATGTAAGGAGAAGCGTTCACCGATGTTTCTATATATTTTTTTCTTTTTAAAAGTATGACTTTTTATAAACTATTCCATTCCTTTTTTCTTTTATTAAGGACTGTTGCGTATTTTTTTAGATTTTTTTTGTACGTACGCCTCTGTTGTTGTTTTTGTGCTTGGTTTTTTATGCATCTCGATAAACCACCACCATATATACAGTGAGCGCTTACTGAGAGCAACTGAACATACATTTCAATGTGTTTTATATTGAAATTTACTCTCACTTGCTCTCAGGATAAGCGCCCACTGGTGCATGTGTTTCTTCTTGTGTGGCTTTTGGGTTTGTATTTGTATTATATCTAAACAAATATTTGTTTGCACCCAAAAATAAATTTGTTTCCACCCAAAAATAAATTTATTTGCATCCAAACATAAATTTGTTTGCACCCAAAAAATTATTTGTTTGCATCCACACATAAATTTGTTTGCAGGACCCAAGCAAATGTTATGTTGGGACTGATTGCAAACAAATATATGTTTGCTACAAAATATGTTTGAGACATATGTTAGAGAGACCGTTTTTTTCCTCCGTGTACAATAACTGCCAGTAATAAAAAATATAATTAAATAATAAATTAAAATAAACAAACATTTTACACTGCAGTAATTCTACGAGTAAATTATGCCCAACAGAGTTCAAGAGTTTCAAAGCTAAAGTGCATTTAATAAAACAAAATACTTGCTGAGAAAGATGAGACGGAACATTAAAGTAGACAAAATGAAAATTGGAGAAATTTAAAAACTCCACTCAAACAATCGAAAATGAGATTGAACTTCAACAATAAACAAAACAAACAAAAAACAGCCAAGGCACGGGCGGATTGGAGCTTTGTTAAAAACAAAAAAAAACAAAATTCCAATAAACAACCTCACAGGCAACTGTGTTGGTGTTCTTTTCAACTCATAGAATTCGAAGAATTCTTAGTTGATACGTGCTGACATGTTGCAAAATATTTTGATTTTGGTGTTTCTTTGGAAAAGCCGAAAAGTGAGTGTGATTCTCGTTCATATGAGAATACTAGACACTTAAAGAGTTCGGTTTTTCGCTAAAAAGGCATCATTTCAAAAACTGAGAAGCCAATTGATAATTCCCTTCGCCGGGATGAAATCATGATATTGGTAGCGATCAGTAAAATTTTGCAACACTGTCAGTTCGTTTTGAAAAACATTACTCTCTGTAATAGAGGGTAATAAATGAAGTTGAGCCAATGGGGGAATACTCCACTCAAACAATCGAAATTTAAAAACATCAAAGGGGCGGAGAATATTGCACTCAACAGCTTCTACCATTTTCTACCAATGGAGATTGGTGACCGCACTCACACTCGGCTTCGGCTAAAAATTGGGGAAGAAAATGTTTATATCCTACACCCCACTGTGGTAAGATGTTTTATGCCTTTATGTAAAACGGTATTTGGGATTTTGAATGGGTAGAAAACATGGATGTCTCATTCGTATTAAATAAAGTGATATTCCACTCTTAGCATATTCCCCTACTCCTAGGTATAAGTCTTGACGCGAAAAATTATGTAAATCAAAATTTTAGGTTAGGTTAGGTTAGGTTGAAAAGAGGGGTGGTTCAAGATCACCACATGTCCTTAAAAAGAAAGGGCATACACTGAAGCCAGATGAGGCCTGTTGTGCGCTCTAATTTTATGTCTCCTGGAAGTTGTTGTTAGTTTAGGAGTTCCGTCCCATTGACGTAGTCCCTCAAGTTTTTGAACCCGATGTCCTTGATATGGTCGAGTCCTGTAATTATGTCGTTTCCCATTAGTTGAGTTCTCAAGTTTGTGAAAGCCTGACAGTGGCAGAGATAGTGTTCCAACGTTTCGTTGTCCTCGCCACATGCCCTGCATTCACTATTCTCTGCACAGCCTATCCTGTGCAGATGCGCTTGTAGTCCTAGATGCCCTGTGAGGACACCGATCAGTCTACTAATATCCTTTTTACTCATCACTAGGAGGTCACTTGTTTTGTCCTGGTCTGGGTTTCCCCATAGGATTTTTGTAGTTTTTCCCTTTCCTGGTTATTCCATAGGGATACATGAGCATTCTTTGCCCAAGCTTTTAGTTCTATACCCGCCGCCTTTAAAGGTTTGGCATTGTCTAGACTTACTGTAGGTAGCTCCCTGGCTTGTTTTGCTAAGGAGTTTGCTACTTCGTTTCCCGTAATCCCTATGTGTCCTGGTACCCATATAATGTTTACCGAGCCATAATGGGAAAAGTCGTTAATTGCATTTTTACACTCTAAGACAGTTTTCGATATTGTTGCCTTACTTGTTATAGCTCTAATTGCTGCTTTACTATCCGTAAGGATGTTAACTGTAAGTGGCCTTGTATTTGTTTTAAACCAGTTCAGACATTCTGTGATCGCTCGGATTACGGCCTGGAGGATCGTGTTATGATCCGGCAGACGAAGGGAGATCCTCGTTTCCGTGTCTACGATATAAAGCCCAGTCCCGTTCTCCCCCCTAACACAGCCCCGTCCGTAAACCGCAGGGTTCCATCGATCCACATATCTCTGTCCGGTATTAGAACTTCACACAGAGCTACTTCACTTGATTCTGGTATCCGGTCCGATACTATTTGATTTATAGATTCACCCGTTGGGAACCGTAATATGCATTGGTGGTATGTTTGGTGGTCCACTCGCTCATCGCTTTTAGTCTTATAGCCGCGATGGCTGCTTCATACCTTACCTGTATTTCTATCGGGTGGACAAATAGAATTGTCTCTAAAGCCCTAGTTGGTGTAGTCCTCATCGCCCCGCTAATGCCTAGGAAACACATTCTTTGGACTTTTTGCAATGTTTCCACATTGTACTTTTTGTCCATAGCTGTCCACCATACAACAGATGCGTAAGTAAGAATCGGTCTTATTTGGTTAATCGGAAGATTCGGGTCCTTTATCTTTTAAAAATGACAACAGTCCGTAAGCTAAAGTTGATCGTTTTTTTAGTTTAGAGGGAGATTTACCTATAGAAATTAACGGTAGTAGTCCTTAATCCAATATTGGAAGAAATATTACGATGTGCAAAGTTTTGACGAAATCAGTTACTCTCTTCGAGAGTTGTTATGTGGACCAGACAGTCGAACAGACAGACATGACTTAATATTATCCTAATTAATGGTAGTATGTAACAAAATGAATTCCAGTGAACGTTTGTGACTAACATTTGTGGCAAAATGACCTCCTCCACTGAAATTATATAGTATCTTAACATCATACATTGTACCACTTTATTCACTTCATTATTTTTCCATAAAGAACTACACCCACCTCGTTGAGAGAATAAAAAAACACTAGTACTTAACATAAACCTGCGAAAAAAAATACAACTAAGGACTCGCCTTACAGATGGAAAGAAAAAACACCCAACCAGCAATAATTTACTTGGCTTGAAAGGCAGAAAAACAACAGGCATTCCTGTCCAATGAGCGCATATACAAGTGGCAATACACGGAGCAGATCCACAGACAGATACCAACGGTTTTAGTGAGAGCGAAAAAAAGAAATCGACAAAAAAGTTGGAAAAGAAATAAAATTGTTAAGCAAGACATCATTAAAATAAATATAATACTAAATACTCCCTCACACAATAATGGTACAAATATGACAACAATTCAGAGCATAGAAAAAGGACCTTGTGACATTTGAGTTAACGGCAATGGTGTAGGTGGTTGGGTTTGCAAATGATAATTGTTAAGCCATGCTAAGGACCAGAGTCAATGGTATAACCGACGCTTCAAAGGCAATGAAGTTAAAACAGCTTTAATTTACTACACATAAAATTTAATGGGAATGGTAGTTTTGGAGCGAAGCACATACATATATAATAGGAGTGTAAGAAAGAGTGTGGTGAGTGTGATGTGCGTGCAACAGTTTCTTTTTAAGTAACAAGGAAACGGAAAGAAACATTGCCTCTGCCACAGCATAATGTACATAATAATAAAGTAACATAAACATTAAAATCTGTGTGTGCGTAATTCTGCATATTACGAAATATTTGCAAACATAAGCAGTGTTGACATTGTAGATTTAATTTTTTAATTAACTTGTTTTTCATTTTGGTCTATTTTTAAGAAAACAAGTAAGAAAGTATCAGTCGGCTGTGCCAGCAGAGATATACACTCAGCCTTGGAAAATAAAAAAAAACACAATACTTGCAAGGTCTATATGTTTTTTATACCCTACACCACACTATGGTAAGGGGCATTATGTCTTTGTGCATTTTTATGTAACACACAAAAGGAAACGAGATAGACCCATAGTTACTTCCAGGCATATTCATAGTATCACTTTCCGAGTCGATTTATGCATGTCCGTCCATCCGTTCACAACGGTCAGGTCGAATTTATTGTCCGTCGGTCCCGACCAACTTTGATCCTTTCCTTACTGGGTTTAATTTGTGAAAAAAATGTACCATCCTAACTAGGGCCGTATACACAACATGTTAACAACAATTTAAAAACGATCCCAGACGAGTCCTTAGACTGCACTCCCAACTTTTTGTGAGAGGTACCCGAAAAAGTGGTCCGATATAGTCAATATTCGGACATAGTCCGAGTCTGTGAGTGCCACCGTAGTGCAATGGTATGCACATCCGCCTTCCACGCTGAAGGTCGTGGGTTCGATTCCCCGGCCAGGCAACATCAAAAATGTCAACGGCGTCAAAATACCTCTCAGTGATGTTGGCGACATTTCCTGAGTATTTCAATCATGCAAAACTTCTCTACAAGTGGTGTCTTATGACACGCCGCTCGGACTCGGCAATAAACAGTAGGTCCCATATCATTAAGCTAATATGAATCCGGGTGCACTCCTTGATAAGAGAGAAGTCTCAATTGTCCCGTATGGGATGTTTGTGGAACAATTAGTATTATTAGTCCGAGTCTGTAATACATAATACGATGTACAACGTTTGGACCCAATCGGTTTCTATCTTTAAGGGTTACCTTACATACTACACAGTTTAGTTGGTACCGGCAGGAAAAAAATCGCCGTCGTAACAGGGCCCGCCAAACGGACTTGTTGCAAAAAATTGCAAAGCGATAATGTTACCATATGCAAACTTATGACCAATTCGGTTCCTCCCTTTGAGGGTTATCGTACGCAGCATTTTAGCGAAAATTGTAGAAATTTCGTCAAACTTATGCTAATTTGGATTTACGATTCGCAAATTTGAACCTAATCGGTTAATCCTTTCCAGAGTTATCGTGCGCACCAGCCAGACAGACGGACCTATATGGCCAAATCAACTGAAAATTGTCTAAAACGTATTTCGTACAAACATACTCTGGGTCTAAACCATTTTTTCTATGAGGCACAATTTTCGTATTATAAAAGTGTATATTAGTGAAAGTAAAAAAATAAAAAAGGTTCGCACTATTATAATAAAAGAACTATTGCAGTACTCCATAAAATATAACTAAAGTTGGAACAAACGAAGTGTTTTCGAAGAAAACTCAAGAATGTGGTTAAAAATAAAATTTGCGTGGAGGCTGTGACCGAGTAAATTAATAAAAACACAGTCGAAATCGCTTATAACGTCATATCGTTTATAACGACGAAATCCAAAAGACCCGAATTTCTGCCCTTTATAGCCCACATAAATAAATATCATTTGTAACGACATCGTTTATTGCGACATGGATTTTCCTACCGGTTATAATGATGAAACATACGAGGAAGAAACATTTTGATCAACTTTTTGTTGCATTTTTCAAACTCAAACAAGCGGTCAGGTAATATGTACTCGTAAAATAACCAGCATATGTACAATATGTTCGAAGATGGGGTTAAACAACTGAACTACGAACAACAACCTATGACTGATTTATAAAAAACAAGTTCGACTGAAGTTGTTCGTTGAATAGCGTTGCGTGAATGACACAAACATGTAATATTCATCAATGCTTTGACATGTCATTTTAACCAAAGTTTTGACATGTCATTTTCACCAATGCTTTGGCATGACATTTTCATGTCTTGTTTGGAAAATTAAAAATGCGGTATTTAAATATGATTTTCATGACAAACAAAACTCTTTATTAATTCAAACGAATACTCGTACATACATGAAATAATTACAACCAATTTATAAGCAAAAAATTATATAAAAAAAATTGCAATTTATACCGCAACAGAGTTTACTTGCTTCGCTCTCCGCAATTTGATTTTGTTTCATCTTACAAAATTCTTTTTCTATTATCTTCCCAACACCAGTTCAAATTTCCAAATGTTTTATACAATGGAAAGTAATTCACGAACAAGAAATTCGTAAAGAAGTGCAGTTGGAGTCCATGTCGAAATCTATAGTGGAATTCTGTAACTCTTTTTCTGAGTTACCGACCAAAATCGGTAAAATTAAAAGGGTAAAATTCTAGGTCGATATAACCATGTCCGTCCGTTGAAATCAAGATACATGGGCTATATCCGTCCACGTTTTGATATAGCCCCCATAGAACGGTACCACCCGATTTTCGGTATTTTGAAGGTTTTAGCTTCATTATCACACCAAAATGGCTGAAATTTGGTACTTAGTCTTCGTTGGGGGTATAACACTTTACCCTAGAATTTTGTGGGTATGGATCCACGCCTTCATATAGGCCCCATAGAACGGTACCTCCCGATTTTCGGTATTTTGAAGATTATGGCCAAAATAAACCATTAAAATTGCTGAAACTTGGTATTTAGTCTTCGTTGGGGGTATTCCACTTTCTTCCAGAAATGTTTCGGTACAGATCCACGCCTTCATATAGCCCCCATAGAACGGTACCTCCCAAATTTCGGTATTTTGAAGGTTGTGGCCACAATTTTCATCCGAAGTGGCTGAAATTTGGTATTTAGTCTTCGTTGGGGTTTAAAACTTTCCCCCAGAAATTTGTTGCTACACGCTCACGCCTTCATATAGCCCCCATAGAACGGTACCTCCGGATTTCTGGTATTTTTGAAGGTTGTGGCCTCAATATCCCTCCGAAATGGCTGAAATTTGGTATTAAGTCTTCGTTGAAGGTATAAAACTTTCGACCTGAAATTTGTCGGTATAGGTCCACGTCTTCATATAGCCCCCATAGTACGGTACCTCCGGATTTCTGGTATTTATAAGGTTGTGGCCTCAATATCCCTCCGAAATGGGTGAAATTTGATATTAAGTCTTCCTTGGGGGTATACAACTTTCTACCTGAAATTTGTCTGTATGGCTCCACGTCTACATATAACCCTCATAGTACGGTACCTCCCGATTTCCGGTATTTTGAAGGTTGTGGCCTCAATATCACGCCAAAATGGCTGAAATTTGATATGAAGTCTTCCTTGTGGGTAAACAACTTTCCACCTAAAATTTGTCAGTTTAGGTTCAGGCCTTCATATAGCCCTCATAGAACGATACCTCCCGATTTTCGGTATTTTGAAGGTTGAGGCTGTGGTTATACTTTTCTCTATTTTATTGACTTGTCTGAAAAGAATTTTAAACAGAAAAATTGTACATACAAACATTTTTGTACCTATTATTGCATATGTCATATCTCCGGATTTTGGAACCTTGTGGACACTTCATCTAAGACATTGGTTCCGAGATTAATATTGAAGACCCGATTAAATTTTAAAAGCGGCCGGGAAGGATCTTCGCGAATTTTTAAACAATTTTTTGCCTCTGTTCTTGATTTTCATAGTTCCAAACTGTAATTTATTTGGCTATTTGCGATGCGTCTTAGCTTTTTATTTATTTTTACGCATTTGTTATGATTTGAGGGTAGCGGCGAATCATATTTCACTGATTTTCTTAGAGATTAATGTCGGTAATGACCAAAATTAATGTAACATATTGTCGAAGAAATTAATGTAGGAAAATTGGAGAAAATAACAGCGAAAAAATGTCGCAAGATGGTGAAACTGGTGCCGCAACGGTTGTATAATGTTATAATCTCCAACGGTTACTATAAAAATCTTTAGCGTGTAACAAAAATGTCATTTTCTCAAAAAATATGTAAAAGGCAAAATACTTTTTTGAGGTAAAATATTTTGTGTTGTTATAGATTTTTGTCAATATCTCGAAGACCATTAAGCCTTTCGCAGCGGTTCTTGCAGATATTTGACACTAAACTATCCACAAACATACTACATATAAATATTCCACTTTTTGTCCACTTATTTGATGGTTATAAACTAATTTATTAAAATTTTTTTAATTTTCTAAAGAGGCAAAATACTTAATTGACTCACTGTACAAACATTTTTGTACCTACTATTGAAACATTTGTTGCATATGAAAATATGTAAAATGCATAAATTTTGCATATGCAAACATTTATGCATTTTGCATAATTTTGCATATGTCATATGTTTCGATTGCAATGTAATCAGAAGCCAAAAATATGCCCAGTCCCAAAATTTGACATGAATCGGTCCAAAAATAGGGGTTGCATAAAATTCCGCTGTCTACTTATATGTAAGATTGGCCACTTTAATATCTATAATATTCCAGGGATTTGACTATGTATGCATGCTTTATAATGAAAAGTATACATTCATCCTACTCACAGATTTATGTTGGAACTATTCTACACTATGCGATTGCTTGGTTCATTCAAACAAACACACATACACAATTTTAACAGTTTGTATATTTATCAGACAGCCAGAGTGGATCAGGAGCGTGTGTATATTATCATTATCCCGTTGTGCAGTATAATGTTGAAATATGCTTTTCAACTCTCTGTATTGGTGTTGAAATAAAAACTAGACGGCTTGTAGCCACATTGAAGCTATTTCGTGTTGCAAATGGTAACTATAGTTTCTTTTTTCACTAACGTTTAAACTCAATTATAAGTATTTAAAAAATGACTTTGGAAGCCAACCAGCTTTTTGGTGTTGGATTTGTTTTTCGTGTTATGCCATGCCGCAATTTGAGCTCTTTAGAATATAATTTTTCATTTCGAACCTAAGAAAAGCAACAGAAATGAAGTGGTCGGAATATGGACTATAGAAATAAACTCACAAGCCTGAATTAATGGTTTGTGTTCTTTGTTTCTATTTTGGAAGAAGTTTCTACCACGATTTTGTTTTTGGTTTCTCTGCGCTGAAAAAAAACTTCTAACTCCATTTTCTTTGTTAGCAACAGCATTTAATGGTGTTGGTTTAATAAGCTATGTTTTTCAATTCTTTTTCCTTTTCTTTGTATTGTGGATTGGTACGAGTAGGTAGGTCGGTCATTTATTGGTCGGCAGCTGCCAGATGGGCAATTAACCTGAAAAACTTTTCCCATTCTGTTTTTCCTCTTCTTCCAAAGTGGTTAACGTTTTCAAGGTGATGAAATAATGAAAAGTACACTATGTTGAATTGCCAGGATTGAAATTGAAGCAAAAGTGTTAACAAAAACCGCACAGGGTTGTGGCAAACAGTTCCATGTAATGGAAGTGTTGTTCTTCTAACCTTAATAGAAAAATAAAAGGTTGAATAAATTGAACTGTTAATGCTTTGAATGACCTTAAAGCTAATTTTCCTATAAAATTCACTAACGAAAATGTATTTTGTTATATCCTCAGCCTTTAGGCTAGAAAGGGTATATACACTTTCATACGGGCAAAATGTGCCTAATCGAAATAATGGTTTTAGACCCCAAGTATGTTTGGACGAAATGTGTTTCAGACAATTTGGAGTCGATTTAGCAATGTCCGTCCGTCTGTCTGTCTGGCTGATGTGGATGAGCCGATTTGATCCAAAATGTGGCTGTCGTAATATTTTGTCCAAACTTAGCTTAAGTTCGAAGATGGGTCATATCGCTACACTCCTTTATGTACCTCCCCCACAAAAGTTCGAACGTACTCGGAAAACGTGTACGCACGATAACTCTTGATAGGAGTGACAGATTTGGTCCATACTTTACACATCCTAATATATCTACCAGGTATAGATCAGGTTCGAATATGGACTATATTTGTCCACTCCGTCGGGTATCTCCCGATCACTTTGATTTTTGTTGAAGCAACTCAATTACGACAGTAAAAGTATTTTCAATGGCTAGTCCATACTTCTTGAGAAAAGAGCCCGAAAGTTGTAGTGACTGGAGAGCTCAAACCGAATACTGCGTTCGTCCACACTTTGGATATTAGATTTATGTATAAGTAAACCACTGGGAAAGCTTATATAATCAATGTAAAATTCAAATTATAATAAGAATAATGTAAATATCAAAGTAAAGAGATTGATAGAAGGCATTAATAAAAATGAATTAAAAAAAAAAACTTTGGATATCGTAATATTTTTCGAATATTAGATGAAATTCGAAGGTGGAAGGAGTGGACTTTCCGATACCTCCCGCACAAAATTTCGAAAATATTCGCTAAAATGGTACTCTAAATATTGTCGAAACTCAGTTTAAAACCAGTAAGGAAAGGATCATAGTCGGGCGGGGCCGACTATATGATACCCTACACCACTGTGAATATGTAAAATATAGGAGATATGTATCAATTTGAACTGATTTATATACATATATATCACCAATATTTTTGAAAATTTAACATAGCTGAAGCCAAGGTTTACCCTTTTAGAATACGCGACTTGTGGTTCTAAATTATACAAATTAAATATTTTTGGATAAAATGAAATGTTGTTGGACGCGGCAAAAAATATTGGCCTTAAAAGATCATTTGTGTGGAAGCTGTGGCTATATTTATGTTAAAAAATGGGCAAAAATGGGTTGAAGCCACCATGTCGTTTTTTGTTTTCTCTCGATTTGTGAGTAAACCACACTTCCCTCGATTTTCCTGTCAAAGTAAAAGTAGAAGCAAACTAAATAAGGATCATCTCACTAATGTATTACTTTTCAAAATTTCGTCTGCTTCTACCATTAAATGATGCTGACATTTTGAAGCCAGATTTACAGTGTTTTTTTGAAATTTTCTTCTAATTTCATTCCGCAAACAGGTTTTTCAAAAAACCATATATAGGAATGTAATACTTGCGATTCTGAGTTATTTGATATGAATATTGTGAATGTAGTCTGTACAGATTCATAGAAATCTGCATCCAAATGCGGAAATTTTGTGCGAACATTTTTGTAAAAAACATATTTTTCGGGCCTAATTTTTACAATTGTCATTCGATTTCCTCGTACTTGATTGCACATTTTAGTTTTTTACGTTCCGGATCTAATAAATCATTCCCCGTGAAAATCCATCCACTAAAACGCGAGTTACAAGAAAGTCCAAAGTAGAAAAATCACCTAAAATTGTTTTTGGAAATATCGCGTATTTTATCGCGTTTTCTGCGGTTCGTTTTAACTGCAATGAAAAAACTAGTGCATTATCTTCGTTTTAGCGGAAACAGAGTTTTGAAAACTTCACTGATAAGGAAGCTACATACATTTTGTCCCAAAAAATAGTGTGTGATGCTACATCCACGGTTCTTAATTGATCGCCTTGGAATAGATATATATCGATGTAGATTTTCATGGTGGACATTGAAATCGGATGCGGACAAAAATTGTATGCACTTTGCGCAAATTAGCGATATTTTATAGGTATTTTAATGCTAAGATGCAGCTGATGCTACATCTTAGCCTCCAAATTAAATTTCGAAAAATATATACAAATTAACAGATATGGTCTTGCTGTACATGAAAATCACATGCGGACAAAATGATTTTGATAATTACGCGATTTACACGTATTTTAAAATGCATATAAATAAAAATGGGTTATTTGACCTCTATTTCCATTTCAGAAGCTTTGACATATATCCTCATCAACCCAATTAGCTTCCCTAATGGGAAAGCTTTAATATGAATGTCAATAAAGCAAAATCCGTCTATTTTGTTGGGAGATTTAAGCAAAATGAAGGAAGTATTCCTATAAATTTTTACAATATTTTCTACTAAATAATGCATGTGAAAAAAATATTTTTTCAAGAAAAAAATTATTTTTTGACCAAAATATGTGCTTATTTTGGCTGTAACATCCAAACTATAACACCAATTTGTATGATTGCAGTGTCATTTGATTCGCCGTGAAGTTTGGATCCACAACAATTTTTTATGTAATTATACGACCACTAAATGGGCGTTAATTTTGAAAAAAAGTAGATTTATATTCAATAATTTAGCAATTTTATGTACATTCCGCGAATTCTGTGTAACATTTTGCAGGTATTATGCAATCTAATCGCTGAAGTCACTTCGAGAGAACTTTTTGGTAACAATTGTGCTCATTAAAATAATTAGCGTTTTTATAATATTTTCTTTCTTATAAAGCGAAATAAAAGCGCCATAACTTTTGTCCGCAACAACAAAAAATTGGCTCGCGACCAGATTCGTACTGGGAATCTTTTCTTAACCTACATATCAAAAATCGTTGATGTAGCGCGAAAAAAATTTATCTTTTTTTTCTGAAATGGAATATGAAATAATTGACAATATTCCTGATATACACATCCCAAATTTCATCAAAATTAGACAGAGCGGGCGAAAATATACATAGGAGCTATATCCAAATCTGAACCGATTTCGATATAAGTTGTTACACTTATTTCTAGACTAAATTCAGTCACACATTCCAAATTTCATCAAAATTGCACGTAAATAGCGTGTTTTCAGCAAATACGTCAAATCGGCCGAAAATATATTTGGGAGCTATATCCAAATATGAACCGATTTCGATGTAGTTTGGGACATTTATTTTGAGACCGAATTCAGTTACACATTCAAAATTACATCAAAATCGGACGTATATAGCGTGTTTGGTGCAGCAAATACGCCAAATCGGCGGAAAAATATATGGGAGCTATATCCAAATCTGAACCGATTTCGATATAATTTGGTACATTTATTTATAGACCTAATAAATTGAAATGTCAGATTATAGCTACATCGGTCTGAAAATGTAGCTACAAACGTCAAAACACCGCAAATCGGGGGTACTGTTATATGGGGGCTATACCAAAACGTGGACCTATGTCCACAAGTTTGGTTATATAAGTTTATTGACACTTAAGAACCCTAAGTGTCAAAATATTGCTAAATCGGTCTGAAAATGTAGCTAAAACTGTCAAAATACCGTAAATCGGGGGGTACCGTTATATGGGGGCTATACCGAAACGTGGACCTATGTCCACAACTTTTGTTATATAAGTTTATTGACATTTAAGAACCCTAAATGTCAAATTATAGCTACATCGGTCTGAAAATGTAGCTAAAAACGTCAAAATACCGCAAATCGGAGGGTACCGTTATATGGGGGCTATACCAAAACGGGGACCTATGCCTACAACTTTTGTTATATAAGTTTATTGAAACTTAAGAACCCTAAATGTTAAATTATAGCTACATCGGTCTGAAAATGTAGCTAAAAACGTCAAAATACCGTAAATTGGGGGGTACCGTTATATGGGGGCTATACCAAAACGTGGACCTATGTCCCCAACTTTTGTTATATAAGTTTATTGATACTTAAGAACCCTAAATGTCAAGTTATAGCTAAATCGGTCTGAAAATGTAGCTAAAAACGTCAAAATACCGCAAATCGGGGGGTACCGTTAAATGGGGGCTATACCAAAACGTAGACCTATGTCCACAACTTTTGTTATATAAGTTTATTGATACTTAAGAACCCTAAATGTCAAATTATAGCTATATCGGTCTGAAAATGTAGCTAAAAACATCAAAACACCGTAAATCGGGGGGCACCGTTATATAGGGGCTATACCAAAACGGGGACCTATGCCTACAACTTTTGTTATATAAGTTTATTGACACTTAAGAACCCTAAATGTCAAATTATAGCCAAATCGGTCTGAAAATGTAGCTGAAAACGTCAAAATACCGTAAATCGGGGGGTACCGTTATATGGGGGCTATACCAAAACGTGGACCGATATATCCCATCTTCGAACTTGATCTTCCGACGGCTAAAAAAATGGTATTCCCCAATTTTCAGCGAAATCGGTCAACAAATGCGACCTGTATGTTGCGAACGGACGGACGGACGGACGGACGGACGGACGGACGGACGGACGGACATGCATAAATCGACTCAGAAAGTGATTCTATGTATATCCCTAGAAGGAACTATGGGTCTATCTCGCTTCCTTTTGTATGTTACATACAAATGCACTAACACATAATACCCCTTACCACATAGTGGTGTAGGGTATAAAAAGCCCTATCTATCGATAACCCCGCAAATTTTTGCGCTTTAACCCTATTCATATTGTTTTGAAAACCCCCCCTAAATAAGAAAGTGATTTTGGAAAAAAAAAAACGTATTTCAATCCACACAGGCTGAGGGTATATCTCTGTCGGCAATGTCGACTGATACTTTTGTACTTTTTTTTTTTTATTTGACTTTAAGATATTTTAAAATTAATTGTTTTACTTACTTAGGCTTCTTTCCCCATAAACTAACATCAGTTTGTTAAAATAATTTATTTGCAAAGCTCTTTAAAAAGTTAATTATTTAAGTTGCACGATATTCTCTTCACCCTGTTTATATAAATTGAAATGTAAGTGTAATAAACTTAAATCAACTGTAATTATCATATAATTACGTTGTCGCTGACGTCGAAAACAATACGACAAATATTTTGCATTGTTTCATAAAATAAAATACTTAACTCATAGTTATGTACATATACATATATGTACTCTGAATGAAATAAAAGACTCACAACAACAAAAGCAACACGCTAATATCAATAGTCACATTGAAATGCAGCATGAAAATGAATTTCATTGTGGCAAGAAACAATAAAAAATTGGGACAATCATATGCATTCATGTAGATATAATAGGGTTTATAGCGATTGCTACCAATCGGAATATAAAATCACGTCGACCGATGAAGAATAGCTCAGAAATCATGAAATTATTGTCAATTTCCGAAGCACAGATTTCGTGGTGTGTCTATTAGGTTTTGACTTTTTGACATTTTTCTCAAAAATGACTTCCTGTAGTGTGCGATTTGCTACCCCGACAAAGATAATATAGAATGCTATAATTATATTAACTTTTTCAATATATTAAAACGTATACATGTATATAGGAGATAGGAAGGCGTTCTCTACCCATTTAGGGCTGTTATGGAGCTAATATGGTATTTTTGTATGTTTCAGAAGGTAACACTCCTCCTAAAGCCTTTTCGACTATAAGAACTCCTATTATATACTCTTACACTATTAATTTCTCTTTATTTCTACAGATTGGATTTGGAGTGAATTAAAATAGGAATAGAGCCAGATTTGAGAACCATAAATTTGAGGATAGTTGTAATTTATTTTATACATGGGATTTATTTTTTCCAAGTCATATACATATTAACCTATTGTGATATCGTACGAGTAAATTACTAATCGGATAACTTCCACTTGTATTTATAATTTTTACTTCAATGATTTAGCTATATCATAATAAAACATCCTTCTTAAGAAGTCTCACTTACCAAATTTCATTGAAATTGAACATACATAGCGTGTTTGGTGCATAAAACACAGGAAATCGGCCGAAAATATATATGGGAGCTATATTCAAATCTGAACAGATTTCGATAAAAATTGGCACATTTATTTCTAGACTAGATTCCGTCACACATTTCAAATTTCAACGAAATTGGAAATATATAGCGTGTATGGTGCATAAAATACAGGAAATCGGCCGAAAATATATATAGGAGCAATATCCAAATCTGAACCGATTTCGATATAATTCGGCACATTTATGTCTAGACCAAATTCCGTCACACATTCTAAATTCTATTGAAATTGGACACACACAGCGTGTTTCGTGCATAAAATACAGGAAATCGGACGAAAATATATATGGGAGCTTTATCCAAATCTTAACCGATTTCGATACAATTTAACACATTTATGTCTAGACTAAATTCCGACAGACATTCCAAATTTCAGCGAAACTGGACAAACATAGCGTTTTTGGTCCATAAAATACAGGAAATTGGCCGAAAATGTATGTAGGAGCAATATCCAAATCTGAACCGATTTCGATATAATTTGGCAGATTTAATTCTAGACCAAATTCCGAAACACATTCCAAATTCTATTGAAATTGGACATAAACAGCGTGTTTTGTGCATAAAATACAGGAAATCGGCCGAAAATATATATGGGAGCAATATCCAAATCTTAACCGATTTCGACATAATTCGGCACATGTATGTCTAGACCAAATTCCGTCAGACGTTCTAAATTTCAGCGAAATTGAACATACATAGCGTGTTTGGTGTATAAAATACAGGAAATCGGCCGATAATATATTGGAGCTATATCCAAATCTGAACCGATTTCGATATAATTTCGCAAATTTATTTCTAAACCAAGTTCCGTCACACATTCTAAATGTTTTTAAAATTGGACAGAAATAGCGTGTTTAGTGCATAAAATAAGGAATTCGGCCGAAAATATATATATAGCTCCCATGTTCAAACAAATAATTTATTGAAATTTGTTTATGGTTATTAATGAATTTCTGTTGTTAAAATGGGTTTCAACGTTTGTCGCATGTCTCAAGAGCGAGAGAAAAAACTTTTTTACGGCATAAAGACAGAGCGGTTAAACAATGTGCTGTGTTTTTTCTTGAGTTGTAAGTGTCGTTGCTATGTTTATGTCAGCAATCGGCACACAACAACAACAATTTGAGCAAACACTGTTGTTAGTGCATGGTTTTTTCTCTGGAAGATTCTCTTAAGTGTTGTTAATCTAGCAATACATAGTCGTTTTTTGTAATATTTGAATTAATTCATCATAACATTTTTTTAGAATTACAATTATGTTTTAAAAATGTAAAATATCTAATGAAAACTCATGAAAAACGAAAATATAGACTTCTCTTAAAGACAATTGTGAGCAGCCCTGGTTTATGGAAGCATCAGGCAACCCATACCAACGCGCATTGCGTTATTTGCATTAGTATTGGAGACAGAACACGCTCAATATACCGAGAGTCATTCGCTAAGTGGAAGCATACACAAAAAACAAAACAAGCGACGCACGACCTTGTTCATTGCCTGCTCAGCTGAGACTAAATTATTTTGTTCTCTCCACATGTTGTATACGTGAATAAATAAATGTACGCTCCAAAAGAGCGTGCGTGCACCCTTTGCCTGATGCTGACCTAACAAACGAAGAGGGAAGGAAAAAAATGGTACGGGTTCTCATGTTTTGTTCTGTTTGGTGGTTAAGAAAGGCAGATAAAACTTTTTAACCGTCAGTTTGGTTAATTTTGGCAGTCTCTTTAAAGCAGTCGTTTTGTGTGGATCGGTAGTGGAGAAATAAATCAGTGTTTGTGTGTTTTCTAAAAGTAAAGGTGCTTTCAAGTAAATTAAATGCCCAATACATTTTATAATTTAATTCACGTAACTGAAAAAGGAGAATGAGAATATAAAAATAAAAATCAGCTTGAGCCAGGCTGGGGTTCGAACCCACGTCCTTGAAAAACACATGGAAAAAAGTGTTGTCACGGCGTGTTAGTGTTCAGAACCAAACTCATAACTTTCAAAGGTTACGCTAAGCGTTTGTCATGAAAGCCATACAAAGATTTGAACAAAAAATTCAACTTTGTAAAAAAAAAACAACTTGCATTTGAAAGAGGAAATAAGTTAGAGGATAGCGAAGCCGCCCCACAGTCGATGTGTCTGAGGAGCCTTCCTAAACCAAAGGCGAAACATGCATGTCACACAGTGGTGATTGTGTGGGTTCGTATCGTCGGCTTTCCTTTTTCAAAAAGCATCTTGGTCAGTAAGCTCGTCTCTAACGAGAAATTAATTAAAAAATTAATAAAAAATGACCTTCGCCTAATAGGCAAAATTTTCAAATAAAAATAAAAATCAGCTTGAGCCAGGCTGGGGTTCGAACCCACGTCCTTGAAAAACACATGGAAAAAAGTGTTGTCACGGCGTGTTAGTGTTCAGAACCAAACTCATAACTTTCAAAGGTTACGCTAAGCGTTTGTCATGAAAGCCATACAAAGATTTGAACAAAAAATTCAACTTTGTAAAAAAAACAACTTGCATTTGAAAGAGGAAATAAGTTAGAGGATAGCGAAGCCGCCCCACAGTCGATGTGTCTGAGGAGCCTTCCTAAACCAAAGGCGAAACATGCATGTCACACAGTGGTGATTGTGTGGGTTCGTATCGTCGGCTTTCCTTTTTCAAAAAGCATCTTGGTCAGTAAGCTCGTCTCTAACGAGAAATTAATTAAAAAAATTAATAAAAAATGACCTTCGCCTAATAGGCAAAATTTTCAAATAAGAATATTTTATTGGACAAAGAAAAAAGTGATTTCTTTGTTTTCTTTTATTACAATTGAAGTGTGACACTAAAATTTACTTCTATTATTAATTATTCCATTCCGTTTTTCTTTCTTTCATCTGTTATTTCTTGCATCTGTTATTTTTATTTACCTATGTGTCTGCTGTTGCTTTGTGTTTGCATTTTTATTCGTTTTAATTAACTAAATAACCACCACCATTTATAAATGGGTGCATGTATCTTTTCAGTGGTATTTGGGTTTGTATTTAAAACAAAACAAATAAATGTAAATATGAAAATTTTTATGATTGAAAAAAATTCATTCAACAATTTTTTTAATCAAGAAAATATTTTGTTTTTATCAAGCAAAATGTGGAATATTTTGATAAATACTTACTGTTTATGTAAGTCAAGCTTAATCTCATATTTGTTGTTTTCAAATTTAAAAACAACAAGTTTAAAGTGGGCTGTAGTTGATAAATATTTTATTCAATATGTGAAATATTTTATCAGTTCGCGATAAACAAATTCGATAAATATTTTAGTTAATACTAGCTGACCCGGTCCGCGTTGCTGGCCCGTTGTTTGGGTTCTCCGTGTAAACTTTAGTTATCTATCCAGTATTGATACACCCATAATTAGGCATCCCTCTAGAAACTTCATAATATAAATCAATGTTTTGACATAAATTCCATATAATGGTATCCCCAAATTTAAGATATAAAATCTCTTTTATTATACCCTTCACCATAAATCGACAGTTTAAAGCACTTTGTGACCCACATATAATGGTCGGTGCACGTCAATTAACATTGCTATATATTGGATTGTTGGTCTCGGTTGGGGTCGTAATTATTACTGCAAAGAATTTTTGGTATAGGTCCACGTTTTGATATAGCTCCCATAGAACGGTACCGGCTGATTTTCGCTATTTTTGAGGATTTAACATCATTATCACACCGAAATGGCTGAAATCTGGTTTTAATATATTTTAAAGAGGAGAGCATAAATATTCGTATCGACCGAAAGACACGCCTTTTTATTTGCGCTCGGTATGTAACAGTAATAGGTTCACGTTTTGATATAGCTCCCATAAAACAGTACCTCCCGATTTTTCGATAGTTCAGAGATATAGCCACTGTTCAGTATACGTCCTCGTTTTAATATAGCTCCCATAGAACGGTGGCGCCTGATTTTCGCTTTTTTTGGTGGATTTAACCTCATTCAAGCCGATCGAACGTAACGCCTTTTTTCTTCGCGCTCTATATGCAATAGTGGTAAAATACCTCTCAGCGAAATGTATGTTCCTTCGGGATATGTATGGCAACATTTATATAATTCATAAAAAAATTACTTCTATAAATTGTAGTTGTTATTATCGAGATTTTGCTGTATTTAAAAAAATGTATCTTTACCTAGCTATTCCAAGGACTGAAATCAATGCTCATGAAGTTTCACTTCCCACATTTTGAGATTTTATCCGTAATTATAATATTTTCAAAAATCGAACACGATCGGGGTATTCTGATTCCAATGATGGTATTGTATTGTATATCAATAACTTTGTCTGATTTCCAATGGATCTTTCTGGAATTTCGATCTTGTGGACATCTCAAGTTATCCGGATTTTACTGTATTTCAAAATGTGGAGTTGATCGCGCTGTCCCACTTATTGTTTAGTGTTCAGCGTTTATAGCGTTTCTTAAGCACGCTTACAAAATTATGTATATTATCTGAAATAATAAATGTTTGCAAATTTTTTGATGACCGCGATATTTCACTTTTCGCGATATTTCACTTCCGCGAAGACCATTCAGGGTCAAGACAGTAATTACAGTAGTATTGCAAACAATCTGTAAACAATACGTTCAAAAATATCATGTACTTTAGATTAAAAAAAAAAATGTTTGAAGGAGAACCTCCGGTCACTACACTTAGCCGTATTAAAATAGCTCACGACCTGGGATAGCGCGGTTCAAGCTAGTGTTTACATCATTTTTGTGTCACGCTTACTAAAATTATGTATATTAATTGAGATAATACATTTTTGAAAACTTTGTGATGACCGCGATCATTCAGGGAAAACAATCTGTAAACAATACGTTCAAAAATATCAAAGATTTCAGATTTTCTTAAAAACATTGTGGGGGAGGACCACCGGTCACTACTCCTAGCCGTATAAAAACAGCTTACGACAGTTCTAATTATTTGAAATAATACATTTTGAAAATTTTGGGATGATCGCGATTTTCACTTCCGCGACGACCATTCAGGGTCAAGACTGTAATTACCATAGCATTGCAAACAATTTGTAAACAATATATTAAAACGTATGTTGAATTTCGCGGTTTTCTTAAAAAATTGTGGGGAGGACCACCGGTCACTACACTTAGCGTGATAAAAAAATAGATTACGACGTATTCTCAGACCTAAAAACTCCACATACAAAATTTCATAAGATTTCCCAATCGATTTTTCGGAATTTCTATATAGTGACATCTGAAGTCATCGGGGATTTTACTGTATTCCAAAATATGGCGTTGACCGCGTTATCCCACATATTGAAGCCAGTGTTATAGCGGTTTTGTAGTCACGCTTACTAAAATTAGGTATATTATCTGAAATAATACATTTTTGAATAATTTGGGATGACCGCGATATTTCACTTCCGCGACGACCATTCAAAAAAATATATAGCCTATTTTCACCACCGATGTTCCCAGTACATTATCTGAAATTTTCAAGAAAATCTATTCAGCCGTTTTTGAGTCTATTCGGAACATACAAACATACTAACATACACACATTGCCTTTTATATATTAGAAGATTACAATTTTATTTTATTAAACTGTTTTTGACTTTGCGATCAAATAATTTTATCGAATTTTGTTAACATGCCAGTTTTTTTTATCGCCGGAAAATCGATAAATTTTGGATTGAATTTTTGAATTTCGTTATCAAATGGCTACAATTTTTTTCTGTGTATGTCATTTTGATTTAGCTTCAGTGACTTTACAGTGACTTCAAAATATTGTCAAAAGTTCTGAAAAATAAAAACGTTAAAAGCTTTTTGTGCGGAAACTTTTTTTAATTAAGATTTTATGTAATCTTAGGTAAAAAACTCATCAAAATATCATACAGGGATAGGATGTTGTAAAATAGTTAGTCATAACCCCAGCGTCTTTACGTTCCTTATTCGCTACAATCGGATGCAAAAAGAATCGATCTTGATGGGTACCTACCTTCTCGTGTGAATGTGTTGTGACACCAGTATGCCGCATTTTTTCGTCCGTTAACATGTGTCCTTAGAACATATCGCTCATTTACTCAAAGAGTGGCATAACTCAAAAAATTCGTTTTCTGAGTTAGCAATTTCTATTTTTTCTACGACTTAAAATTTATTTATACAACAAACTCCGTCACACATACCAAATTTGGAGATTGTATCTATAACAGTTCTAAAGATATTTGCATACCAAATCTAAATTTTTTTGGCGGTATCTCCAGATATCATTCCAGGCGATGTTACAATATACCCTTAAAACTTCAGGAAGATCGGTTCAGCGGGTTTTGAGTCCATAAGGCACAAACAAACAAACGTACAAACATTTTTCTATTTTATATATAGATAAAATGACATATGTATATGTAATAATACGATGATAAAATTAGTGGACAACAATTTTGATTAAAAGCTTTATCACCATATTTTTGTCGAATGGCGATAAAATATTACGAATATATTGGGAAAATGTTACATGTTACTAGTAAGCGATCGATAAACGATTTCAAACAAATAATTTATTGAAATTTGTTTATGGTTATTAATGAATTTCTGTTGTTAAAATGGGTTTCAACGTTTGTCGCACGTCTCAAGAGCGAGAGAAAAAACTTTTTTACGGCATAAAGAGAGAGCGGTTAAACAATGTGCTGTGTGTTTTCTTGAGTTGTGAGTGTCGTTGCTATTGTCAGCAATCGGCACCCAACAACAACAATTTGAGCAAACACTGTTGTTAGTGCATGGTTTTTCAATTAGTGAGTGGAGAGAGAAGCTCTCTTTGCTTGCTCGCGAGTAAAGGGCTGCGCAATATTAGTTTATGGCATTGGTGCTCACGCCTTTACGCTACCGTAAATGGAAGATTCTCTTAAGTGTTGTTAATCTAGCAATACATAGTCGTTTTTTGTAATATTTGAATTAATTCATCATAAAATTTTTTTTTAGAATTACAATTATGTTTTAAAGATTTAAAATATCTAGTGAAAACTCATGAAAAACGAAAATATAGACTTCTCCTAAATACAATTGTGAGCAGCCCTGGTTTATGGAGCCATCAGGCAACCCATACCAACGCGCATTGCGTTATTTGCATTAGTATTGGAGACAGAACACGCTCAATATACCGAGAGTCATTCGCTAAGTGGAAGCATACACAAAAAACAAAACAAGCGACGCACGACCTTGTTCATTGCCTGCTCAGCTGAGACTAAATTATTTTGTTCTCTCCACATGTTGTATACGTGAATAAATAAATGTACGCTCCAAAAGAGCGTGCGTGCACCCTTTGCCTGATGCTGACCTAACAAACGAAGAGGGAAGGAAAAAAATGGTACGGGTTCTCATGTTTTGTTCTGTTTGGTGGTTAAGAAAGGCAGATAAAACTTTTTAACCGTCAGTTTGGTTAATTTTGGCAGTCTCTTTAAAGCAGTCGTTTTGTGTGGATCGGTAGTGGAGAAATAAATCAGTGTTTGTGTGTTTTCTAAAGTAAAGGTGCTTTCAAGTAAATTAAATGCCCAATACATTTTATAATTTAATTCACGTAACTGAAAAAGGAGAATAAGAATATTTTATTGGACAAAGAAAAAAGTGATTTCTTTGTTTTCTTTTACACTATGCAACACTGAAAATGCAAACAACTTCTAGTATTAATTTTTTGAAAGTACATATTTAGACTACAAAAACCCTAGTTGGGTTTGGTCCTGTCAGATCCAGTTCGGATTTTATGGCCTCATCTAAACCGGGCTAAATCTACACTTTTTTGCATTTATCAGGCCTTTATCTCAGAAACGAATAGGAATTTGGCCTTGCTGTCTTTAGCAATATTGTAGCCCTAAACTAGTTGAACTTATCTTTTGAAGAAACCACATAAGAAAAACTCCATCTAGGGCATCAAAATCTATTATATATAGAAAATTTTACATAATTGCTGAAATTCTGGTCAGTATCGGCTAAACTATTGGGAGTTGAACCAAGTAACCTTTTCCAAAAATCTTCCAAATAAAGTTCTCAACAATTCTTTAGAACATTCTGAAACTCTAAAATGCTTACTTCATGTTGTTTCAGCGGTATTTTCCATCATATCTTTTACAACAAGTATTTCAAACACAGTTCACACCAACAGTTTATGCCCGCATTTCGGATTTCACTACATTATTGACATTTTTATTAAATCGTCGTTGAAAAATGTACTGAAAACAACTGGATAGAGGCATTTTACAACAATGATATGTTCAGAAGAGTTGTGTATTACATTCCAGGGAATATTTTTCCAAAAGAAAATATTCAGAAAAAATTAACGGTTTTGGAGATACGGTGCGAAATGTATAAAAATTGTGGTATTTTTGCATATATTTTGAAATTTGAGGCAATAAATGTAGTTTTTCGAGTTCATTATTTCTCCAAATATTGTTTTCTTGTCCTTATCTACAAATTTGTTTCAGAGGTCAGAAGAAGATTCGCATTGGTTTCAGAGATATAGCCCCGAATATCTTTAAAAACTCAATATTTAACCATGTTTAGATGGGGCCATAAAATCCGAGCTGGATCTGACACAACAAACCCAACTAGGGGTTCTTGTCGTTTGGGTCTGTACTTTCAAAAAATCTTCAGTTCGAATTGTTTGCACAAGATCACCTTAAAAATGTTGCACAGTGTTATTAAAATTGAAGTGTGACACTAAAATTTACTTCTGTTATTAATTATTCCATTCCGTTTTTCTTTCTTTCATCTGTTATTTCTTGTATCTGTTATTTTTATGTACCTATGTGCCTGCTGTTGCTTTGTGTTTGCATTTTTATTCGTTTTAATTAACTAAATAACTACCACCATTTATAAATGGGTGCATGTATCTTTTCAGTGGTATTTGGGTTTGTATTTAAAACAAAACAACGAAATAATTGCAAATATGAAAATTTTTATGATTGAAAAAAATTCATTCAACAATTTTTTTAATCAAGAAAATATTTTGTTTTTATCAAGCAAAATGTGGAATATTTTGATAAATACTTACTGTTTGTATGTTTGTATGTAAGTTTAAAGTGGGATGTAGTTGATTAATATTTTTGTCAATACGTGAAATATTTTATCAGTTCGCGATAAACAAATTCGATAAATATTTAGTTAATATTACAATTTTATTTTATTAAACTGTTTTTGACTTTGCGATCAAATAATTTTATCGAATTTTGTTAATATGCCAGTTTTTTTATCGCCGGAAAATCGATAAATTTTTGAATTTCTTTATCAAATGGCTAAAATTTTTTTCTGTGTATGTCATTTTGATTTAGCTTCAGTGACTTTACAGTGACTTCAAAATATTGTCAAAAGCTCTGAAAAATAAAAACGTTAACAGCTTTTTGTGCGGAAACTTTTTTTAATTTTTTTAATTAAGATTTTTTGTAATCTTAGGTAATAAACTCATCAAATATCATACAGGGATAGGATATTGTAAAATAGTTAGTCATAACCCCAGCGTCTTTACGTTCCTTATTCGCTACAATCGGATGCAAAAAGAATCGATCTTGATGGGTACCTACCTACCTCGTGTGAATGTGTTGTGACACCAGTATGCCGCATTTTTTCGTCCGTTAACATGTGTCCTTAGAACATATCGCTCATTTACTCAAAAAGTGACACATAATATCTTCTTTGGGTTCCCTCTGGTACTCAATGACGTGGAAAATTCCATGTAATTACCTTTGTCTGTCACTTGGTTTCTTGTAACTTGACATGGTACAAGTTAGGTGCTGCTTCTAATTACCATGTCTATATTGTGCGAATAAATCAAGTCCAGAACATTGAAAATTATAGCATTGTGGTTATATTAAGTTTGTTTTTCCGTTGGTTACCATTTAACTAATCATTTGAGACCCTATAAAGTACATACAGTATAGCAGCGACGTACGCAGGGGGGGGGGGGGGGGCACTGGGGGCAATTTCATAATCAAATAATAAAGGCTCGAGGAATTCTGTAATGAATATAAAGGTCTTGAGGCTTTAAACTCATTCTGTATGCAAAAAAATGACGGATTGGAAGTGCATGTTTACTGGACAAAATATTCGATATATCAAGTGTTTTCCGTGGAGTATATCTCTAAAACCAATTAGAAAATTGTTTTACTACCTTAATTTTTTATTATTTATTTAATGGAGAAAAATTTATTATTGTGCGTCATAAAGTGCTTATATCTGCTTTAAGTAGCAAAGTTGTAGCTGAAAACAACCGTAAACGAAATTAATGCTCAAACATTGGTTAAATGGTATTAAAATCTGCTGTAATTTCGGCCTTTAGGCTAACGATAAAAATGTACCTCATCGAAATAATAGCCTTTGACTATATTTCGACAAAAGCCGTTTCAAACAATTTGGCGTCGATTTAACCCGGTTCCTTCGTCAGTCTGACTCGAGCGCATGAGAACTCTCAAGCGGATCAACCGAACTTTAAGTCATATCGGTCCACTCCTTTTTTCCCACAAGACTACAAAATGTTTCACTAAAATGGTGCGCACAATAACTCTCGAAGGTCCAAATCGATTTCTTCGGGACATAGATTAGGTTTGGATATGGATTATATCGGTTCACTTCTTCAGGTACCTCCCACACTAAATTTCAATATCCGATTTCACCGAAACTTTGAACATCCTAAAATTACTTCCGGACGTACATATGTATATCAAGTACCAAGAGGGTCTATATGCGACAACATCTTCGGATACCTCCCTAACAAAAGTTCAACATAAGTACAATATAAGGGCTGTTCGAGAATCCATTGGACATTTTGACCAATGCTACTGCTTGCTGTCTTGTTTACAGCGATATTCTATTTTTCGTGGGTAAGTCCATGCGTCCTGACATAACGGTTTAAAAGCTCTAAATCTTACCATGACCAACTAAAATGACGGCTTGAGACCATAACTATCAAAAGGAATGACTTCCAAAATTAGGTCCACTTCCAAAATGGATCATTATTTCAGGTATCTTCTCCACAAAAGTGCAAAACTTTTGGGCTCTTATTGAAGTCAATTTTATGAGCTCAACATAAGCATTTATTCGCAACGCCCACAATCGTGAAGTTTTATACGCAAATGTTTCGATATTTTTGTCGGAAAGTTTATACGTCCAAAAAAGGCCATTAAATTCTGAAACTCCCTGACTACACAATTTTTAGGAGAAAGATTTGGTTATGAAGCCCGTATTCGATCTGTCTATAGATTAGAGTCTTAACTCACACAGGCTGAGGTTATATCTATGTCGGCAAACCCGACTGATACTTTTTAACTTGTTTTCGAGAAAACAAACTTTTTTGTAAGTTTGCCTGCGCTGTGCCGACAGAATTCATAGTCCTTGGAAAGTTTTAAATGTCATCGAGTTCATAAACATCTAATCGTACAATTAAGATAGAAATAAGGCGGAACAACAACCATTGGGATATCAGTTGATGGAGTTTTCGACTTAACCTATTTTGTCAGGACTTAGCTAAAATTTTGCCGAGATCCAATGTGGATTTCGTAGACTCAAACAGTGTAGCGAGTAGAATTCGGAGTCTATGAGTCGTAGTTGGTATCGCCCGACTCCTGATAAAAATATTTTCTGTTTTTTTTTCTAAATGTCTGTACTATTAAAAATGTGTAGATTCTTGCAGTACTGGAACATACCATAAATGTACTTTTCTGAATTTTTTAGTCGTCTTGCATGGACTCTATGACTTCTGGTAAAATAGTAAAGTTTTGGTGTTTTTATGACAAAAAAAAGAATACTATTTTCTTACAATAGTTTGGTAAAAGTCCAATCTGCACTCGCGGATTCGAGTTACTCTTTTTAGAGTTATTTATTTCAATTATTTGTTGGTATACAAATAACATTAATAGGGTTCTTAGATAGATCTTCTTATCAGAGTCAGTCCTCGCGGTAAATATGTGTTCAATTGATAACTTAATAAGTCAAAAATAAGACAAAACTTTTTTAATGGGACTGAAGTTAATGTGTTATATATGGATATGTACTTTAAAGAAGAAGATATACTGAAAATCTTTGAAATAGAATAGAACTATACTGATCGTGTTCTGATATGGTTCATTTCAATTCTAAACAACCAAAGACTAATTTATTATACTCTGTTCCAAATTTATATCTAAAATATTGTAAACTCTCTCTATTGAAAGTATATACTTTGTGTCAATATTTCATATAAAATCAACTAAAACCCCTTTGAAATAGGTTCATGCAACGCTACACAACATTTTTTAATTTCATAATTTTTGGTCAAGGTGGGGCCCCCCCCCGAAATGAAATCCTGCGTACGTCCCTGCAGTATAGGACAAAACATTTGCAACTGAGATATACAATTTAGTTTTACCGCTATAATATTTGTAAAAAGCAACTTTTTGTTCAGTTTTTAAGCACTAAAATATTCTTCTTACTCTGAAGAAAACAACCACAATTAGTTTATGTACCTTATAACGGTGGTCCACTTTGATTAGCGTACTTAAAACAAATGTCCCATATTTTAGCAAGACAAAAACAATTGCAACTCAAGGCTCAAAATTATGACTCTTTACATTATTTTTGTATCATATTCAGATTTTTATTAGTTAAGGTTCTCTTTAAGACTGAATACATGAATTTATAAAGCTAGAAAAGTTACATAATTAAAAGGAACAGAATATTTTAATCTAATTTTAATTTGGCACTTGATAATTTTGGAAAAGGCCGTATAACAGGATAATATAATCTAGAATCATCCTTAAAAATAGCTTATAGTTGAATACGAAGCCCATACAAAGTATATTAAATGCATTTTTTCACGTTTTTGAGTGATTTAGTCTGCTGAAGTCCATAAAATGAGGGCCTACTGTGAATAACGGCCCCATACCAGGCCCATTTATGGACGTTCCTTAAAACGACAATAGTGAAAAATAGTAGGTTTGTATCGCAATTAACCTTATAAAAATATTACGATTATATAAAAACACAAAAAATTGTCAACGTATGTAGGTTCACGCTTTTCTGTAGACCCCATATAAAAGTGCAGACCGATAATGATATAATTCTTCCACAAACATCCCAGAAGAGACAGCTGTACTTCTTTCATATCAATGAGTGCACCCAATTCATATTAGATCAATGATATGGGACCTACAGTTTATCGCCGAATCCGAACGGCGTGTCCTAAGACACAACTTGTAGAGAAGTTTCACATGGCTGAAATACTCAGAAAATGCGGCCATCATTACTGAGGGGTATTTTGCCAACGTTGAAAATTTGATGTTGCCTTTCTGGGGAATCGAACCCACGGCCTTCAGCGTGCTAAAAACGATTAAAATTAAAATAAAATATCAAAATCCGACCCGATTTTCAAAATTTTTTGAAGAAATTGTTTTTTTAGCCACAATAATGAATTGGCAAAGTTTGTTCATCGATCGAACCATAATTGTCGCTTTAAGAGAGGGATGCACAAAAAGATTTGTGTGACTGTAGTGGTAAGAGTACCAAATTTACTCTCCAATGGAGGACAAAATTTAAAAATGTTGTTTCTAATAGATTTTCTTTATTTTTTAATATGTTCATATCAAAGAAATAATTTTAAATAACAAACAATAAATTTAAAGTTGTATTTCTAATTTAAAAACACTATCAAGTACAACATAAAGAAAACAGTACGTACGTCCGTGCTTTCGTTGACGTCTCATCAATGACTGAATGCAAGAGAATAAAAAAGCACTAGAGTATGCTTTCGTTCATCCCTGCTTTAAGACAATTTTGGTGAAAATGCGTCTTTGGTCCCATACAAATTTATATGGAAACAGGAAACTAGGTTGCTACGGGATAACCTCAACCGATCGCCATAAAAATTTCATATATACATATAAGGTTTTTGGATCAAATGAAACAAATTTAGGGGATAAGAAACGCAAAAAAATGTTTTTTTGGGTCACTCTAATGTACATATGTACATACAGCGGCATCATATCATATTTTCTTTGATGGTTTTTACAATTTATTCATTAGTTAATGTGATATTTCTGTGTATACAATGAAATGTTTAACCATAATTTAAAAAAGCAAAAATCATTAAGTTCGGCCGGTCCGAAATTTTTATTTTTAAAATTACATATATAAAGTTTTTGGATCAAATGGAAACAACTTGGGGGGTAGGAATCCAAAAAAAATGTTTTTTTTTTTGGGTCACTCTAATGTACATACATATCATCACTATTTTATGACAATTATTTCGATTATAATAACAGTTTATTGCGAACTTGTGGAGGGGAAAACTGATTTAAAATTTATATATTTCACTTAATGACAAAATCTGTACGAAAGCTCGCTTTAAAAAATATTTTAACACAAATTAAAACAAACTTAGTTTAAGACGGCTATGACGACTGGTCTCTGATTTCATTCATATCTTGAAAAAGCGTTTTTCCAAATCTTGGAATTGTATCAGATCAACCCAGCTACGCAGAAATGAAACGAACGAAATAACAAATATGATATACCTTTCTATAATACTTACTTATCAATATACTGTCGAGTATACATCGTTGAAATGTGTATGAATGTATATTAAAAACGTAATAAATAGATTAAAAATCCTTCATACGTGTTTTAAATGTTCAAAATATTTGAATGTGTGAATATTTAATTGAAGCTGCAAAATTTGTTTTTTTTTATTTTTTTTTATTATATTAATGCCAAACATACACTCCGGTTCATCTAAATAGAACCAACCAATATTTGTCTACAAATACCGTTATATCTGACGAAAGGAGAGGAATTGTAAATTATAATTTTGTGGCCATGTAGAGTATATAGTTGCCGATATTTTCAATACCTAACATGTTCCACATATGCGTTAAAACGGTACTTTTTTACTCGCTTTATGAAAAAATGTCAAAATATTAGCATTTTTAATGGTTCATCAGGATAGAACCACCCTAAGGATTTACACAAATCCTTTGTTAGATGTTGTAAACTTTAACAAAAAACTATTTATAATTATAAATAACTGCCGTTAGTGCTGATTGCCAACAAACATTGTGCAAAAATTTGTATTAGGGTCTTGAAATTTGATGAAAATCGAGGCTTAGAGCTCCAACAAATATTTGTATGAAGAAATCGGTAGAACAATTTATAAAGACAAAATTTTATACTGAATTATGTTCAAAATTTTCTTTACTACAATAAAATAACAAAAAAGTCACATTTGATAGGTTTATGAGTCCGAAACAGAGGAAATATGGTAAAGATATTCAAAATTCTACCTTTTCAATCCAAAATATGATATTTTATCTCAGGAAAGTGAATGCAAATCGATGGGTTCCACCCAGTTTCGTTGGCTGTGGACATCTACAGGCCCAAAAAATAAAGAAAATTCCACCGCCGAACGCTTCATGTCAACATCAAGGGCTTTGATTTAGAAGATATCGCATGACAAGGGAAGCACAGAAACATAGGCGCTATTTTTTGTGTAATAACGGATCAGAAAAATTTTTCGGAACTTATGCTGTAAGTAAAAGATGTGTGAACATCATAACCATCAAAATTAAACCCTGTCCTTTCGAAAAAATTATCGTCTGCTTTCCCTATCGCTAAGCTGTTTCTTCACATCAAATGTCTTAGAACCTTTTGAAATTCCAAGGACTTGATGGTGAGATGGAGCGTTCGGCGGTGGAATTTTCTTTATTTTTTGGACCTGTAGATGTCCACAGCCAACGAAACTGGGTGGAACCCATCGATTTGCATTCACTTTCCTGAGATAAAATATCAAATTTTGGATTGGAAAGGTAGAATTTTGAATTATCTTTACCATATTTTCTCTGTTTCGGACTCATAAACCTATCAAATGTGACTTTTTTGTAATTTTATCGTAGTATAGAAAATTTTGAACATAATTCAGTACAGAATTTTGTCTTTATAAATTGTTTCTACCGATTTCTTCTTAAAAATTTTTTTGGAGCTCTAAGCCTCGATTTTCATCGAATTTCAAGACACTAATGTTTGCACAATATGTGTTGTCAATCAACACTAACGGCACTTATTTATAATTATAAATAGTTTTTTGTTAAAGTTTACCACATCTAACAAAGGATTTGTGTTAATTCTTAGGGTGGTTCTATCCTGGTGGACCATTAAAAAATGCATATATTTTAACATTTTTTCATAAAGCGAGTATAAAGTACCGTTATAACGCATATGTGAAACATGTTAGGTATTGAAAATATCGGCTCTATATACTCTACATGGCCACAAAATTATAATTTACAATTCCTCTCCTTTCGTCAGATATAACGGTATTTGTAGACAAATATTGGCTGGTTCTATTCAGATGAACCGGAGTGTATGTACATACATATCTATGTTTAATTACAAAATGACCTTAGGTCATTAAGAGAGCAAATATTTCTAGTATTTGTCGCTGAACTTAAAACTGCTAAATCAAATAAATGACTATAATTAAATTAAATTTTACTAATGCTCCCCAAAGGGACATTGTATGACAAATAAATTGGCAGACTGTAATTAAACTATAGCAAAAATATCAGTAAAAGAAAACATACTATTTTACAACAAAATTTACTGTATAGAATTTTCTACAATCATGAAATTATCGCTTAGCCTTAATTTCCCCTGTTTAGTTTGCTGTTGTTTTTGGTGTAATCTCTCCAATATTTGTTTTGATCATTCCGTTTTAGCTTAATTAATCTTCTACATAGTAACGTCATTCATTATTACCACTTCTACTCTCTCGTTTATTACTGAAAACGCCAATTGTGGGTGTTCTCACTAGAAAGAAGGGCGGTTGGATTCTTGCCGTGAGCCTCGAAAATATTTCAGCAATGGAAATATTTTCCTCAAGATTCATCCACCAAGGAATAATGAAAAGGGAAAAAGGAAAGAAAATGCAATGTCTTAGGATTTTGTAGTAAGAACAATAATGGTTATTTATTGAATTCTTTGAATAGGAACGACCGCTTACCAAGGACACTAGTATTGGCTGATGCTTAGTTAACAACCCAGCAAACCAAATGTCTGATGTCCGACACGTCTGAACAATTTCGGAAGCAAAGTCGTTCAGATTTCGTTCCGATTTCGTTCCGATTTCGGAATGCAAATATTTCGGATCATAGAAAAATGGAAATAGGGTTGCCAGTTGGGGAAATCCGGCGTAAACAATTACATTTACGCCATTTGTTGTTTACACTAATCTGTCTGTTTCTATGTGTATCTTCAAATCGATAGCCATTTCGCTTGACCATTGTAGAACATCCTAGATTGAGCATTCTAGAACAGTCTATTATTCAGTGGGTGTTTATAAATACGGGAGAATAGCAAGTGAGTCAATCATACTGCGAAGTAAAGTGTATCCTCAGTAGAGTAAAGCTGTGTGCTTATTAGAGTCAAGCTGTTTGCTAGTAAAGGCCTGTGCGAATAACTGGACTAAAGTCAAGTAATCATTGTATGACTCGTAATCAAAACGAATACAGGTTTTATTTGGTACAAATCGTAATTCCGAAACAATTTTTGAAATATATTAAAAATGTTCATTACTTTAGGAATTTTCTTTTAAAACTATTGCCTTCTGTCCTCTAAGTCCAGATTTATATTAGGCTGCTTTCCTCGCGGCAATAATCACCATAATTTCATGATTTTTACAAGAGCGTGACTACTGAAAGATACCCTCCATTTAGGGTACAATTTGCACCCAAAGCACGTGTTTTGATGCAGTGCTTTGAGTCTAATTTAAAGAAATTCGGAATGTGTTTTTATGCAGTTCAAAGATGCAATAAAAATGCAAGCAATTGCAAACTATCCCAAAATAATAAAAATAATTTATTGTTTGTGTGAGACAAGAATAATAAGAACTTTATTACATTAATACAGAATATAAAATTTCTTCATTAAATTCAATCGCAACTGAGTTTGTTTCGTCCGCTCTCCATTTAATCCAAGCTGAAATGTTTTTGCTTCATCTGCTAAAGGGGTTCTTGTATTGTCTTCATTAGCACTTCAGCACTTCATTAGGACATTTTCTTCTCGTGAGTTACCGTAAAAATGTTCCCAACTTTTGGTTGTATTCTTTTATTTTATACTAGCAAAATGCCCGCTACTTCGTATGCGGAAAGGATATAAAAAAACAAATAAACAATATATAATATGGAAATGACAAACACTGAAAATTTGGTCGCACTAATACCAATTTTAATCAATATTTATTTTTATCTTAGTACTGTACGTACCCCTTAAGTTCGATTTTCAAAAAGATCATCCGTATCTCACCCTTACACATTAACAGCGAGATCAACGTTGCACACCAATACACAGCGTTGCCAGTATTTTTTAGACTCTTTTCCCCAAATTGTCCAAAACTTTTCCCCAAAATTCCCCAGATTTTATTGAATTTCCTCAAAAAAAATCCCCAAAAAATGTTTAACAAATCATTGCAAAAAAATCAAAAGCAGTTTTATTTTACTTTTGAAATTCATATCATTAAACATGTAAAGTATTCTGTACACTTATGAATTAAATTAACGATATTGAAAACTTCACTTTCAAGTGATTCAGAATCATTAGTCTCATTGGATTTATGTATATAAACTTGTATAATGAAAGAGTTGTAAAATTTCATTAGTCCATATTTACATTAGGCAATTTTCCTTGCGGCAATTGTCAGTTTGTCGGTGAGAGAGGGTGTTGAGAGGCAAAGGGTTACCATATGCCCCATCCCCCTTTCCTTCAAACTGACAATTGCCGCAAGGAAAATTGCCTAATGTAAATATGGACTTAGGTGGGTCAAAATTTCTATAACAAATGGAGTTGTTAAAAAATTGCTTATTTATTCTAGTAACTCGTACTGCATTTTATTTCTGAATATGGTCCAAAATAGAAGACTCTTTCTACTTAAGAATTACTTGTTGGAACGGAAAGCATATTTAATACCTTCTCCAATTTACGAATGATAACTTTCTCCATTGCGATTCGTAAACAATCGTGGAGATTTTTGTGTTGACAAAGCCTAGGTCCATGGCTTCTCATAGTAAATATGCCGAGTCGTTTTCGATCGTTTCCACCATTTTTTCAATATCTTCTTATTTTTTTTATAAATGGTTTCAATATTCGAGTGCACAGGGAAAAATGCATATTAGCAGTGTGCATCGGTTTGAAAACTTAGATTAAGGCCCGTTCTCACATCTTTTCTTTAAAATCCTTTTTTAAGAAAAATAAGGAATAAAGTTCGCTTTACCAGGGACTGGTTACTACATCTTCCATTCCATTTCAAGCAAAACAGCCTGTATACACCAAATTTACTCAAATCGGATTGGTTGATTTGAATTTGCTCTCTATTTTTTCTTGTTTTTGGGCGCACTTTAAATTTTAAAAGGAACACAAAGTTCCTTTTAATTTATCTGACACTTATTATTAAAGCAAACTTGTAGGAATAAAAAACGGGTTATCTGTCCGATATCGGCCAACATTTAACTACAAAAAGGATTTAATTGGATAATTGGAGCCATGAATGTTAAATAAAGTTTAATTTCATCACTGCCCATCAATCCAGAAATTATTTCTGCAGTTAAGTCCCCTTCAGCAGTAGAAATGGTGGAAAATGTTATTTCAATTCAACCCACTGTTCTAACGGGTGATTTTCTAAGAACTATAGGAAAGTTTTTCAAAAAACACATAAAATTCAGAAAAATGCATGAAATCTTTATTTGAATCGATAGTACGGTCCATATAATTTAATGTTTGAAGATTATTTCATGCAAATGTTGACCGTGACTGCGCCTCAAATGGTCCATCCGCTTAGTCCAATTTTGGCATACTCTTTCCAACATGTCGGCCGGTATCTCGTGAATAAATGCATCAATGTTGTCTTCCAATGCGTCAATTGAAGCGGGCATGTGTGTATAGACATGAGCTTCAACATAGCCCCACAAAAAAATAGTCTAAAAGCGTTAAATCGCACGATCTAGGCGACTGAACACAATTTTTCGATAAGAAAAGTGGATCTTCGGCCAACTTTCCAAGAGGCCATTTACCAAAAATTCCACGTTGCGGTAGGTCGTTCGCCTTCAATTCTTGCAAGCGTTGTTCGTTTGTAAGACGATTCATTGTTAAATTATAGACCAAACCATGGTACAATTAAAAAGGTAGAAACAACGGCGAATTGCTACAACAAAGCAACTTTTTTTGTAATGTAAAATGTCAAAATTTTCGCCAAATGATCTCTTGTTGTCTCTTTTTATCACTTGTGTTTGTCTATAAAGTGAACAGATGCTATCTCTTACTTACCGAATCATATGGTTTTTGTTTCGATTTTTCATGGCGAATTCCTTGTTTTTTTTAACGTTTTATGCTAAGTTTATCTCATCTGGATTTCATTTGACGTTTGAGCAATGGAATTGACAGTTGAAATCGAGTGGATTTCGTAAATGTAAACCAAGCATTAGATTCAATCAACTGGGCTGAGGCATCTACCTTTTTAATTGTATCATGGACCAAACTGAAGATGTTTGACAGTGAAACAAACCACGAAACGTGCGTCAGCTGTTTAAACCAGTGTTGCCAAAAAGATAATAGATAAAAAATCACCCGTTAGTACGCTGTCAATCGTCGAACCGCATGATAACACTTCAAATCTGTCATAAATTATTAGAGCTGCGACAAGTTAGTATATGATGCATGTTATTTGTGCGTCACGCGTGCTACTAATGTTCACGTACTGAAATTAAAAAAGATCATATAATCTGAAGTAATTAGTCAAAAAGAAATTCCCCAAAAATCCCCAAATATTTTTCAGATTTCCTCAACAATTTCCCAATTCCCCAAGTCAAAATATTTTTCCCCATTTCAAATAAAAATTCCCCAATTTGGGGAAAAATCCCCAATACTGACAACGCTGCCAATACACACCCTAACTCCAAAAAATAAAAATTCCAACACTGTCCCTACACCCAAAAACAAATTGAGTACCATTAAGTAATTTTCGTATACTTATGGTACGTATTTCGACGACATATCTCAGCCATACACGGACATTAATACAAAATAATTACAGTAAATTCCATAATAATTACAGTAATTCCAAACCTCAAGATTCCAGCTGTATCCGTTCGTCCAATTCCAAATTGTACCAAACTTAGTATCAAGTCGAACTCTTCGTACCCATAAGTAAGATTTTCCAAAACTACTTCAATCCTTCACTTTAGTAGTAATCTTACTTCGAAATTTCAGGATTCAAACTCTATCCGTTAAACCAAATTAAAATTGTACTAAATTTAGAACAATTTAGAATTTTCGTACCAATTTTCAAAACTTCCTCAACGCAACAGGGCTACAATAATCATACTTTCAAATTGCAGGATTCCACCGCTATCCGTTCACCCACATACAAATTGTACTAAATTTAGTACCATTTAGTGTAACCATATGTTTGCTTTTTCAAAACAACCTGAATCCTACTCTTCGACTGTAATCGTAATTCCAAATTTCAGGATTCCAGCTCTATTAATTCACCCGAATCCAAATTGTATCAAATTTAGTACCATTTCTTTCCCAAACAAAAATTTCAGGATTCCAGCTCTACCCGTTCACCCATATCCATATTGTACCATATTTAGTACCATTTAGTACTTCTCGTACCCATACGTACGACTTTTCAGAATTTCCTCAATACTACAGTCCTACAGTAATCTTAATTCCTAATTCCAACACTATCCGTTTACTAAAATTCAAATTTAGTGCTTTCTGTACCCATAAGTACGAATTTCCAAAACTACCTCAATTCTACTGTCCGGCAGTAATCTTAGTTCCAAATTTCAGAATTCCAGCTCTATCCGTTCATCCAAATCCAAATTGTACCAAATTTAGTACCATTTAGTACTTTTCGTACCCAAAGGTACGAATTTCCAAAACTATCTCAATCCTACACCCCTACAGTAATCTTAATTCAAAACTTTAGGATTCCAGCTCTATCCGTTCACCCAAATCCAAATTTAGTACTGCTCGTAATCATAAATACGAACTTCCAAAACCATTTCCTTATTTCAACGCCATTTTCCAACCTTGATTCCCATACCAAATTTGAGGATTCTAGCTTTATCCATTAAAAATATGCAATTGGTACCAAATTTAGAAACTTTTAGTACTTTTCGTGCACTTATGGGTCGAGTTTCTAAATACCCTTTGGTACATCTTCCTAACTCTCCATCAATGACCATTCGTTCAAAATTTCAGATTTCTAGCTCTTCGCGTTTGCCTAATACAATGGATTCCATATTTAGTACACTTTAGCACTTTTCATACCTTTCTACGACGAATTTCCAAAAACCCCTTTACACAAAAACAAATTGTACAAAATTCTGTACAATTCGATTTTCCAAAACAACCTTAATCCTTCACTTCAACAGTAACCATAATTCCAAATAACAGGATTCCAGCGCTATCCGTGCACTCAAATCCAAGTTGTACCATTTGGTACATTTCGTACCCATAAGTACGAATTTCAAAAACTACTTCCATCTCAATCCTATACTCCAACAGCAGTCTGACCAAATTCCAGGATTCCAGCTCTATCCGTTCTCCCAAATCCAAATTGTACCACAGGTAGTACCACTTAGTACTTTTCGTACCCTTACTACCTCAGTCCTACACTCCAATATTAATCCTAATTTCAAATTTCAGGACTCAAACACTATCCGTCACCCAAATCCAAATTCTACCTCTATAGCCTACCGCGAACGGGTTGCAAATTCTAACTCTTTCCGTTTACTAAAATTCATACTTTAAATTAAAATAAATAAAATTAAAATACTTAAAATTCAGGATTCCAGTTCTATCCGTTCACCCAAATCCAAATTGTAATAAATTTAGTACCATTTAGTACTTTTCGTACACATAAATACGAATTTCCAAAATTTCCCCAATCCTATGCTCCAACAGTAATCTCAATTTCAAATTTCAGGATTCCAGCTCTGTCCGTTCACTCGAATCCCTATTATACCAAATTTAGTACTTTTCGAACACATAAGTACGAATTTCCAAAACCACCCTCATATCTCAGTCCTACACTTCACAGTAATCTTAATTCCAAATTTCAGGTTTCCAGCTACATACATACGTTCACCCAAATCCAAATTGTACTAAATTTAGTACCATTTAGTACTTTTCGTACCCATAAGTACGAATTTTCAAAACTACCTCAATTCTACACCCCACCAGTAATGTCAATTCCAAATTTGAGATTCCAACTATATCCGTTCACCCAAATCCCCATTGTCCCAAATTTAGTACCATTTAGTACTTTTCATTCACATAAGTAAGAATTTCCAAAACTTCCCCAGTCCTACACTCCAACAGTAATATCAATTCCAAATTTCAGGAATCCAGCTCTATCCGTTCACCCAAATCCAAATTGTACTAAATTTAGTACCATTTAGTACTTTTCGTACACTCAAGTTTCCAAAAACCCTTTGGTGCATCTTTCTTACTCTTCATCAGTGATCCTCAGTCCAAATCAATCAAGCTCTATCCGTTCACCCAAATCGAAACTGTACCAAATTTAGTGCTATTTAGTATTTTTCGTACCCTATGTACGAATTTCCAAAACTTCCACAATACTAAACTCCACCAGTAATCTCAGTTCCAAATTTAGAGATTCCAGCGCTATCCGTTCACCCAAATCCCCATTATACAAAATTTAGTTCCATTTAGTACTTTCCGTACACATAAGTACTAATTTCCAAAACCACCCTCATATCTCAATCCTACACTTCAACAGTAATCTCAATTTCAAATTTCAGGATTCCAGCTCTGTCCGTTCACTCGAATCCCTATTGTACCAAATTTAGTACTTTTCGAACACTTAAGTACGAATTTCCAAAACCACCCTCATATCTCAGTCCTGCACTTCACAGTAATCTTAATTCCAAATTTCAGGTTTCCAGCTACATACATATGTTCACCCAAATCCAAATTGTACTAAATTTAGTACCATTTAGTACTTTCCGTACCCATAAGTACGAATTTTCAAAACTACCTCAATCCTACACCCCACCAGTAATCTCAATTCCAAATTTCGAGATTCCAGCTATTATCCGTTCACCCAAATCCCCATTGTATCAAATTTAGTACCATTTAGTACTTTTCATACACATAAGTACGAATTTCCAAAAGTTCTTCAATCCTACACTCCAACAGTAATCTCAATTCCAAATATCAGGATTCCAGCTCTATCCGTTCACCCAAATTCCTATTGTACCAAATTTAGTACTTTTCGTACACATAAGCACGAATTTCCAAAACTACCCTCATATCTCAATCCTACACTACAACAATAACCTTAATTCCAAATTTCAGGTTTCCAGCTCTTTACGTTCACCCAAATCTAAATTGTACTAAATTTAGTACCATTTAGTACTTTTCGTACACATGATTGGTAATTTTGCAAACCATTTCCATTTAGAAGCACCACTTCCCAACCTTGATTTCCATACCAAATTCCTATATTCCTGGGGCCTATTATTGATTTCATTAATTATTTAGCGATTTCTTAAATTACAGATTTTGAAATTGAATAGTTATAACTGTACATCTCCATGTACGATAAAATTCTTAATTGCAAATAAATCGTGGTAATGTGCACAATTTTATTGCACTTTCATTGATTTGCAAACATTTAGTTATTACCAAAAAGTGAGGTCCATACAGTTTTTAGTTGTTGTTATTTCTGGCCGATTTCTGAATTTATTCCCCTAATGTTGTCTTCAACAGCAACTCATTTGTTCAACAAACCCAACATCATTTATTGAAAGAATTTTTGTTTTAATTTTAAATTGAAAATAAAAATTTTTACAAATGCATCGTTTGTAATCATCTTTTCTAACTGTATTTTAACGAATGAAAATCTTTTGTGCGACACCTGTTATGTGAAAACTAAATCAGGATCGGTTTGTATTTTTCGCGTAATTGATGTGTATACTATTATCACCAACTGCGACATCTGTTGCAATGGAAGATAACAAATGTCTTGTCTTTCTATTATTTAGTGGTTTACGATAAAATAAGTGCGCCTAGAAGTAAACTACAAAATTTGAAATTATGTGTGATCGTTTACGGTATCATGAAGTTATAGCATTGTTAATTTGACACATGTCTTGCAGAGGGCCAACTAAGTGAATAAGTACGTAATAATAATGAAAAAAAAAATAAGGATTTTTTTAATTAATTTCTCGTTAGAGACGAGCTTACTGACCAAGATGCTTTTTGAAAAAGGAAAGCCGACGATACGAACCCACACAATCACCACTGTGTGACATGCATGTTTCGCCTTTGGTTTAGGAAGGCTCCTCAGACACATCGACTGTGGGGCGGCTTCGCTATCCTCTAACTTATTTCCTCTTTCAAATGCAAGTTGTTTTTTTTTTTTTACAAAGTTGAATTTTTTGTTCAAATCTTTGTATGGCTTTCATGACAAACGCTTAGCGTAGCCTTTGAAAGTTATGAGTTTGGTTCTGAACTCTAACACGCCGTGACAACACTTTTTTCCATGTGTTTTTCAACGACGTGGGTTCGAACCCCAGCCTGGCTCAAGCTGATTTTTATTTTTATTTGAAAATTTTGCCTATTATGCGAAGGTCATTTTTTATTAATTTTTTTAATTAATTTCTCGTTAGAGACGAGCTTACTGACCAAGATGCTTTTTGAAAAAGGAAAGCCGACGATACGAACCCACACAATCACCACTGTGTGACATGCATGTTTCGCCTTTGGTTTATGAAGGCTCCTCAGACACATCGACTGTGGGGCGGCTTCGCTATCCTCTAACTTATTTCCTCTTTCAAATGCAAGTTGTTTTTTTTTACAAAGTTGAATTTTTTGTTCAAATCTTTGTATGGCTTTCATGACAAACGCTTAGCGTAGCCTTTGAAAGTTATGAGTTTGGTTCTGAACTCTAACACGCCGTGACAACACTTTTTTCCATGTGTTTTTCAACGACGTGGGTTCGAACCCCAGCCTGGCTCAAGCTGATTTTTATTTTTATTTGAAAATTTTGCCTATTAGGCGAAGGTCATTTTTTATTAATTTTTTTAATTAATTTCTCGTTAGAGACAAGCTTACTGACCAAGATTTTTGTTGTTGTTATTTTTTGTGGTTCCAGGACGAATTTTCTAAAACCCGGCCTTATCTCGCACATTTGCATCAACAGTGACCCACTGGTAAAATTTCAAACTCCTAGCTTTAGCCGTTTTGGCTGGGCGTTGATGATGAGTCAGTCAGTCAGTCAATCTCTTATCACCAAGCTCACTTATATATATATATAAGATAAAAATTTTAGAAATAGATGAACACTTTTTCTATCTTTGGAAAAAGTCTGTAGTTGTAGGTATCTACAAATTGGCTTGCTTGCTAGGGATCACTAAGCAACTGCTTGTAAAATGTATCGAACGGATACGACTCCCTTGAACTGCATCCGGATGCAATTTAAATTTGAGAAATGGATGTAATCGTTGGATCGCATCCAAATGCTGTTAAAATGTAAGGAATTGGAGTGCCTTTTTCACGACTCCGATTGAACTGCATCCAGATGCTGCTAAAATGTGAGGAAGGATGTCATTCATTGGATCGCATCCGATTGCGGTAAAAATGTAAGGAATGGAGTGCCTCTTTCACGACTCCGTTTGAACTGCATCAAAACATGCCGTGAAAGAACTAGTCTACATTGCACTACTTCCATTTTATTTTGCTGGACATTTTTTTTGTAGTAGAAAGGTTGAAGGGTTTGCGGCAAATATCCTTCAAACCGATAACTAAATACAATTTCAATAAAAATAAAGTTGTTGTCTCAATGTGTTATATTTTTATTAACTATAGTTATTGGTGAATATTGAATTGTTATTCCATATATTATTTTATCAAGATAAACCTTTTTTCCTATTTTGGATTTGTAAATATGAATGAAAATAGGTTAAGATGTCATGCCATGACAAAGGGTTGGTAAAGATGTCATACACGGAGTTATTGAAGATACCATACCTAGGATCAGAAAATTATTTGGTCACCCTCTTGTAAAAAGAATGGGTGAAGATGCTAAAATAATGACATGCCAAATCACAGCGAGCTGAATTTGTCCCTATTACTATAACAGTAAAAAACACTCCTCAGGCTGTTCTGAATATTAAACACATGGATATTCAATTTCAGCGTCAAGCATAGAGCTGGCAAACTATCTATATTCGCAACATTTGAACGATCCGATATTTCCATTCAAACTATTGATAACTATCGATAGTATTGCCATTATATAACCGGTTTACATTTTAAATATTATTAAAAAGGTGGGTAAAAACTAAAAAATCTAAAATCGGGGGCTAAACCCGAACATGAATGAGCCTATGTGCACAATCTTTGGTGAAGTTTTTAACACTGGGAACCAAAAGCAAACTTAGTATACCATCCATACAATGGTGGAGGGTATAAAAATTACCTAAGAAATAAAGCAACAAAATGTCAATTAAAAAATGGGGGGACAACTTAAATTAAAGACCAAAACTAAGGATTTTATATTCTGTGGCGCTAACTAAAGCTTCATAAGGAACCTGTAAATTCTCTCCATATTTGCCCTATCGAATACCCATACACAGACAATAGTTGGGAATTGATCGTTCCGGACTCCGAAGTCTCTCCACTTGGCTTGATTATATTAAACACCAGACCGGATAGATGTAGGAGATAATAGTTATAATTGCCTACTGGTAAATTAGTAGCCTAATATTGTTACAAAGGCCATTATTGTGTAGCAATACATTCTGGCAGTCGAAATAAATGTTTTTCCTATTTACATATACAAACTCCAACCATTCGCAGAATAAAACGCCAAAATATATTATCTTTTCCAGAACTTGTTCGTCCGCGCCCCAATTTTTAACCGACCAGAAAGATATAAAATTAGAGTATACTAATCTCGATTTTCCCATAAAAACAATTTCTGAGCATTTACCAATATTAAATTTTATAGTTTACTAGCTGAACCCGGTGCGCTTCGCTACCCCGAATAAGGTAAAATATCTATATATATATAAAATTCTTCGAGACTGCCATGATGTTCGAAATTAAACTCCTCCGAAACGGCTGGACCGAATTCGCTGAAATTTTGTATGTGGAGTTTTTAGGTCTGAGAATAGGTTTTTAGCTATTTTTTATACTGGTCAGTGGAGTGACCAGGGTACCTCCCCCACAAAATTTTTTAAGAAAACGTCAAATCAAAGATGATTTTGAACGTATTGTATAAAAATTGATTTCAATACTATGGTAATAACTGTCTTGATCATGAATGGTCATCTGGGAAGTGGAATATCGCGGTCAGCCCAATTTTTTAAAAATATATAATTATAGGTAATGTCCTTAATTTTAGTAAGCGTGACTACAAAAACGCTATAAACACTGGCTTCAATAATTGGGAAAGCGCGATCAACCCCACATTCTGGAATACAGTACAACCTAAATAATGTTAAATGTCCCTTGACCGAAGTTCCAAAAAATCGATTGAGAAATCAGGCAAAACATAATTTCAAAGATGGTTAAATAACTACAACGTCTAAAAAATGTGCATTGGTCACTAAAGCGATTGACCAGCAATTCAGTGTTTCTATAACCTATCTAAATGTATATAGGGTTCTTTAAGACTGACATGATTTTCTAAATTATACTTCCGAATCGGCTGGACCGAATTGGATGAAATTGTGTGTAGGTTCATAAGGTGGGAGAATACCGAAAATGGAGGGTGTGGGGGACCTCCCCAACCAACGGGTTTTAACAAATCACTAAATATCAGAGATTATTAGACGTATTGGTTCTCAATACAATTGCAATTGTGGCCTCTGCCATTAATGGGTATTTTGGAAGCAGAATACCGCGATTGCGTCCAATTTTTGAAAACTTTATTTTTACTGATTAGATTTACAAATGTAGTAAGTGGGACAGCAAACATGGCATGAACATTGACTTCTGTGCTTGGAATAACTCGATCAAGGCCACGTTTTTTAATACAGCAAAGTCTAGATAAACCCAATATTATTTTGAAGTCATTTTTTATGAATTACAGATGTTTTCATGTTTAGGAATGCAAAATAATAACGTGTTCAATGAAACTTCTCTCTGTTAACAAGAAGTAAAAACGACGTTAAGTTCGACCGGCCCCAAGTTTTATGCACACCACCATAAATTATATTGAAATCAGGTTTAAGCCATTCCGGTTGAATAATGTGGCTAAAACATTCAAAATCCCCAAAAAATCGGTAGGTATCGTTTTATGACTGAAAACATGGATTTATACCGAAAATTCTCTGCTAAAATATTTGATAAATCCAAGGAAGACTAAATACAAAATATAGCCATTCCTGTTGAATAATGCCGCTAAATCCTTGAAAATATTGAAAATCGGAAGGTATAGTTCAATGAATGCTATATAAAATAACTTCTAACGAATATTCTATGCGGGAATGTTTTATACCCACAATGAAGACAACACACCAAATTGCCATAGGTTTCGGTGGGATAATGAGACTAAAACCTCCAAGTTATCGAAACTCGGGAGGTACCGAAAGGGAGACTAAGTACCAATTATAGCCATTTCGTATGAATAATGTGGATATAAACTTGAAAATGCTGAAGATCGAGAGATACCGTTCAATGAAGACTATTTAGATACCTGAACCTGTACCGAATATTCTATGTTTTGTACCCACACTGAATACTAAATATCAAATTTCAGGCATTTCAGTGGGATAATGAGACTAAAACCTCCAAAATATCGACACTCGGGCGCTACCCTTCTAGGGTAGTTCCATCAAAACGTGGACCTATGCTGATAATCGTTTGCAAAAATGCTGTATGCCTCTAAGGGAGGCTAAATACCAAAGTATTGTCGTTTCGGTAGGATAATGCGGCTAAAACCTTGAAAATTCCGAAAATCGGGCGGTCAGTCCGTGCTATATCTAACTGTGGATTTATATAACGAATTTTCAATACCAAACATGCTACGAGAAAAAATAGAAACTTCTGTACCAAATTGAAAAGCTCTTTGTTTAATATCGCGAGCTGTATCTTGATTTCAACAGATAGACGGACATAGTTATATTCACTAATTTTTTATGTTGATCACGAATATATACTTTAAAGGTTCTCCGACGAATATTTCCTTACACGGAAATCCAAAACGACGGGGCAGCAACGCGAAACCGGGTCAGCTAGTATTTTTATACATTTATTTGTAGGCCAATTTTCGTCACACATTCCAACTTTCAATAAAATCAGGTATATATAGCGTGTTAGGTGCATCAAATACATGAAATCTGACAAAAATATATATGGTAGCTATATCCAAATCTGAACCGATTTCAATATAATTTGGCAAATTTATTTCTATGCCCAATTCCGTCACACATTCCAAATTTCATTGATATTGGACATAATAGCGTGTTTAATGCATAAAACACATGAAATCGGCCGAAAATATATATGGGAGCTATATCCAAATCTGAACCGATTTCAATATAATTTGGCAAATTTATTTCTAGACCAAATTCCTTCATACATCTAAAATTTGAAGACATTATCTTTTACCATTCTATAGATATTTGCATAAAAATTCTAAATTTTTTGGAGGTACCTCCGATTCTGATGCTCTATCTCCGGAACAACGCGGAATTTTAGAAACTTTTATAGCCTATGTTACTTTCAGGCCATGTAGTGATTTACTCGAAAATTTTCAGGAAGATCGGTTCAGCGGTTTTGAGTCCATAATAACTAGTTATTCGATGACAGCTCTAGAACAGTTGATGTGAATTTGTTTTCAATTACAATAAACTTCATATTTTTATTTTAGTTTATTTTGCTATCTGCCGGAATCGATCGTGCTAACTTTTGATTTGTAGCCAAAGACACTGCGCAACGCGTACGAACATTAAGGGTTGTTTAACGCTTACATGTGCATAACCAACTGTTTTTTATATGCTTAACAAAAAAGTCTCTTACCGACGGGTGAGCGTAGAACACACAACCCCCGGATTTGTAGTCGGACACACACGCTCTTTGGTATTAGTAAAGTAAGTAGTTTTGTCTTACAACATTTTTAAGAAATAACCAATTTTCTGCCTACACGCAAAAAAAAAACGGCCTCTCTAACATATGCCCCAAACATATTTTGCAGCAAACCTATATATGTTTGCAACAGTCCCAAACATAATATATGTTTGGGTATGCAAACAAATATATGTTTGAGTGCAAACATATATATGTTTGGGTGCAAAGATATTTATGTTTGGGTGCAAATATATTTATGTTTGGGTGCAAAGATATATATGTTTGGGTGCAAACAAAGATATGTTTGGGTGGAAACAATTTTATGTTTGGGTGCAAACATTTTATATGTTTGGGTGCAAAAAAGTACAAACCCAAAAGGCACAAAAAAAACAAACACATGCACCAGTGGGCGCTTACTGAGAGCAAGGGAGCGTAAAATTCAATGTAAAACACTTTGAAATGTGTGGTCATTTGCTCTCAGTAAGAACTCACTGGCTATCTCTATAGCAGGAGGAGGCATTGTGACTCACAAGAGAGCCCATGTGCTCTAAGTGAGCGTAAATTTGTTATCGCTCACAGCCTGTGTAGATGCTAACACGTTGTGAACAACAACAAATTTACGCTCATTGAGAGCACAAGAGAGACCAAAACTGTTCTCTGCCTCACTCTGCTCTATAGTATACACACAAATGTTGAGGTTGTTTATTGAAAGGAAAAAGAACAACAAACACATAGGTACATACAAAATTCCAAAGAAATACATGACACACTTTAATAAAAGAAAACTGATTGAAATAATTTGTAAATAGTCACACTTTAAAAGAGGAAAAATATATAGGAACGGAATTGAACGCTTCTCCTTAGTTGTGAAATAAAACAAATTGTCCTCATAGTTGAAATCATCAGCGGGGAATCGGCATCTAAAATCAAATGATTATGTAATGTAATAAATAAATATGGATATGCCATATTTCAAATATACATAAGTATGCATGTAATTACCAATATTAAATGCGATTTCTTCCTTGTCCAATAAAATAATTCCATTCAACTTTCCGATTCAATTATAAAATGTATTGGGCATTTAATTTACTAAAAAGCACCATTTCTTTAAGAAAACACAAAACACTGACTTATTCACTCACTTTACCGTCTTGACTCCACAAAGGCATCGAAAACACTGAAGAAAGAAAAAAAAATATAATGCATATCATTTCTTCTTTTCTTCTTCGCCTTCGTTGGTTAACAACAACAAAACAAGAAACACACGAGTTTGACGCATACATGCCATCAAAGCACCAAAGCCCCCTTCTTCGCTTCTACGTCTTCTATTATACAATACACACAACTCTTCATTATAAAACAGCATTCCACAGCCGCGAGAGCACTGTTTTTACTCTCGTTGACAAACATCCTCTCTCCACCCATGAAAAAAATGTTCTAACATAAAAAATATGTTTTACCCAAACATATCAAATTGAGATATGTTACAAAATGTTGCAAACATATTTTTGTTTGGACCCAAACATATTATGTTTGGATCCAAACCTATAATTATTTGCAACCGGTCCCAAACATATATTTGTTTGGATCCAAACCTATTTCTAACATAAATTTTCTGCGTGTACTTGTACTTTGTTTACCTTACCTGGTAATGGTTTATTAAGCTTATGTGGCTCCCAAATTTCTGCAAATGGAAATAACATCAATTCATGCAGTGGTTAAAGAAATTGCATAAAACCCCAGATATGACATTCCCTACCATTTTTAATGCAGTATCCAGAATTCAATCCAAACCAGTCGATTTTTTTGCTAGCACTACCGATACACCTAGTTCGAGCAAATCCGTCTTTCTCCCAACTCTCATTGCTCTCAATTGACGAACAATCTGCAGTAAATGTGTCGCGAAATTTTTCAAAAACAGACCGATCGTCCATCTTCTTGATTGCACTGTGTACTTGGATTTAAGAGCAACGGCGTCTTTAACTTGGCCAAAGATTATGTTGTCAACCATAATGCCCTCCAAAAATTTTTGGTATCGTCCTCCTTCAATTGCACGAATAGAGTTTTCAACTATGTGGTCAAGTTTTCTTATATCAGTTGAAAATATCTCAACAAGATATGTAACCAGAGCTCTACCTCTGGCGGATAGCCTTTAGCCCGCTCCAGATTAAGTGCTTCGCATATACAGTGTTGGTCACAGAATTAGCACACCCCTTTGGGGCAAAATGATTTCAGTCAGCTAAGAGTTTTGATAGGGCAAATTGAAATATTTTCGTAAACAAAATCCTTTTCTATAATGTACTAGCTGACCCGGTCCGCGTTGCTGGCCCGTTGGTTGGGTTCTCCGTGTAAACTTTAGTTATCTATCCAGCATTGATACAGCCATAATTAGGGATCTCTCTAGAAACTTTATAATATAAATCAATGTTTTGACATAAATTCCATGGAATAAATTCCCAAATTTAAGATATAAAATCTCTTTTATTATACCCTTCACCATAAATTGACAGTTTAAAGCACTTTGTGACCCACATATAATGATCGGTGCACGTCAATTAACATTGCAATATATTGGATTGTTGGTCTCGGTTGGGGTCGTAAGTATTACTGCAGAGAATTGTCAGTAAAGGTCCACGTTTTGATATAGCTCCCATAGAACGGTACCGGTAGATTTTCGCTATTTTTGAGGATTCAACATCATTACCACACCGAAATGGCTAGAAGTTGGTTTTAATGTAATTTAGAGAGGAGAGCAGAAATATTCGTATCGACCGAAAGACACGCCTTTTTATTTGCGCTCGTTATGCAACAGTTATAGGTTCACGTTTTGATATAGCTCCCATAAAGCAGTACCTCCCGATTTTCGATAGTTTGGAGATATAGTCACTTTTGGGGGTCGTAAACAGTCTTGCAGAGAATTTTCAGTATACGTCCTCGTTTTGATGTAGCTCCCACAGAAGGGTGGCGCCTGATTTTCGCTATTTTTGGTGGATTTAACCTCTGGATAGTGACATCTCAAGTTATCGGGATTTTACTGTATTCCAAAATGTTGAGTTGATCGCGCTATCCCACTTATTGTTTAGTGTTCACCGTTTATAGCATTTTTTAGGCGCGCAAAATTATGTATATTATCTGAAATAATAAATGTTTGAACATTTTGTGACGACCGCGATATTTCACTTCCGCGAAGACCATTCAGGGTCAAGACGGTAATTACAGTAGTATTGCAAACAATACGTTCAAAAGTATCATGGACTTTAAAAAAAATTGATGGAGAACCTCCGGTCACTACACTTAGCCATATTAAAATAGCTCACGACCGCGCTATCCCAGTGTTCATATCATTTTTGTGTCACGCTTACTAAAATTATGTATATTAATTGAAATAATACATTTTTGAAAACTTTGTGATGACCGCGATCATTCAGGGAAAACAATTTGTAAAAAATACGTTCAAATATATCAAAGATTTCAGATTTTCTTAAAAACATTGTGGGGGAGCACCACCTGTCACTACTCTTAGCCGTATAAAAACAGCTTACGACAGTTCTAATTAATTGAAATAATACATTTTTGAAAATTTTGGGATGACCGCGATATTTCACTTCCGCGACGACCATTCAGGGTCAAGATTGTAAGTACCATAGCATTGCAAACAATTTGTAAACAATATATTAAAATGTATCTTGAATTTCGCGGTTTTCTTAAAAAAATTGTGGGGAGGACCACCGGCCACTACATTTAGCGGGATAAAAAAATAGATTACGACCTACTCTCAGACCTAAAAACTCCACATACAAAATTTCATAAGATTTCCCAATCGATTTTTCGGAATTTCTATATAGTGACATCTCAAGTTATCGGGATTTTACAGTATTCCAGAATATGGCGTTGACCGCGTTATCCCACATATTGAAGCCAGTGTTATAGCGGTTTTGTAGTCACGCTTACTAAAATTAGGTATATTATTTGAAATAATACATTTTTGAATAATTTGGGATGACCGCGATATTTCACTTCCGCGACGACCAGTCAAAAAATATATAGCCTATTTTCACCACCGGTGTTCTCAGTGCATTATCTGAAATTTTCAAGAAAATCTATTCAGCCGTTTTTGAGTCTATTCGGAACATACAAACAAACAAACATACTAACATACACACATTGCCTTTTATATATTAGATTCAGTTATATTGTTTTGTGGGGGTTTTCAGACTTAAACCACTATAACATAACCATTTGTTAACCAATTTAAAAACTAATAACTTGTTCGGAAGATATTATTCACCCCTTTAAAAGGAAGAAGGATCAATAGAAATCCGTTGTGAAAAGTGAAGATATGTCCGTTTAAATTTGAACATGTAAGAAACCTATATTTTCACTACTTTTACCGAAAATGCTCTGGCTCTATGTTAAAGTTTGATAAATAAATTGTTTTTGTTATTGCTGAATATCTGCCTTTTCAAATAACTACCCAGCAAAATGTTCGATGCCAAAGATGCCATTCAATCATGGGTGTAAGTGATCTGGCAAGATGAATTTTATATGAGCGTGGACCCCAAAAGATGCTATTAATTTTTGGATCCTAAAGCATGTAATTTACACCAATGCTTTTAAATGTCATTTTCACCAAAGCTTTGGCATATCATTTCCACCAATGTCTTGGCATGTCATTTTCACCAACCCTTTGCAATGACATTATCATTACGACGAGAGTTTTAACAACGTTGGTTGTGATTTCGAGTCTCCGACAACATCAAATCTATTGTAAATAACACTATGCAACACTGAAAATGCAAACAACTTCTAGTATGCATTTTCCGAAAGTACATATTTAGACTACAAAAATCCTAGTAGGGTTTTGTCCTGTTAGATCCAGTTCGGATTTTATGGCATCATCTAAACCGGGCTAAATCTACACTTTTTGCATTTATCAGGCTTTTACCTCAGAAACGAATAGGAATTTGGCCTTGCTATCTTTAGCAATATTGTAGCCCTAAACTAGTAGAACTTATTTTTCGAAAGAACCACATTAAAAAAAACTCCATCTAGGGCATCAAAATCTATAAAATATAGAAAACTTTACATAATTTCTGAAATTCTGGTCAGTATCGGCTAAACTATTGGAAGTTGAACCATGTAACCTTTTGCAAAAATCTTCCAAATAAAGTTCTCAACAATTCTTTAGAACATTCTGAAACTCTAAAATACTTACTTCATGTTGTTTCAGCGGTATTTTGCATCATATATTTTACAACACGTATTTCAAACACAGTTCACACCAACAGTTTATTCTCGCATCTCGGATTTCACTACATTATAGACATTTTTGTTAAATCGTCGTTGAAAAATGTACTGAAAACAACGGCATAGAGGCATTTTACAACAATGACATGTTCCGACATGTTGACATGTTGTGTATTACATTCCAGGGAATATTTTTCCAAAAGAAAATATTCAGGAAAAATTAACGGTTTTGGAGATACGGTGCGAAATGTATAAAAATTGTGGAATTTTTGCATATATTTTGAAATTTGAGGCAATAAATGTAGTTTTTCGAGTTCATTATTCCTCCAAATATTTTATTCTTGTCCCTATCTACAAATTTGCTTCAGAGGTCAGAAGAAGATTCGCATTGGTTTCAGAGATATAGCCCCGAATTTCTTTAAAAACTTAATATTTAACCCTGTTTAATTGGGGCCATAAAATCCGAGCCGGATCTGACACAACAAAACCCAACTAGGGTTTCTTGTCGTTTGGGTCTGTCTGTATTTTCAAAAAATCCTCTGTTCGAATTGCTTGCACAAGATCACCTTAAAAATGTTGCATAGTGTAATTAATCTTATATATATAGAAAAATGTGTATAAAAAACACAAAATTTATCTATATTGGATCGATGGAATGGGTTCAAATGCTGATGAAAATGTCGGATCTTTCACGACTTCCTTTGCATGGGTTCAAATGCTGATGAAAAGATCGGATCTTTCACGACTTCGTTTGAACCAATGTAAAAGATGCCATGAAATCACGACATCGCATGGAACCCCCTCCTTCAAATTTTGCTGGGTACATATTTAATGAGTTCTATAACTGTGAGAGAAAAAGAAGAAACAAATTGACCGATATACATATGTATATCTACATACATATATGTGAACATATATATGAACATAAATTAATTTATACATATGTATGTATAAACCGGTAGTAAGTGATAGTAAAAATATGCAAGAATATACATTTAAAAAGTTTGACGTACATACATACATTCAAACACCTGTCGTTATGTGTAAAACAGGATATTTGCTAATATATTATTTAATATTGGTTTAAGTTGACACATAAAGGCTTTTAAATGGATTGAAATTTAAAATTTTTAGATTAAATAAAAAAGAAATGTGTCAAATGGATTGGAAATGTTCTTTCATTATTAGCATTTGGGATAAAATCGAGAGTTTAATAATTTTAAATCCATCAATTTAAAATAAGTAAGTTTAAGAAGAAGAAATTGTGAAAGCAAAACTTAAGACCATATATGTTTAAAACAAACTATTTTTTAGAGATCAATACATTAATAACTGAATATATTTTAACAATCTCTTTGAACAATTGCATGATTATGCATCATTACCTTCACTAAAGTATATTACTTTTGGGCACGATTCGTATTTCCTTAGTGACTAAGTTTTCTTTTCCTTGGATATGCTAATGATAAACTTTAAACACACAATTGATTTTTGTTTTTTATAAAAATTTTATCGGTTATGTATAATTCATTAACATAATTTTCACTTAATTATTTTTGCATATAAAATTTTTTTTTACAAAACATTAAATAAATTTCTACACCATTTTATATTATCATTTCAATAGCCATAATAATTCCTTAAAATTTGTCAAAGCAAAAAAGCAGCAGTCGGCCAGACACTTAATTTAAAATAAGCCATCATGAAAAACCGCAACAAAGGCAAAAAAAGGAAAACGAGAAGAAAATGGATCATAATTTGTGGCATAACCATTGTCGGGGTGTCCTGTTGTTTGTTCTTTGGTTTTGTCTTTTAAGATAATACCAAAAGAAAGTCTCACGCTCCAAGCCAATACAAACAGCAATTGAGCGGAAACCCAAGTTTATATAGTTTTTGGAATGCTGTGAATTTGGGTAAGAAATAAAAAGAGGAGGGGAACGCACAGAACGTGTTAACATTAATATTAAAGATGAGAATTTAGGTCGGTTGTTTGAATTTGTTCCTATACAAAGACCAACACATTTCAAGGAAATGGAAACACTTTAGAATTATTATAAACTTAATGCTAATAGTTACCATAATTTGTTTTGACCAATTTAAAACTTACCTGAAATGAAAGAGAAAAACAACAGTATTAGATTTAATTTAATCAAAACTTGTTGTTGTAAAATTTAATATTACAAAACTGAAATTAACAGAATTTCTGTACAAATAATGAAAATAAATTTGGGTTGTGTATTCAAAATATTATATCTTATAGCTACCCTGTAGGAAGCCTGGGGTCATGTGTCGATATGTCACCACTTTGTCTACTCATCCGAACTCATCCGAAATCCATTGAATTGCTGAACGCAACTTACATCTGATATTTGGCAAAATTCGATTGCGCGATTTTCCCAATGTTTATACAGCTGTAAAAGGTAAGCAATTTTAAGGACATTTTGTTTAATTATGTTTATTTATACATGTTTATTCTTTTCAATTCCTAGATATCAACATTCAGCAAATCGCCTGATAAAACGTTAAGTGCAGCAGAAGAAGAAATATTTTAAGCAGACAAGTCGCACCTGCTTTATGACCAGTAAAATAAAAAGGCGATGATATTTCTGACAATGAAAACGATTTGGTTATTATTTAAATGTGAAAACGTTTGCCTTGGAAATCTTGGGCTTAACCCTTTATAGAGATAAAAAAGACAGTAATACGCAATATGTACTTTTTGAGCATTTTCAATATTATATGTGCTTCTTTAAAATAAAATATACTATTTAAACAAAAGTGTAAGTTCATCGTCTTATTAATCGTACTATGTAGCTTTTTATACCCTCCACCATAGTATGGAGCCATATATATATATATTCTTGATCAGCGTAAAATTCTGAGTCGATCTATGCTTACCCGTCCGTCCGTCTGTGGTAATCACTCTAGCATCCACAAAAATGGAGATAGGACGCTGAAATTTTGGGAAAATGCGTCTTTTGTTTGCAGACAGGTCAAGTTCGATGATGGGCTATATCGGTCCATGTTTTGCTATAGCCCCATATAACGGTACCGCCCGATTCAGGTATTTTGACGTTCTTAGTCACATTTTCAAACCGAATTAGCTATAATTTAATATTTATGGTTCCTAGTGATCAACAAACTTATATTCCAAAAGATATGGACATAGGTCCATGTTTTGGTATAGCCTCCATATAACGGTATCTCCCGATTTTCGGTATTTTGAGAATTTTAGCTATAATTTTTAACCGAACTACCTGTAATTTGACATTTGAGGTTCCCAGTGGTCGTGAATCTACCAAAAATCGTCAATATAAGTCTATGTTTTGGTATAGCCCCCATATAACGGTACCTCCCGATTTTCGATATTTTAAGAATATTAGCTAAAATCATTAAACCTAACTAGCTGTAGTTTAACAGTGGTCACAAAACTTCTCCACTAACAATTGTGAACATAGTTCCATGTTTTGGTATAGCCCCCAAATATAATGGTACCTCCTGTTTTTTTTGGTATTCTGAGTATTTTAGGTACAATTTTGGACCGAAGTATCTGCAATTCGTCATTTGAGGTTCTCAGTGGTCACAAAACTTCTCCACCAACAATTATCAACATAGGTCCACACTTTGATTTACCCCCATATAAGGTTGCCAGCCGAGTGAAGACATTTGTATATGCATTTTTTACCTTATTTAGGTATTAGTGGTCACAAAATATCTCCGCCTCAAATTGTGGTCAGGATAGAAAATAATTATTCCGATTTGAATGTTTTATAGTAGAGGGTATAAAAAGTTCGGCCCGGCCGAACTTAATACTTTTTTACTTGTTAATATATATGTAAATAGGCCAAAAAACTTAGTAGTGAAAATCTGGTACCAATGTCTCCATATGACCCTTTATGAACTATTGACTCACTACCTCCAATGTCTCTATTGGCTCACTATTTCCAATGTCTCTACTGACTCACTACCTCCAATGTCAACACATGGTCCCTCAGCAATTACTGACTTATTACTAGACAGCGGAATTTTATTTTTGGTCCGATTCATGTCAAATTTTGAGACTGGGCATATTTTTGGCTTCTGATTACATTGCAATCGAAACATAAGACATATGCAAAATTATGCAAACTGCATAAATTTTTGCATATGCAACATTTTATGCATTTTACATATTTTCTTATGCAACAAATGTTTCAATAATAGGTACAAAAATGTTTGTGTGTACAATTTTTCTGTTTAAAATTCTCTTCAGACACGCCAATAATATAGAGAAATGTATAACCACAACCTTCAAAATATCGAAAATCTGGAGGTACAATTCAATGGGGGCTATATGAAGACGTGAACCTATACCGATAAATTTCAGGTAGAAAGTTTTATACACCCAACGAAGACTTAATACCAAATTTCAGCCATTTCGGAGGGATATTGAGGGCACAACCTTCAAAATACCAGAAATCGGAGGTACCGTTCTATGGGGGCTATATGAAGACGTGGACCTATACCGACAAATTTCAGGTGGAAAGTTTTATACCCACAACGAAGACAAAATTGCAAATTTCAGTCATTTCAGTGGGATATTGAGGCCACAGCCTTCAAAATACCGAAAATCGGGAGGTACAATTCTATGAGGGCTATATGAAGACGTGGACCTATACCGATAAATTTCTTGTAGAAAGTTGTATACCCCAATGAAGACTTAATACCAAATTTCAGCCAGTTCGGAGGGATATTGAGGGCACAACCTTCAAAATACCAGAAATCCGGAGGAACCGTTCTATTGGGGCTATATCGACGCCTCCAAACAATAGTATGCTAAGTCGACTTAGCACGTTTTCAAGTTCTTTACATTTTATTTTTAACGTCCTTTTACTTAAATTCTGTCAAATTTTGGTAATGATCGGACAATCCGAACGGAAGTTATAAACAAATATTTCCTTAGCATAGTACTGAAGGTCAAAGAAATTTCCAAACTTTAAGAGCTTGTCCTGCAAAACTCGCTTTTCAGAATTAGCAACTATTATTTGGAGGTGTCGAACGTCCTTTAACTTATATTCTGTCTAATTTTGGTAATGATCGGTAAATCCGAACAGAAGTTATAAACAAATATTGACTTAGCATAGTACTGAAGTTCAAAAAAAATTCCAAACTTTGAGAGCTTCTCCTGCAAAACTCACTTTTAGACTTAGCATACTATTATTTGGAGGTGTCGATATGAAGACGTGGACCTATGCCGACAAATTTCAGGTGGAGTGTTTTATACTCCCAACGAAGACTAAATACCAATTTTCAGTCATTTCGGTGGAATATTGGGGCTACAACTTTCAAAATACCGAATATCGGTAGGTACCGTTCTATGGGGGCTATATGAAGACGTGGACCTATGCGGACAGATTTAAGTTGTAACGAAGTAACGAAGACTTTATACCAAATTTCAGCCATTTCGGTGAGATATTTAGACCACAAATCCTTGAATATATTTTTGCATATGGTTTTGCATATGCTCATTTTATGCAGATATGTACAAATATGTCAAAATATGCACGATATGCCGAATATGCAAAATATGCAAAAATTTCTGGGCCTATTTCGTTTTATTTTGTAATAAAACGAGTTTCTGTCTAATCAGATTTTCTCTACGACCATCCTAACCATATATGCATTTGCATAGGATTCCGCTGTCTACATATAAGGTAATTTGATAAAAAAAACTCTAGCATAAATCATATTGAAATGATATTTTTTGAAAATCATGTTCATGTTGATTATAGTAAACTCATTAAAATATGACACAAAGAAACGAGAAACTTTAAACATTTTGTGTTGCGATTTTAGATAATTTATTGTAGTTTTTAGGATGAAAAGGGTCCGACTGACAAGGCTGTTCGTTGTGGAAGGACAACAAAAAAAAACAAAAGAAATCCTGTTTTTTTATTTGTGTAGTGTGTGATGAATCTATTCAAATTTATTGCGCTGCAGTATTTACACTGCATGATGGTGGAAGAATCACTACTCTATTTATAAGTAAATGTTATATATACACTAGGGTTATGACTTTTTGACATTTTGTCTCAAAAGGATTTCCTGTAGTGAGAATGAATGAACTTTTGCCTATTAATGCCTAAAATAACATTCATTCCATCTACATCAATCTATATATAAAATAGACAAATGTTTGTTTCTACGTTTGTTTGTTTGTGCCTTATATACTCAAAAACCGCTGAACCGATCTTCCTGAAATGTTTAGGGTATATTGCTACATCGCCTGGAATGAAAATTAGCTATACAATTTTTTGAAATTGATCTGGAGATATAGCATCAAAACCGGAGGTACATACCTCTAAAAAATTAGGATTTTGTATGCAAATATCTTTAGAACTGTTACATATACAATCTCCAAATTCGGTATGTTTGATGGAATTTTGATGCCAAATCGGTTCAGATATTGATATAGCTCCCATATACATATATTTTCAACCGACTTTCTTATTTATTCACCAAACACGCTATTTATGTCCAATTTCAATAAAATTTGGAATGTGTGGCGGAACTTGGTCTAGAAGTAAATGTGCCAAATTATATCGAATCCGTTCAGATATGCATATAGCTTCCATTTTCGGTCGATTTCATGTATTTTATGCACCAAACAGAATGGGACGGAATTTGGTCTAGACATAACTGTGGCCAAATTTTATCGAAATCGGTTCAGATTTGGATATTACTCCTATATTATTATCGGCCGATTTCCTGTATTTGATGCACCAAATACGTTATATATGTCTAATTTCGCTGATATTTGGAATGTGTGAAGGAAATTGGTCTAGGCATAATTGTTTCGGGTCGATTTCATGTATTTTATGCACCAAACAGAATGGGACGGTATTTGGTCTAGACATAACTGTGCCAAATTTTATCGAAATCGGTTCAGATTTGGATATTACTCCTATATATATTATCGGCCGATTTCCTGTATTTGATGCACCAAATACGTTATATATGTCTAATTTCGCTGATATTTGGAATGTGTGAAGGAAATTGGTCTAGGCATAATTGTGCCAAAATTATATCGAAATCGGTTCATATTTGGATATGGCTCCTATATATATTTTAGGCCAATTTCCTTTATTTATGCATCAAACGCGCTATGTATTTTCAATTTCAATGAAATTTCGAATGTTAGACGGGATTTGGTCTAAAGAAGAAGAAATTGAGCAAGGCTGCAGCTATTAAATATAATATCTTTGAGAGACTTCTTAAGAATTATGTTTTATTATGATTTGTATATCTAAATCATTATTTGAGTAAAAATTATCAATACAAGTGGGAGTTATCCCAGGATTAATTTAAGATATCACAATATGTTAATATGTATATAACCTGGAAAAAATAAATCCCATGTACTAAAAGAATTACAACTATCTTAATTGAATTCACTCCAAATCCAATCTGTAGAAATAAGACAAATTAGTAGTGTAAAGGTAAGGTCACATTAGGCAAATATTTGATCCAGCGACAGGCAGTGTGCGGCTTATTGAGAACAAGTGAGCATAAATGTCAATGCATTATTTACGCTCACTTGCTCTCAGTAAGCGCACATTGCCTGTCGCTGGATAAAATATTTGCCTTACCTTAAGAGTATATAACCTACGTAGAATACTTATAGTCGAAAAGGCTTTAGGAGGAGTGTTACCTCCTGATACATACAAAATCACCATAGTAGCCCCATAGCAGCCCTGAATGGATAGAGAACGCCTTCATATATCCTGTATTTATATGTAAGGATACGCACAAACCACTTTGAATTTTTTTTTGAAAAAATTCTATGAAATGAAAAAAAAAATCTCAAAAAAATATTTCCTGTTGCATTAATGAATAGTCTTTTGCCTATTAATGACTAAAGGTAACTTTTATTCTATTTACATTTTAAAAAAGGTCCCTCACAAACCACTTTTTATTTTTATGATATATGAAATAAAGTTATAGATAATAAAATAATATATGTATATGATATAATACGATGGTAAAATTTGTGAAAAACAAACGGTTATGCAATTTTGGTTGTGTCGTGTGTCCCTATACCTTGTTTTCAGTTAAATATCTGCTTACAGTGACTTCAAAAAATTGTCAAAAGTTCTGAAAAATAAAAAAAAAATTTGTTTTTCAAAATAGTCTGGCTTAATCCCATTGTTGTTGTTTTATTATTTTAAAACAACTAATTTATTAGTGGAAAAAGGTTGGCATTGTTCGCCAAGGGGTAAGGCAAGGAAGACTAGTTTCGATCCACGCCACTGGATCTCAGTTCCCTTGTTTCTTGTTTGTGGATATTCTCCACCGAAGTTATTTTTCAATAACTTCTTCAACAAGAAACTTTTTATACCCAAACATCAATCGTCAGCTCGAAGTATAAAGGTGAACAAAGAAAAAACTTCAATGAGAAGTTTTTCTTTGGCAGCCTAACACAACTCCGACGAAAGTGTTTGCGAAACACACCAAACCTTTTCCCATTGCTATGTGTCGTCAAATTTCGACGAATGCACATAACAAAATGTAGTTGGTAGCTTGTCGCAGCCTACCATACAAACGGTGCCAGTGTTTCTCAAATCGAACATTGGTGGCGTCGTTGTTTATTGGGATAGCTAATACAATTTTGTTTTTCAAAATAGTCTGGCTTAATCCATTGTTGTTGTTTTATTATTTTAAAACAACGCCGTACGCCGTACCATTGGTCCACAATGGTGTTCTCGGCGAATGCAGGTGATAACAAGATTTTTCTTTATTTACTTACTCCCCTGATCGCAAATTACAAAACTATAAAAAATAATATTATTTAACAAAAACCACAAATGGTCACCCACTCTAATATGTAAAACTATAAACATAACTAATTTAACTCGAAATGTTTTCATAGAGAAATATGAACCTACTCATGTGTGTGTGTTTAGTAGATTATGTTTTAATGAAGTTGCCCAGATTTAAAATATGTAACACAATGTTTCCTGGTTTTCAACTGCAACGTTAGCAACAGCAACAAATGTGGTTGTAAATATTTTGCAGCAGATAACCAAATGAGCAGTTAATATGGTTTGAGGTATTTACAACATTGACGATTTTTTCTTGCTTTGAAATATGTTTTCTATTATTTATTTGTAGAATATTAAAAAAAAAATTAAAATATGTATATGTTCCACTTGAGTTGGAGTGGTTTTTGCTGTGGTCCACTGGTTGTAAGGTTGTGAAATATAATCTAAAGCTAATTGCTTTGTTTGGTAATTAAATGTGTTTATACATTTTCAATTTGAAATTCTTAGAGATTTAAACAAAATGTAGGAATACATTTATTTTCTTTTCCACCTTAGTGAAGCTTAAAGAAAGGATTAGTTTTAAAAAAATATAATATTAATGTCTTTGAATATATTTAACATTGAATAAATTCTATGCAAGGGTTACTACTTAGGTCTCTTTCAGGGCAAAGTAGCTTACTGTGTAAAGGGAAAAGGAGTTGCCGAACACAGTAATCGGGTCATGTTAATGGCATAGGAAATATACTACAGAACATATTTGCACACCTCAAAATCATACAAGGTACCCGCATCACCTCAGCTGATGTACTGCGAGCTGTCAAAAAAGTTGCTGTAATTGAAAACACAAAAAAACTAAAATTTAAATGAAAAATTGTGAATTTTTGATGGATTTTTTAATAAGGCGTTTATTAATACAGGCCTACTGAAACTTTGTTGAAAAAATTATGTGAATCGCTTTATTTTTGGAAAACATTTTTGACATTTCACAGCACTGGACTGGTTTTGTTTTAGTTGTTGGCTGATGCACCTACCTGGTAATTGTGCCGTGAAATCTTCGAGTTTGATATTCACGAAACTCTTCGAGCCAAACGAGTTTTCAAAAACATGACAAATTGCCATTAACTTGCTGCAATAGGCCATACAAAATCAAAAACCGTATAGATGTTTTCTTCTAAGATGAGATTTAATGGATCAATATTACTGCCGATAGCTACAATTCTCTGCCAGAATATTGTATACTCCCGACGAAGACTAAATTTCAGCTATTTCGGTCAGATAATGTGACTGAAATCTCTAAAATACAAAAAACCGGGAGATACCGTTCAATTGCAGCTATACCGACGATTTTCTGTGGGATTTTTTTATACCGCCAACGAAAAACAATTATTAGACATTATGGTGAACAATGAAGCTAAACCCTTCATAATACTAGAGTTGTGCCAAAGGAACTATGTATATGGAACTACATATATAGTTCACTTCGCAGTTCCAATGGCCCACATTTTTTCTTTGAACAAGCTGCGTATACTTAATACCACACGTTATTTTTCATGATGTTACTCATACGTTTTCAACTTGTAAAAGGAACTAGGAACTAGATTACCCAACTCTACATAATACCGAAAATACCAAATTGCAGCCATTTCGAAATTCACTGTCGAATTTTGTACAAGGTAGATAGATTCCTCAATCAATTCCATGGTCTGTATTAAGGGAGTAGGTAACCAGACATGTTCCTTAATCAAATCTATACAGTTACTGAACTTAGAACTACTTTTCTATAACAAACTTTCCTATAACGATTTTTCCTCTATAACGAATAAAAATTGAAAATACAAATTTTTCCCTATAGCGAACTTCTCTATAACAAATACTTCTCTATAACGAAGTTTTTTTAACGCACAAGTAGAAATTCTCACACAAAATAATTCGCCTATAACAAATTTAAAAAAAAAAACGTTTTTCATTTTTATTTACACAATAAATGTAAAACAAAACACATTCATCAACAGTCTTTTAATTGAAGTTCGCACTAAAAGGCAGGAGCAAAAAAATTGATTCAATATACGTTAAATTTCCAATGACTGCTATGCATAGTTTCATTTCATTTCTTAAAAAGTACTGTTTTGCCATTTTGCCCCGGTTTCTCTATAACATAGTAATTCGTCGGTCCCCAACTGCTACGTTGAAGAGAAGTGCGACTGGAATAGTTATTTATTATGCATTAGTAACAAATACGGTCATAATATCAAGAAAACAAATACCATCTTTCATAAAATAAGTCCAGAATTTGGGAATTCTTTACGCCATTCTATTTAAAAATTTTACCGTTCTACATTTGCGTTGTTTTCTATTTCATCTTGGGTATAATCTATCTCATTTCCTACGCCTGCCTGCTTTTTGCCAAGTTTTGTGCATAACTTGATAAATGCTGATTATAACAAAAGCCTCTTGGCAGCATTAAAAGTTCCTTAACCGCTTTGGGGGAAATGAGTTTTTTTAATTTCCTGTTAACGCAATTGTTGGTGAAAAAAGAAAGACAGATAAAGTAGTTCTGCACAAGAAAAAATAATAACGAAGAATTGAACGAAAAAAGAGAAGGAACGAAAAGAGTTTATTAAGAATTGCCACTATGAGGTATTACTTCATTTTCCATTTTACCTATGACATGCACATGGCCTCACAAACACGCACGCACATGATAGGATATGAACAATCATACATTTCTTCTAATTGAAATTGCATTATATTTGCAAAATGCACAAAAAAAGAGTTCTCAGAATTCATTCACAAATCTATGGAAAAGACTTTTGTTTCATAACTTTTCATTTGTTAGCGGATTAAAAACAAAACTTTTGCTACAGTCTTCCGGTTGCTTCGTTTGAGTATGGCTTCTGAATGCGCCAAGCATACATTCTAACTATGACGTCTTCCGCTGAATAAAATAGTTACTAATTTAATTATGAAAGAAGCATTTCATAGAAATGATGAAATGTGCAATGAACGCGAACAATATGAAGAAGAAAAAGTACTTTGATTGCATTAGAATAAAAGCGGAAAAGAGAACGGTATCACAACACGCAAAAAACGTGTTATTTTATATAGCTATGCGGGTTACTACTCAATGAGAACCAAGTGTGTCAAATGTCTGCATATTTCATTATTTTTAATTCAAATTAGGCTAGATTATAAACAGTGCCACGCAAGACATTTATTCCACTCGGAGACCTTGTTGTCTACTGCTCCATAAGTGATTAATTTTAGAAACAAGTAAAAAACTATCGGTCGGCTTCGCCGACAGAGATATACCCTCAGCCTGTGTGGATTGAAACACATTTTTTTCCAAAAAAAGAAATGTATAGGCGTATGAGCCATATTTCTGGTTTGGATTAAAGCTAAAAAATTTGCGGGGGATATCGATAGAAAGGGCTTTTGTACCATACTAGCCTACGAAAAGCATAATATCGGACCACTAAGCAAACCTTCAGTAAAAATGTCCAAAGGATCCTCGAACAGACCCTCGACTACAAAAATGTGTTCAACATTTGTATGAGTGGTACCCCAAGTATTGGACCGATAGGGCCCAAATTTGAACATAAACTAAGCTTGGACAAAAAATTTCGAGATCGAAAATTTGGACCAAATCGGTTGCTACGTTTGTGAGATATTGCGCTTATCATTTTAGCAAATATTTTCAAACATTTGTGGGAGAGGTACCGGAAGCAGTGGACCTGTAAGCACAACCATCGAATTTCATCTAATATTCGAAGAAATATTACGATATCCAAAGTGTGGACGAACGCAGTATTCGGTTCGAGATCTACAGCCACCATGCGGTGTGGACTTGCCCCTGAAAAAACGTTTACTGTCGTAATTGAGACAGAGAATGCAAGTTGCTTCAACAAAAATCAGAGTGATTCGAGAACAGGTCTTTAAGTGAATTTATCCAAAATTTTGTGTGGATACAAATATAGTACATATTCGAACCTGATCTATATCTGGTAAATATATTAGGATGTGTAAAGTATGGACCAAATCGCTCACTCCCATCCAGAGTTATCGTGCCCACAATTTTTCTGAAATTTTTTAACTTTTTTGGGGGAGGTACCCGAAGGAGTGGACCGATGGAGTCCATATTGGAACCTCATCTAAGTCTGGTAGACATTTCACGATTTGCAAAGTATGGACCAAATCGGTTACTCCCTTCAAGAGTTATCGTGCGTACAAATTTTCCGAACATTTTCGAACTTTTGTGGGGGAGGTACCGGAAGGGGTGGACCGATATAACCCATCTTCGAACTTAAACTATGTTTGGACAAAATATTACGAAAGCCAAATTTTGGACCGAATTGGTTGATCCGTTCGAGAGTTATCGTGCGCTCCAGCCAGCCAGACAGACAAATGGACGGACATTGCTCAATCGACTCCAAATTGTCTGAAACACATTTCTTCAAAACATACTTGGGGTCTAAAACCATTATTTCGATGAGGCACATATTGCCCGTATGAAAGTGTATATACCCTCGTTAGCATAAATGCTGAGGGTATAAAATATGTCAGGTCATTAAGTATGTCCTACAATATTTTGAGTACAAGGAAATGCCAGGAAATGTTATATACGGGTCCAAGTTTTGATATAACCTCCATAGAACAGTGCCTACCGATTTTCGGTATATTGTAGGTTTGAGCCTCATTATCAACACCCCAAAATGGCTGAAAATCGGTACTTAGTCTTTCTTGGGGCCACAATTTTTTTATTATTTGTCGAAAAATAAGAAAATTCCATACATAGGCTTCTGTAACGACCAAAAGTCATGACACTCGTTGTTCGTTACGTTTTGATATTGCTTTAAAATGATTGATTTAATGATTTTAAATAATACCTATTTAAAATTTTAACGGTCAACCAGTCCATCTAGCGAGTATAGTAAACATCAACACATAATGCATTAAAAGAAGCGGAAAAAAGTACTAAAGCGACAGCGGCCGAAATGGTATAAAAGTAGGTGTGTTTTAAACATTCTGGACAGTCGTCTGTTGAGACTTGTTGAGTTAAGTGTCATTGGGAAGAAGAAAAGGTGCGCAAAAAAGGTGATCTGAGCCTAAGTAATCTGAATAGTGACCTTAAGCCTTTGTGGTGACTGGACCTATCGCAGGGCCAAGTGAGGGCTGTAGCAATACAGCAGGGCTGCTCATAACTGTATTTAATATAAATTTTTATTTTCGTTTTTCTTGAGTTTTCATTCGATATTTTACATTTTTATACCCTATGTGGAAAGGGTTTGTTTTGGCAAAAATGCGTGTAACACCTCGAAATATAGGTCCTAGACCCCCAATGTGGTATACCAATCTTCATATATCGACGATATCGAGATAAAGCGATTTTGAGATGTGTGTCCGTTCGTCCGTCTGTATGTCCATTATAAATTGTAATCACCTATTTGTGATGATCGTGAAACATTTAGCAGGTGAAATGGATCAAAAACATAATTTTTATCCGATTTTGTAGGTACTTTGTATGTCACAAAAATAGTCCGATCGCCTTAAAATTGTAAATAAAGTAAGAGTATATTACGAGGAAGAAGCTTGCAATTTGAGATGGTGATCATATAATATTTATTTTGTGTGAAAATTTTAAAAATTTTCATTATACCGCTTACATCTTTATTCCTGGAACAAACATTCCGGGTAATAAAGTTACACTTGGAAAAGGAACTCTTAACCTTTCCCTTAATGTCAATTGTGTTGGTGTATCAGATAACAGAGTTACAACCTAATATATCCAGTTATTTGTTTGTAGTATAATCTAAACACACTAGAGGTTCAAATTATTGCACAGTAGTCACGAAATTTTGCACGAGGTAAGAGTTTAGGTCGAAGAAGATACCTACAATTTTGGATGATGATCTGATAATATTTAACGGGTAAAATATACAGATAACAGAGTTACAACCTAATATATCCAGTTATTTGTTTGTAGTATAATCTAAACACGCTAGATGTCTCAATTATAGCACAGTAGTCACAAAATTTTGCACGAGGTAAGAGTTTAGGTCGAAGAAGATACCTGTAAGTTTGGATGATGATCTGATAATATTTAGCGGGTAAAATAGACCATTATACCATATAAAAATTTTTATTTTTGGTCCATATTTTAATTCCTGGAGGGCATATATCGGCAAAGTAGCCTACATATGGAAAAAGAACTACTGAACTTTCCCCTGATGCAAGTTGCAATAACGTGTCTGCTAGATAACGGGCCTACTGCTTTGTGTAGAGAATCACCGTTTTCTCCCTCCCTAAAAATTGTCTCTATCATGACTGAGAAATTCCCAGTTTTTGCATTACTGCAAATTATGTGGAGTCCTAGCGTTTAATTGTCCAATATATTGCAACAAGGTGTCGCATCGCTACCTTTTTCAAAAGGTACTCGGTGTCGCCCAGTTTAAAATTTTTTGAAATATTAATTTTGGTGAAGTTGAAGGCATTGAATATTAATAATTTTAAGATTTATAAATTTGTTTGCATGCAAATTATTTGGATTTCTTTTCATTATTAGTCATTTTTTACCGGTATAAAATATATTTTTGATATCACAATATATTTCCACAATGAACTATTTTCGAAATACCCTGAAAAGCACAAACCGCGTGCATGTATGTAAGGTACAAGTGAACAATTTTTGGACGATAGATTTTCAATAAACTCACAATTGTCCCTTTCACAATTTTTATATAGCATTTGTAGTGTTCAATAAAATTAGAGCAGTGTCCGTCGGTCGAAAATATCACGGTCAAATATCAGAGATATATCAAATTGCATTGTAATTGGGAATATTTGTAGGGGCTTATATATTTATTTATATTATGTGTATTCCAAAAAGGAACCTGAGGGGAGCTAAACGTGCTAAACAATGTCATTTTTCCAATTTTGGAATATTTATTAGAAATAAACTCGGGCTGCGCAAACGCCGACGACCTGTACGTTATATTAATCGGACCTGTACGTTATATTAATCGGACCGCTTCTGTGTCAAAGCGGCCACCATAAAAATCGTCGTTTTAATCATCGTACCGATGCTTTGCCAAAGCTGCCACCATCACCATTCTTCGTTAAAACCGTCGGGCAGCTGTTGTGTCAAATCCGCCACCGTCACTATTCACAGTTATCCTCATTGCTGCTGTACCAAAGCTGCCGCCGTCATGACTCGTCGTCATCGGGCTGCTGTTGCTTGTTAGTTTTTTTTTCGTTTACAAAGCGAGTCATAAGTTCGTTTTCGATGCTCGATGTGAAGTCAAATAAAGGATTTTTCTACTATAGACGCTGTAATTTTGTATTTCGGATTCTAAATAGGTAGAAAATATCGACGTCTCATTGGTATTAAACTTTCTTTAAAAGAATTGTATATTCCTCAGTTAGCATATTCCAATTCTCCATGGAATATGCCTAGACGCGACGGCTTATAGAAATATGCAGCTCAAAAACTGGCTAAGCGAGCAAAATTTACTGTCCCTAAAATTATTGACGGTCCCACTTTCATCTCAAGTGTTAATGCGGGTGGGAAAAATCGCAGCAGTAGCATTACTATGACAGCAGCTACTCACCACCCGCCTTAACGTTCACTTTCTTCATTAAACACGGCGTCAAGTAGTGGCAATTAGCACGGAGTCTGCCTTTTGTTTTCGTATGTTGCCTTTCATGGGCTCTAACTCTCTACTTGTCGCTCAACTTGTATAGTTCAGTCATGGCTACCTGCGAGTAGTGTATTTAAAAGAAACAAAAAATAAATAGAGATGAATACTGTCAGACAATATTGTATTTGTAGAATTTAAGTTTGAGTGAACTGTGAAATATAAAATTGTATTAAAAATAAAAACCAGCTAAAACCAATCGAATCCAGCAACTGATTCTTTTTGAGGCAGTGGAATCTGCTAAGGATAAGATAGGCGATTGGACTGATCGGAGACCAGGAGTCTGTGGTGGCCAGTCCAGTTCAAGTTGGAGGAAGACATCAACATATGGTCCTTTTGGAGCCGACAAAGAAGTTGCACACCAAATAAAGGAAAAGGGGTTGGTATCCAACATTAAGACAATTTGTCATAACAAGACTGCTGCATTATATGTTGACCAAGTCCACCAACAAACCAATCACGAGGGCATACAGCTGACATAGGCCACGACGAGACTGGCGTGCTGGATTGTGAGAGGTAGAAGTTTGGTGAAAGCCCGCCACCGGAAATGCGTAAAGTGTATTTATGGCTCAAAAGAGGCGTCAAACCCAGCTGATGGCGGCACTTCCCCTGAGAGGACCACGTATGGCAGGCCTTTTGCAAATGCGGGGTAGACTTCGCTGGCCCGGTCGAGATTAAGAACTTTAATGGGCGTGGCTGCCATATCTCTAAAGGATACATTTGCTTGTTTGTCTGTTTTGTCACAAAGGCCATCCACCTGGAGCCGGTCAGTGATTTGGCTACCCCTGCCTTTTGGCCACCCTATCTCGCTTTGTCTCTCGGACGTGCGCACCTATTCCTCGGGTCTGCGCAAAAGCTTGCACGGCCCCCGCCGTGAGCCTTTCCATCCCTTTAATCTGCGCAGCATACACCGCGCATACCCAAAGAAAGAGGTTGCCGACACTTCATTATATTCATATTACTATACTATTTTATCTATAGGATCTCATGAATTCCACACTAAGTTTTTCTATCGTTTATACTTTTTCTTTTCATATTACTTCTTTTGGGACCAGGTCCCAAGGGGGAGTATGTTAATCGCTGCAGTAGCATTACTATGACAGCAGCTACTCACCACCCGTCTTAAGGTTCTCTTTCTTCATTAAACACTTCGTCAAGTAGTGGCTAGTTGGCACGGAGTTTCTAACTCTCTACTTGTCGCCCAACTTGTATAGTTCAGTCATAGCTACCTGCGAGTAGTGTGTTTAAAAGAAACCAAAAAAAAGAAATAGTGCTGAATACTGTCAGACAACATAAATATTGTAGAATTTAAGTTTGAGTGAACTGTGAAATATAAAATTGAATTAAAAATAAAAACCAGCTAAAGCCAATCGAAACCAGCAACTGATTCTCTTTGAGGCAGTAGAATCTGTTAAGGATAAGGTAGGCGATTGGACTGATCGGAGAACAGGAGTCTGTGGTGGCCAGTCCAGATCAAGTTGGTGGAAGACATCAACACAAGTGTACACTAACAACATGTTGAATTGCATTTTACGGCCGTTAAACGTAATAAGTTAACATGTGCCTGGCGTTCACCTATAATAACAATAAAAACTATGAAGAAACAGAAGAACTCCTCTAAAGTTGAGGTTCTCATTAACCAATAATAAGCCCGCAGGAGCCGATGGTTTACAGCCGAGCTGGTCAAACCAGTGGCGACAAGCTGATAAGGTTCATTCATCAGCTAGTTATCACCAACTGGCAGGAGGAAAGCGTACCCGGTAATTGCCCCGTCCACAAGAATGGTGCTTACGTCGATTCCTTTTACCTATATGATAGTGTCTGGAATGCTGTGTGAACGACTAAAGCTTATTTCCAATGAAATAATGGCTGAAAATGTAGATGAAAAGTTTAAAATATCTGCAATCGGAAACTACCGTTATATACGGGCTATTTCAAAACGTGGACCCATGTAATGACAATTTTTGTTGGGAAGCTTTTTGATCAATGGGAACCCTAAATTACAAATAATAGCTAATTCGGTATTATATTGTAGCTAAAACAAATAAGAACGGCGTAATTTTCGGCCGGGCTGAACTGTTTATACCCTCCACCACGAACAGTATTGAAGTAAATATGAACAATTAGTAACTACTATGCTCTTCATCTCTGTTATGTCTACTTGGAGGAGAATAATATTTTAATTTATGATAATCACCTTATGCTGAAAATTTTCTGTGTGGAGGTTTTCTACCCACAGTGAGTGCGGTTATATGGGTGCTATATGAAGACCTATATCCACAAATTTCTGGTAGCAAGTTTTATACCACCAACGAAGACTATACACAAAAATTTAAGCCATTTCGTTGCTATATTGAGGCCATAACATTCAAAATACCGGAAATCGGGAGGTAACGTTCTATGGGGCCTATGTGAAGACGTGAACCTCTACACACAAATTTCAGGTGGAAAGTTGTATACCCCCAACGAGGACTAAATACCATATCCCAGCCGTTTCGGTGGGATAGTGAGGCTAAAACTTTGAAAATACCTAAAATCGTGAGGTACAGTTCTATGGGGCTATACACCGACTAATTTCAGGTGGAAAGGTACTTCCAATTGTTTTATATGAAGACGTTGACTTATACCGAAGGCTTACTACAAAATTTTAGCTATTTCGGTGGGATATTGAGGTCACAACCTTCAAATTACCGAAAACCGGAGGTACGATTCGATGGGAGCTATATGAAAACGTGGACCTATACCGACAAATAATGGAAGGAATGGATCGACATAGTCTATTTTGGGAGTTATTCCACTCTATAAATATTGTGTCTACAAGTCATTTCAGTTGGTCACCATATAATTTAAACCCACGAAAAACATAATATGGTTGTAAACAGAGACACTAAGAGTATCTCCGGTAACTATTTCTAAAGGACCCTCGAACAGACCCTTAAACAAAAATATTGAACATTTGTGTGTGGCAGTGGGCCGATAGGTCACACTTTTGAACATGAACTAAGTTTGGACACAATATTTCGAGATCCAAAGTTTGGACCAGCCACTACACTTGCTGGCGGTAGGGGGTTTTTCAGCTTTCGGGTTATTTTCTTAAGAAGTGTCGACTTGCAACTCAAAAAACTTGTACCATATTGAGTGCAACATGTTGCAAGAAAAAGCAGTACGATTCGAGAGGAGGTCCTAAACTGCACTTTTCCGAAATTTTGTGTGGGAAGCACCCGAACGAGTTGACATATATAGTCCATATTACAACCTGATCTATGTCTCATAGAAATACCACAGTGTCCAAAAAATGGACCAAATCGGTTACTGCTGTCGAGAGTTATCGTGCACACCACTTTAGCTAAAATCTTGAACTGCTGTGGGGGAGGTATCCAAAGGAGTGAGCCGATATGGTCCGTTATAGAACATGATTTAAGTCTGCACAAAATATTACGACAGCCAACTTTTGGATCGACAGTTATCGTGCGCTGCAGCCACTACAAATGTACATGTTTTTTCAGGGGCAAGTCCATACTTCCTGAGAAAATGGCCCAAAAGCTGTAAAAACCCCCTAAGGAAGGAAGTATGGACTTGCCCCTGCAAAACATGTACGGTCGTGATGGGCGCAGCAAATACAAGTTGTTACCACAAAAATCAAAGCGATTCAAGAGCAGGTCCTAAACTGAACTTTTTTTTGTGTGGGAGGTACCCGAAGGGGTGGACCATATTGGAACCTGATCTATCCCTGGTAGAAATCTCACGATGTGTAAAGTATGGACCAGATCAGTTACTACCTTTAAGAGTTGTCGTTCGCACAATTTTTCCGAACATTTTCAAACTTTTATGGGGAGTTACCTGAAGGAGTGGACCGGTATGAACCATCTAAATTTGGACAAAATATTACGAAGGCCAAATTTTGAACCAAATCGGTTCATCCGTTGGAGTGTTATCGTGCGCACCAGCCAGACAGACAGACGGACATTGCTAAATCGACTCCAAATTGTCTGAAACGGATTTCGTCCAAAAATACTTGGGGTCTAAAACCATTATTTCGGTGAGACATTTTGTCCGTATGAAAGTGTATATCAAGCTTTTTGTAGAAAATTAACTTATGTTGAAACTGAGGTATGGGGTATTGTAACTCGCGGTCAGTTTTACTATACCATAACTTTTGACCGCATTTCGGTAAAATAAACTGTTTTAGCCCGATTCACCGAGGGGTTTCTTAAAATAATAATTTGAGCGGAAGCTGTGGTCGTACTAATGTAAAAAAATCGGGAAAAATCGTTGAATTAATCGAGTTTCATTATGTTATTTTCCAATTAGTGGTTTTACAACACAATGTAGAGCTTAATGCTCACAGGAGAAGTTAAAGAGTACACTTCAGAGTTGAAGTTTCTAATGTATGATTTTTTAATATATCCACTGTATCTACCTCAAACGGATGATGACATTTTGAAACCAGAAAAATGGGGTTTTTTGAATTTTTGCTCTAATCGGGACGCGCAGCTTGATTTCCCTAAAATCTTCTTATTTGATTGTAGTACTCCCGATTTTGCATTTTTTAATGTATAACATGAGGGTGTAGCCCTCACAGGATCACAGTAATCTGCGCCCAAACACGAAATTTTTGTGCGTAAATTTTTCTCAAAAACCTATTTTTTTGGTTTAAAATTTACGAACGTCATTCGATTTCCGTGGAAACCCGCGTAAATTTAGTTTTTTTTACGTTCTGAATCTAACCAGCCACGACGCGTAAAAATCCACCCACTAGATCGGCGGATATAATACCCCTCAAATTTCGAAAATTTGCAAAAAATTATTTTGAAAATATCGCATATTAAAACGCGTTTTGGATATGTCAGTTCTACTTAAATAAATAGATCGATACGCGTGTTTAAACTGTGCGAAAACAGATATTTAAAAACTCTCGTAAATACAGAGATATAATAGATTTTTTCTAAAAATTTAGTGCGATGCTACATCCACGGTTCTTGATGGATCGCATTGAAACGGCATAGAATGATGTATTTTTTAATGGTGATTATTGAAATCGGATGCGCATAAAATGTAAATGAACTTCGCGGAAATTATGACCATTTTACAGTATTTTGCACCCTAATATGCAGCAGATGCTACATCGTGGCCGCCAAATAGAATTTGACAAACTGTACATCAAATAAGAGGGATTGATTCGCTGTGTTGGAAAATCGGATGCGCATCATGTCATTTTCATAATTACGCGGTTTATATGCGTCTCAAATGTTATAATATTCAATATAACATTATTTTAACGTTATGCCACAATTGGAATTCCTTGTGATTTAATATAAGGTTCTAATAATATTATCCAATAGGAAAACTATAAGCAAAAAATTTGTTGCAACGGAATATCATCATTATTGCGTGAAATTTTCACGAAAATGCCGAAGAACTCAAACATTTTTTCTCCAACTTTTCCTATAAAACCATAAAAAAACAAGTAAGCAAAGGCTATAGTCGGACAGGGCCGACCATACGATACCCTACACCACTACCCTGCGAGTTAGCTTTCAGCAAATCAAAGTTTCTTTGGACAAATAAGCTCATTGTAAGAAATAAATTTTTGGAGTCTGCAACCTTATCACATTAAGTTTAAATAACAATATAATAATTTTTCCACAAACATCACAGAAGGGACAGGGCGTGCACCACGATTCATATTACAGCAATAGTATGGGGCCTACTGTTTATCGCCGAGTCCGAAAGGCATGTCTTAAAACACCACCTGTAGAGAAGTTGTACATGGTTGAAATACTCAGAAAATGTCGCCAACTTTACTGAGGGGTATTTTGCCATCGTTGGAAATTTGATGTTTGCTGGCCGGGAATCGAACGCCCGACCTTCAGCGTGCAAGGCGGGTGTGCAAACAATAGTACCATGGTGGCACCAATAAGTAATTTTAGAACGGACATTTAGTCTGGACCTAATTTTTTGCATATTTTGACATATTTGCTAAACCATCCCATATCCCATGGAATTGGCTGAAAGTTTGTATTAAGTATTCGTTCATCACAATTTTCGACCTGAAATTTATCGGTATAGGTCCAGGTCTTCATATAGCTCCCATAGAACCGTACCTCCCGATACCCGCTATTTTGAAGGTTGTGGCCTCAATATCAAATTGAAATGGCTGACATTTTGTATTCAGTCTTCGTTGGAGGTAAAAAAACTTTCCACCTGAAATTTGTCGTTATATGTCCACGTCTTCATATACATAGCTCCCATAACCAGAACCTACCGATTTTCTGTACTTTGAAGGTTATGGTCTCAATATCCCTCCGAATTGGCTAAAATTTGGTATTAAGTCTTCATTGGGGGTATTAAACTTTCCATCTGAAATTTGTCGGTATAGGTCTAGGCGTTCATATAGCTCCCATACAACGAAAGCTCCCCATTTTCGACATTTTGAAGATTGTGGCTCTGGTTACAGATTTCTCTATTTTATTGACTTGTCTGAAGTGAATTTCAAACAGAAAAATGTACATATAAACATTTTAGAAGATATTATTGAAATATATGTAACATACGAAAATATGTGAAATACAGAAATTTTCCATATGCAAAAATAATATTTGCATATGCATAATTTATACATTTCGCATATTTTTGCATATGTGATATATTTCGATTGGAATTTAATTAGAAGCCAAAAATATGCAAATTTTACAAAAATAGGTGTTGCATAAAATTCCGCTGTCTACATATCATTGAGCTGAATTAAGCGGGGTGCTCTCATTGATATGAGAGAAGGCTCCATTGTCCCTACTGGGATGTTTGTGGAACAATTACACTGTGACACAAAATGGAACTCAAAGTCTGGGGGGTGGAAAATTTCTTTTGAATATGAAAGTACTTGATGAGTATACTAAGAACCCAAAAGGAAATTTTCGCCATAGGTCAAGTTTCTGAGATATCGCGCGATGAAGTTTTTGATTTTTTCCCTATAATACATGGTAAAATAGCTCCATATCTCTATTTGGCGTTGTTGTAGCTTCATTTTGAGGTGACATGTCTTCAGTCAAATCGATTGGCGAATGTTTTTGTAGAACATTTCATTCTTCTAACTCAATGCCTTTCATGTCCTTTTCGTCCTTTATTTCTTGAACCGTAGTGAAAGTACCACAAGATGAGATTTTTCAGCATCCAAATATTCTACAAAAATGTTGATCAGAAGATTTTAGCTACGGTTCTCTTTGACAGCTAATCGATTCTGTCACATTTTCATTGTCCTTTTTGACATTTAATCGGTTTTGGTTCAGAAATAAACTATGTTTTGTTTTTCTGTATATTCGGCATTGGTTATTTATTTGTATGTAGACATAACAGTTGGTTATTGCTTATGTAGACATCTGGGGTGCTTCTGAAATATTTACCACAAATAGCTCTTGTAATGGTGAACACGTTAATAACAAATTTTCTTGGAGGATAGATCCGGTTATCTCAATTTTTGATCCGGATATTCCGACATTAAAACGGATTTTTGAACCGGTTTTAAGTAACCGATTAAACTTATATGTATACCGTTAAAAAGCTTATAGAGTTGTCAATCAAATTAAATTAATTCGTTTCTGAAAACTTTGTTAGTTGCAGTTCTAGAACAAAAAAACCGATTTCTTAAACCGTTTTTAAGGAAAAATATCAAAACGCGCAAATATGGAGATCAAAGCCTGGGGGGCGAACAATTCTTTTTGGCGATGAAAGTCGATGAAGATAATAATACGAACGCGGAAGGACAGTTACGCCGTAGGTCAAACTTCTGAGTTATGGCGCGATCAAATTTCGCTTGTTTTTTGTCATGTAGGTATGTATAGTTTGCCAAGAAAGAATTCATTTCGCCATAACTCAGAAGTTTGACCTACGGCGTAACTGTCCTTCCGCGTTCGTATTATTATCTTCATCGACTTTCATCGCCAAAAAGAATTGTTCGCCCCCCAGGCTTTGATCTCCATATTTGCGCGTTTTGATATTTTTCCTTAAAAACGGTTTTTTTGTTCTAGAACTGCAACTAACAAAGTTTTCAGAAGCGAATTAATTTAATTTGATTGACAACTCTATAAGCTTTTTAACGGTATACATATAAGTTTAATCGGTTATATAAAACTGTTTCAAAAATCGGTTTTAATGTCGGAATATCCGGTTCAAAAATTGAGATAACCGGATATATCCTCCAAGAAAATTTGTTATTAACGTGTTCATCATTACAAGAGCTATTTGTGGTAAATATTTCAGAAGCACCCCAGATGTCTACATAAGCAATAACCAACTGTTATGTCTACATACCAATAAATAACCGAATATACAGAAAAACAAAACATAGTTTATTTCTGAACCAAAACCGATTAAATGTCAAAAAGGACAATGAAAATGTGACAGAATCGATTAGCTGTCAAAGAGAACCGTAGCTAAAATCTTCTGATCAACATTTTTGTAGAATATTTGGATGCTGAAAAATCTCATCTTGTGGTACTTTCACTACGGTTCAAGAAATAAAGGACGAAAAGGACATGAAAGGCATTGAGTTAGAAGAATGAAATGTTCTACAAAAACATTCGCCAATCGATTTGACTGAAGACATGTCACCTCAAAATGAAGCTACAACAACGCCAAATAGAGATATGGAGCTATTTTACCAAGTATTATAGGGAAAAAATCAAAAAATTCATCGCGAGATATCTCAGAAACTTGACCTATGGCGAAAATTTCCTTTTGGGTTCTTAGTATACTCATCAAGTGCTTTCATATTCAAAAGAAATTTTCCACCCCCCAAAAATGCTGCTGCACAGTGTTATATACAGTACATTTTAAGAAATATTCTTAAATTTGAAAACTGGGGTTTTTTAGCAATTTCTGCTACATCTTTAAATTTTGGACAATTGTACAGGTAATATGATGGGGTTCCACGCAATTTGTAAGAACTGGGAATTTGTCAGTCATGATAGAGACAATTTGTAGCATGGGAGGAAGATGTGGTTCTCTTCACAAAACTCATTATATCTTAGATAGTAGGTCCGTTACCAAGCACACATATTATTGCAATTTTCATTAGCGGAAAGATCGGTAGTTAATTTTTCATATATAGGCGACTTTGCCGGTATATGGCCTCCAGGGATTCAAATATGGACCAAAAATAAAATGTTTTTATTTAGCATACAAAAGTAATGGTCCATTGCACCCGCTAATTAATATCAGATCATCATCAAAAATTGTAGGCATCTTCTTCGACCTAAACCCCTACCTCGTGCAAAATTTCGTGACTATTGATCTGTAATTGCGACCTCTAGTATGCTTTTGATTACATTACAAGCAAAACACTCGATATATTAGGCTGTAACTCTGTTATCTGACCACATAAATCAACATATTTGGCATTAATTGAAAGGGCAAGAGTTGTCCTTCCAAAAATTATTTATGTGGGCGGAATGTGAGGTCCACGAATAAAGATATTACCGGTATATTACAAATTTTCACAATTTTCACACAAAAGTTGTGGTCCATTTAACCCTCTAAACATCATCCGATCATCATCTCAAACTGCAATCATCATCTCGAGGCGATCGGACTATAATTGCGACATACAGAGCCGCTACAAAATCGGATAAAAATTTTGTTTTTGGTCCATTTCACCCGCTTAATATTTCTCGATCATCACAAATAAGAATAGGGATCTATTCTGATCTGAACCCGACCTCCATACAAAATTTCGTGACGATCGGTCCATAATTGCGGCCTGGAGCGTGTTTACAATTTATAATGGACAGACGGACGGACGGACGGACGGACGGACAGACACACATCTCAAAATCGCTTTATCTCGTCGAGATATGAAGATTGGTATACCACATTGGGGGTCTCCGACGAATATTTCGCGGTGTTACATGAATTTTTACCAAAACAAACTTATAATACCCTTTTCCACTTTGTGGTATAGGGTATAATAAAATTAGAATAATATGATTTTAATTTTTTTCCTAATATTTTCTTCGTATTTTTGCAAATAACATGAATACTATAGCTCCAATTTCACAACTTAGGTTTCATTTTATTCCTCAAAATGTCTGGATATATATAAATTTATATATTATAATTTTTTATATTTTTTTCGTAAGTATGAGCGCTATTGTTTCAAAAATATGTTTGTAAATACGTGAAATTATTTAACAAATTTGATTTTTCGCGAATCCATTGAGACTTTGCGATTATTTTGTGCATCATTGTAAAGGTTACGAATTCAGTTAACGATAATAGTATATAACAGCTAACTATATTAAGCCGCGATTTTTTTAGAATTTTTTCTAATTATCATAATTAAAACGGTCATATCTTTTGCGCGCAACGATCAAAGTTAGTAACAAAAACAGATTTGGAATGCAGATTTTTTTCTTAATCTGTGTATCAAAAATCATTGATGTAGTATCAAAAAATTTTTTTGATTTTTTTGAAATGGAAAAGACAATTTTAGACATTTTTCCTGATATATCCTCGTTAGCATAAATGCTGAGGGTATAATTATAAAGCTCTATCTGAAAAATTCCGATCTTGACAGACAGACGGATGGAAATGGCTATTTCGACGTAGAATTTTATGCTTATCAAGAATACATAAATGCCGGAAGACGTAACCCACAAAACTAAAACTTTACAGGAGAAGCAAACAACTTTATAAAATGAAAACGGTGTTATAAAAATATCGAAAATTTTTAGTATCGTGTTTTTAAACAGAGAAGAAATATATTTTTGGAAAAAATTATTTTTTTTTTTTTCATAATTTCAGAAGCTGTGTGTGTTACGTCATTTGACATTGTATTTTTCTGAAATCCCAAAAGTAGTAACTCACAATTTATTGTAAATAAACTAGTATAAATGAAACATTTTAATCAAATTAGAACTGACTTATTGGCCTACGCGATTAAACGAACTTTAAACTAGCTATCTGAAGGTGTTGGATTCAATTCCCTGTCTTAACGGTGATATTTCAATGGACCACATTTAGGTGAACTGTCTATTCCCAATTGGGTGACGTAGGGGATGGAAGATACCAAGGAACGGTCCTGACCGGTTTTAACATGGCAAAGCCCAGGATTTATCTTGGTCCCTCTTTCATCTCAAGTGGACACTGACCTCCCCGTGGTGTCACCTGGGGAACTGCCTTTAACACCCGTTAAAGGTAGTGAGCTAACATGTGCCGCGCGTTCACCCATAAGAACGTTAAAAACTTGGGTTTGGGCGTCGGGTTAGTAACCCTCCCCTAGAAAAAAACAGCCTACTATGAAAAAACGAAAGAAAAGAAAAACAAACCCCTCTAAAGTTGACGAACCCCGCAAACGTTTTAAGGACCATGATCTGCGAATCTGCACCTGGAATGTTCGCACTCTTTATAGAGAAGGTGCAGTCTTCGCATTGGCAGACGTACTTGAAAAGTACAAGGCCGATATTACTGCCATACAGGAAATACGATGGATTGGGAAAGGCGTCACAACAACACCTAAAGGTGACGCACTGTATTATAGCTGCCATGACGTCAAGCATGAGTTTGGTTGCGGATTCGTAGTTAGTCGGAGACTAAAACATCTGGTATCCAGCTTCACCCCAGTGAATGAAAGACTTGCTGCAATTCGAATAAAAGCTAAATTCTTCAACATCAGCTTTATTTGTGCTCATGCTCCCACTGAAGAAAAGGACGAACAGACCAAAGATATATTTTACGAGCGCTTAGAAGAAACATATGACCGTTGCCCTGCCCATGACATTAAAATCATTCTAGGCGATTTTAATGCCAAAATTGGAAAGGAGAATATCTTTGGCCCAACAGTCGGGAAATTCAGTCTCCACAGTGAAACATCTGACAATGGTATGAGGCTGATAGACTTTGCAGCTGCAAAAAACATGGTAGTTAGCAGTACCAGATTTAATCATCTCGATATTCATAAGGGCACCTGGCTGTCCCCAGATCAAAGAACAAGTAATCAAATTGATCATGTTGTGATAGATGGAAGACATTCATCCAGCGTGTTGGATGTACGATCGTTCCGAGGCGCAAACATTGATTCGGACCACTATCTTGTTGCAACAAAGGTACGTACCCGTCTAAACGTTGCAAATAAAGCACGAACAGACACAACGCGGAAGTTGGACATCGATAGGCTGCAAACACAACAGATAGCCACAGCATATTCCACTCAACTAGCCCAATTGCTTAACGCGAGCACTCCTTGTCCCGATAACATAACAACACAATGGCAAAATATTGCCCACTCCATGCAAACAGCCGCAAAATCCATACTTGGATTCCAGAGACCTCCACAAAGGAATTCATGGTATGACCAGGAGTGTCGTGCTGCTACCGAAGATAAAAATGCGGCATATAGAGCTACTTTACAATCAGTAGCAACGCGTAGCGCACGAGAGAGATATCGGGAGAAAAGGAGAAAAGAGAAACGTCTTTTCCGCAAGAAAAAGAGAGAAATGGAAAAGCGGGAGTGTGAAAAAATCGAGATGTACAGGAGCCAGAATGAAGTCCGAAAATTCTACCAAAGAGTGAAACATCAAACAGATGGCTTTGGTACAGGCACATCCTCCTGTAGAGACCAGCAAGGTAATCTGGTAACAGATACAGATAGCGTGCTCAGGATATGGAAGGAACATTTCTCCAATCTGCTGGTATCCAATAGTGGCGAAGACGATGATACCGCAGATCCAATCCCAGAAGATGGTATAGAATGTATACCACCCGGCCAAGATGAGGTAAAAACAGCAATCAACCGGCTGAAGAATAATAAAGCAGCAGGAGCCGATGGCTTACCAGCCGAGCTGTTTAAAACCGGAGGCGACGCGCTGATAAGGTGTATGCATCAGCTAGTTAGCACCATCTGGCAGGAAGAACGCGTACCCGATGATTGGAACCTGAGCATCCTATGTCCCGTCCAGAACAAAGGAGATAAGACTGTATGCTCCAACTATAGGGGCATAAGTCTACTCCCTGTTGCCTATAAGATAGTGTCAGGGATACTGTGCGAACGAATAAAGCCTATGGTCAACGGGATAATTGGACCATACCAATGTGGCTTTAGACCTGGCAAGTCCACCATTGACCAGATATTTACCCTGCGGCAAATCCTAGAGAAGACTAAAGAGATGCAGATCGACACATTTCACCTTTTTGCCGATTATAAAGCAGCATTCGACAGTCCCCTCCGATCAAAGGTATTCCATGCAATGTCTGAATTTGGTATTCCCGCAAAGCTCATCCGGCTTTGTAAGATGACTCTAACTGATACTAGGTCCTCAGTTAAAATTGGAAAGAACCTCTCCGAAGAATTTTGTACCAAAAGAGGTTTCAGACAAGCAGACAGCCTTTCGTGTGACCTATTCAACATTTTGCTGGAAAAGGTAATACGAGATGCAAATGTCAAAAGAAATGGCACAATTTACACCAATAGCCACATGTTACTTGCCTATGCTGATGACATAGACATCATGGGACGATCAGTAAAGGAAGTAACTGATACCTTTAGGAAGGTCGAAGCAGAATCTGCGAAAGTGGGTCTGGCGGTAAACGGCGAAAAGACCAAATTGATGGTGTCGACGCGCAAAGCGTCCATAGAGCTCGGACCAACCGTAGAAGTTGGTACCTATAATTTTGAGGTAGTTAAAGACTTCGTCTACCTCGGCACTGCCATAAACACAACAAACAACATCAGTTGTGAAATAAGAAGAAGAATTGTATTGGCCAACAGATGCTACTATGGATTAAGTAAGCAATTTAAAAACAAAGCCACATCTCGTCAAACAAAAATAACACTATACAAAACGCTGATACTACCCGTGCTAATGTATGGCTCCGAAGCATGGGTACTTGCGCAAGCAGATAAGGCAGTGCTTGGTGTGTTTGAGAGGAAAATTCTTCGAAAGATCTACGGGCCGATTTGCGTTGACGGTGAATATCAACGTCGTATGAACCACGAGCTATATAAGCTATACAAAGACATGCATATAGTTAAACGTATCGAGATGCAACGATTGCGTTGGCTAGGCCATATCATGAGAATGAGCGATGATGAACCCGCTAAAAAGGCGTATGAATACATGCCACATGGCGGTGCACGCAGAATCGGCAGGCCTAAGCTTCGATGGAGCACACAAGTGGATGAAGAAATGGAAAGGCGCGGTATTCCAAAAAGTCAAGCGAAAAACAGAGAGGAATGGAGATCTTTTCTTAGTTCGGTCTATGGAACAAATGTTCTGTAATGGGCCAACTAAGTAAGTAAGTCTATTCCAATCAGCACTACAATTACCTATAACTTCAAGTGTATTAGACGATATTTAAAACATCAGATCCAGAATATTATATTTATTGTGGTATTTCAGTCAATTTATCGACAAAATATAGTTAATATAAATTAAGTGATGTGTAACACTATAAATGTAACTTTTAATTCTCATAAGGAATGTTGACATAAATGTAATGACAATCACTTGGAACTAAAGGCCTGCGTACATAAGCTGCCTTGCCTGTACGCAGGCGTTTAGTGTTTTAAGTCTAGCAGGTGCTGAAATTTCTTTTTTAAAACTTTTAGCCTCTGTGCGTACATCTAAGGACCTAAAACCTCCGACCGACATATACACGTTTTCGGGTCAACGTCTCATAAGACTTGTCACGTACATCAGTTTTTGTTGCCATTTGTCTTGTATAGCCTTCAAAATAACCACTTACTTTTGTCCGTTTACTTTATATTGTTTTCATGTTTTTGTTATTCTTGGGAGGTTTATTTAAACCAGGGCATAGGTCGGTCTTCATGCTATGACATGCATGTCATAGCCAAAACCCAGGTTTGGTAAATGTCGAATGTTTTAATAAAAAAGTGATTGAAGTGTCTCATTGAAGATGATGTCTGAAGGGAAATATCAAAAATTCTCACAAATCTGAATTTTGTTGCAAGAAGTTATTCGAGTTACAAAAACCACCTAAAGTAGATGTTATAGTTTTAGAAATTAGCAACAAGAATTGTATTTATAATTATTAAAACGGAATCACCATTCATGAGATATCGTCATCTGAGGGTCAAATTAAACATATGGAGAAATAAGCCGCATATAAGGCGAACCGGGTAAAATAACCACTCCATGTGATAGGTATTTCTATAAGCTTCCAAACGACACCTACTTTGTAGTAATAGGTTCAGTAGAACCGGGTCTAACCCGGTTTTTGAATCAGGACTTTCGGGTCAAACAACCGGATAACAGGATCCGCCCCAAAAGAAATGAAACATTTCCGTAATCAGCTCAATATACCCTCCCTCTGGCATTATAATTGCTGCAAAAATCAAAGACTAAATTGTTTGTACTGCTGTTTAATTTTCAAATAATGTGGGTTACGCCTTTTGTGTTATATGAAAACTACAGTATGCTGTTACGTCTTTTGGCATTTCTTGAAAAGGATCACTATTTTTAAATGTAGACGCTTGAAATTTTGCCTGAGCATGTATTTTAGCTTAATGTATCAGATTCCATTAAAAACCGAATTTCGATTTGCACGTGGGTTACGTCTTCCGGAATTTATGGTGACGATATACTTTATAAGGTCTCCGACGAATAATTCGATGACTATGACTAATTTAATTATACTCTCCATATTAAGGTGGAGGGTATAAAAATCCAAAATTTTTAAACTCGGTATGGGGTCTACTCCTAAACTATGTCCACAAGTTTTGAGGGAGAATTTAGTTTAGCGCTTTGTATCTTAAGTGTTAAATTACATCCAAGGTCCTTACAGTTATTGGGTGATCATCACGAAATTTTTTGGCTATGGGTATCTTTCAAGGAGGAAGTTTATTAAAAATGTTAAAGAATTATATAGTGGTTATTTCCGCAGCTCATGACACTTGAAACAACTAACATACACATCTATATGACGATTAGGCTTTAAACTTATCAGTCTGATGATTTCGTTGCTACTGACAGCATTAGTTATTTATTGGACCTTTTACATCCAATAGTTTGAAATGAGCTTCTGAGTACTTCGATGCTATGTAAATAGATAGATATGTACCCAGCAAACCAAATTTTGGATATCCGAATCCTTTGAACAATTTCGGACGAATATTCGTTCCGATTTCGATTTTGTAAGGGAGTTTTTGTTTGATTGTTGTCGAAGAACAAAGTGATTGGCTACAAAATTCGCATATACAATTTTTTAATTTTTTTTAAAAAAATGCAACATGTACTTCAGGCTAGTGTTGATTCAACATGCTTCGTACACATCGTTTACATTGTTCTTGATGATAACCACAGTGAAAATCATTAGAACGTTTGAAATAAAAATCTTTCATAAATAACATTTCAAAAACTTGTCTCTGAGTGGGTTTGTTCTGTGGTCGACGATTTTTTATTTCCTCCACCATAATATGGAGGGTATAATTAAATTTGTCATTCCGTTTGTGACACATCGAAATTTTCATCGGAGACTCTATAGAGTACATATATTCTTGATCAGTGTAAAATTCTAAGTCGATATAACCATGTCCGTCTGTCCGTCTGTTGAAATCAAGATACAGCTCGCAATTTTTAAGATAGAATTTTGTAATTTAGTATAGAAGTTTCTATTACTCCTAGGATGTTTGGTATTGCAAATGGGTATATCGGTCCACGTTTTGATATAGGCCCCGTAGAACGGTACCACTCGATTTTCGGTATTTTGAAGCTTTTAGCCTCATTATCACACCGAAATGGCTGAAAATTGGTACATAGTCTTCGTGGGGGTATAAAACTTTCTCCCAGAAATTTGTCGGTATAGATCCACGACTTCATATATCCGTCATAGAACGGTACTTCCCGATTTTCGGTATTTTTTAGGTTGTGGCCACAACAACCCTTCGAATTGGCTGAAATTGGGTATTTAGTCTTTGTTGTACGTAGAACCTTTTCCGAGTGAAATTCATCGGTATAGGCCCACGTTTCCATATATCCCCCATAGAACGATACCTCCCGAAATTCTGAAGACTGTGACGTCAATATCCCACCGAAAGACTGAAATTTGTTGTTTAGTCTTCCATGAGGTTATAAAATATTCCAGAAGAGAATTATTATTATGTAGGTGCGCGGTTTCCTATATCCTCCATAGAATCATACGTCTTCTTCATAAACGAAAGGAAACTAATTGTTCCATTTTACTTCAATACAACTCGTTATGGAGGGTATAAGAAGTTCGGCCTGGCCGAACTTAACGCCGTTTTTACTTGTTTTTTTTTCGTTTTTTATTTTCGTATGACAAGAATGAAAAAAATCCCCTTCCGAATTTCCCATGGCTTTTCTTCCGATTTCAGACCGAATTCGGAACGAATTGCCGTTTTCTTCCGAAGTTTCGGTCCGAAAACATGTCAACCACTCAATATAAACGGAAGCAACATCAGAGTTTGGTTTGCTGGGTATGTATTTTCATATGTGTGTATGCTTAATATATGTAATCTATGTATTTTTTTGTGTTACTAACACTCTGTAATAAGAAATTATCTACATACTGTTACATAAACACATCCATCCATTATAATTGCCTGACAATTGAATTTCTCTGTGAGTTTCTTTAGAAGAATATTCAGTTTGTCTTGCTCTCATCTAGATCTGGCAATAGAACTTAATTTAATACTCTAATGAATTAAACCCATTTATCGGCAATTATGTTACAAACTAATGACAAATAATTTAATTTAAATAAAATTCTAAATATGCACTCACATTATGATATAGGTAAAGACATCGATTGAAATATGTACATATTATGGACATAAATATGTGTATTTGTTGTGGAAGTAATATGTATACATACATACATATACTCAATTTATGCACAATTTCCACAAAACCCTAAAGGGAATTTAGGTCATTTGGAAGTAATTAGTATCATCGTGTTCACAACACACAAACATACATATAAAGACAACATATCGTCTGCTACGCACGAAAAGGTCCTAAGTAAATTTTTAGACATTTTTCAGGAATAAGAAAAACATTCTACCGCTTTCTGTATTAAAGATTTTACTATGGTGGTAAAAACAGTATCCTTCGTTTTTTCCGCCCCAATATCTGTATTTTGTTTAATCAAATTCCATCGGGTTTGGGAGATAATTGGATATCTGGACTTACGACCTTTTCCTCGTATAGTTTTGAATTTTTGTTGGGAATTACGAAGAGGCGCCATTATTTGTTGGTGATGATAGTAAAATGTGAAATGGATCAAAATCAAGATTTTTATCTTATTTTGCAGCAGCTCTGGAGGTCACAATGGAGGTTTGATCGGCGCCAAATTTCAAGTAAGGTTTTGGTTTACGACAAAAAAGAACCTTGCAAATTTAACATGATGATCAGATAATAATTAGCGGGTTAAATGGACCGAAATTTTGTGTGAAAATTGGTAAAATTTTTTACCAATTTTTATTTCATCCCCACAAGTTGTATTTAGAAGAGCAACATTAATTGCCATTGATGCTAAATATGTTGATATACATGATCAGACAACAGAGTTTCAGCCAAATATATAACTGGATCCACAGTTTTAATTGTTTATAGTGTATCTATAATCACGCTAGAGGACGCATTTAAAGTTCAATATCGGCAACTTTTCCCACGATGGAAGATGCTAATAATTGAGGAAGATGATCGGGTAGCACTTGGCTGGTAAAAAGAATCGCATGGTGTTAAAAATAGCCAAGTTAATTCTTGGTGCATATTTTAATTTATGCAGGACATATTTCGGAAAATTAAAGTAGCGATTAAATAGCGGAATTGCTAAATATATATGTGGGTTAGAACCAGGGTTTCGGAGTCGGAGTCGAGCAATTTTGCTGGAGTCGGAGTCTGAGTCGAAAAAAATAACTCGACTCCGACTCCGGGCAAATTTTCTTTTTTCTTTTTTATATAATATTAAAATCGGGACACCAAATTTTTTTTCAAAAAGCATTATTTATTTTTAAAAAAAGCTATTAGAAAACATACAAGCAAACGGTATATTATACTAAGTTAGAGGAAGATTTACAGCATATTAACAATCCTTTGAAGTCTAGTTTTTTCATCTCTATTTTGATCACAAAATGCGAGTCGAGAATATTTTTGGTCCAATTAATCCTTTAATTTTTTGAAACCAAAAGAAAAGATCTATGACACCCGAATCATAATTGGAGATTAATCGTCTTCTATATAAGCATTGACACTTAAATTTAAGATTTTTAAAAGTAGAATTAATCAATGTGTGCACTGAGCGGCTCAAATATGTATGGATTTCAGATGCTTGCTAGGGTTATGAATTTTTTACAACCTCATATCCTTATATGATATTGTGATGAGCTTTTACAAAAGATTATATAAAATCCTAGTTATAAAAAAATTAATAAGGACACCAAAATCTAATAATTAATCGATTGATTTTATTTGTCAAATTTTGTTTGTCCGTTTTAAGTAGGACCAAAAACATCAGCTTTTTAAGCCAAAACTTGAATTTTTGCCTTTTTCTGACTACCATTTCCGTAATATGTAATAATTTTACAAAATCGATCGATAAAGGGTTAGGTTTTGTTGTTTATTAGTTTTCGATCTTGAGTTGGCGCCGCAAAACGCTTTAATTTAAGAACGGCCGTTAACGAAATTCGGTTCGAAACTTAAAAAAAAACCCTTGAAAAACATACGATTGGACAATACCGGTTCGTGGAGGCTAGGCCTAAGCCTAGATACACATACATATATGGATAGTTTTTTATGAGTAAGTTTTTATCTTCTGGGAGCACAAAATTCAAATTAACAACAAATTCGATAGACACTTGCGATTTAAAATTTCAAGAAAAACAGAAATGGGGGGCTACAAATATATATGGGGGCTATACCGAAACGTGGACCTATACTGTCTGTTTTTTTCAATGTTCTGTAACCTTAGCGAAGAATAATTTCAACATCACGAAAATAGGGAGTACCGTTCTACGAAGACTTCTAGCGAGAAATTTCTGGAGGGAAGTTTTGTAACTACAACGAAGACTAAATACCAAATTGCAGTCATTTCGGTTGAACAATTTGTTTATACTTTCAAAATACCGAAAATCGTGGAGCAATACCAACAAATTTTGGGTGGAAAGTTGTACAACCCCAAACGAAGACTAAATACCAAATTTCAACAGTTTCAATTATTGAGAGCGCAATCATAAAAATACCAAAACTAGGGAAGGACGCTTTTATGGGGGCTATATGACGACATGAAAATATACATATTTATAATTCTCTTCTAGAATATTTAATATCCCCATGGAAGACTAAATACCAAATTTCATCCATTTTAGGCCACAGCCTTGAAAATACCGAAAGTCGGGATGCACCATTCTATGGAGGCTATATGAAGACATGGACCTATACCAACAAATCTCAGAAGGAAAGTTGTAACCCACAGCCATTTCGGTTGGATAATTAGGCTAAAACCTTTAAAATAGTGAAAATTTGGAGGTACGGTTCTATGGTTCTATATCAGAACGTGGACCGATATAGCCCATTTTCAATACCAACCATCCTAGGAGTAATAGAAACTTCGGTACCAAATTATAGATCTCTATCTTAAAATTTGCGAGCTGTATCTTGATTTCAACACTGTTACTCAACACGGACACTCTTAAATCGACTTAGAATTTTATGCTGATCAAGAATATATATACTTTATAGGGTGTTACTATATTTCGATGTATTACAAACGGGATGAGAAAGTTAATTATACCCTCCATATTATGGTGGAGTGTATACAAACAGGTTTTCATAGACGTTCAAAACTTCTAATATTTTTCAACAAAAATTCAGAAAGCAGATTAAGTTATGCTCATTCTGATGAAGAAAACATCTGTCACAAATGTTTTCTTGACAAAAATCATGAAAATGGGTTTTATTGGGCTTTCAACTGGATGTCACCCCTTAAGGGTCTCGAATCACTCTAAAATGTTGTCTTACTTCCATTTTAAAACCTGGTCATAAATTGCTTATATGTTTTATCGCATGTAGTTCTTACGTTTTGTATTGCCCCTTCATTTTCACATATTTTAAAAGCTTAAACATTTTTTCACAGGGAAGAGTTCTTTCCAGAATACGCTCGTGCAAAAAACCAGCAAAACCGACAAATACTTTATATCTTGTATTTTGTTGCCGTTTTTAAAGTAAGATTCAGACGAAACAATATATGTATTAATTTTAATTCATATTTATATTCTGTGGTTGAGTATTATATCCGAACGAATGCTCTTTCTAAAGAATATGTTAGGAAAACCCAGCAGATTAGCCTATATGGGCCCAAATATAGAAAAAAGTTAAAATTATTACATTATTAAATTACACTCGGAGTCGACCCGGAGTCGGAGTCGGTCTGGAGTCGGAGTCGACCCAAAAATACCTCGACTCCAAAACTCTGGTTATAACTGCAACACAGTTATTTCATTATTAAGTTTTTGAGGTAAACTCTTCCACTGATCCGAAAAGTTTAGTTCAAACAATTGATCTCAATTTGGCATGTACGACCAGATGGAATATTTTTAAAGAATGAAACGTTTTTAAAACTTAAAAAATTTATGATTCAAACACATACAAATGTATGATCATACGGCTCGGGACGGACTACTTTGCAAATGCCTATATAATCAGCGGAAACATCAATCTTTATATTTAGCAAAACACAAAGGACGTATTACATAAAACCACCACATATAATTTTCAGTAAAATATACGACAAAAAAAAAAAACAAAAAAAAAAAATTAGAAATTTTCCAAATTTTGCAGTATGCGTAGTATTTGTACACATACATCATCACAATTGGCATCAATGAAAAGGCCAGGAGTCCACTTTTCATAATCAGTGCGCTTAGAAAGGAAAATAGCTGTCAAGTATAAATTTTCGTTTCACAATAGAAATTATCAGATTGTTATGCAAAAGTTAGGTCTATTGATTGCGCCAAATATCATCCGATTATCATGCAAAGGTGTAGGCTACTTCTTTGCAATGTACCCCAATCATGGATGACTTTTATCATTGTATCTGAACTACATTAGCTTTAGTATTCATTCAAAATATAACTTTTCCTGTGGACTTACGACTGTAGACTTTTCTCTCTCAACGACCTTTTCCGACAGGGTCAAGACATATAGAAAAAAGCGACATAATACCATTTTCTTTGTCTCATACGACTTGTTTTGACTTGTATATTTTTTTGTGGATTTTTTGAAGACAAAAATCATTCACACTTTTGGAGGTATTAACCACAACGGTTGCAGATGTTCCGATTAAATGCGGACATTATGCTTATAAATTAAATTTCGATTAAAGCGGACAAATTTTGAACTTTTGCGGAGCAGTATTTTCTTAAGGAATGGGCGGACATAGCTCATGTTATAAGTGCATATTATTTTGTGTTTCCTTTCTAATCTTATCTTACCAACCAACCATTTTAGTTTGTCACCGTAGGATTGTTTAAAGCTCTTGGGTCATATATCCATAAGCATGGACTTGTTCGCGAAAAATGTATATCATTGTAATCAGAATTACAAGGACTACAGCCGATGAAAATTTCAAAAAGATCCTCGAACCGTGTTTTAAGTAGAAATTGATGTACGTTTCAGAAAAATATTACGAAGAACCAGTAACTTCAGTTGGCCACGGTAGGAGTTTTAAAACTTTCGGACAATAATGTCACTAAATATGGGCATGCTACGAAAATCATCATATCCATATAAACGGGACCACAAGGAGTACCTTCTGTAAAATTTCAAAAGGATTCGCAAATCTTGTTAAGTGTGTTCTGGTAAAAATTATCCCAAATTGAGCTTCTTTAAACTTGATGTACGCTTGGAAGACATATTTCTGTGTGAAATGTTTCGAGTCAAGTCTACATTTTCGTTCCAGTGATCACGCAATTTCGCACCAAAGATGTCAACATATCTATGTTTTGGTATAGCCCCCCATACAACGGCACTTCCCGATTTTCGATATTTTAAAAATTTTATCTACATTTGTTGACCGAACTATCTGTAGTTTGACATTTGAGGTCCAAAGTGGTCGCAATGCATCTAAACTAAAAATTGGAAACATAGGTCGATGTTTTGGTATAGCTCCCATATAACGATATCTCGCGATTTTTGGTATTTTGAGGACTTTAGCTGGCTGAACTACCGTAGTTTGACATTTGACGATCCATGTGGTCAAACAGAACAGAACTTCTCCATTAAAATTGCCAATATAGGTCCATGTTTTGGCAGAGCCTCCATATAACGGTAGTGTCACAAAACTTCTCCACGATAGATTGTCCAAAACCACGAGGGCAGTTTCTTCGATACCGGATTGAGCTACCCGGAACCAAACAATCGTGTTCCGGCCAGCGGCTGCGCCCCTCAGTGTACACATGTTTGTAGTTGTATCGTTTTTCTGTGTTGGGAATGCCTACTGCCGATTCTTTTGGTCTGTACCGGGACGGAGAAAAACCAATTTGGATTTGCTCAGTTTGTCACATCCGCATCAACCACTCTCAAATTTCGGTGAGAAGCAATAGATGCCGGGAGTGAGTGCAACTCAGTTGTCGTTCTGGACCCTTCGATGCGACGGACTACTACACTGACTATGTTGCTGCATGCTGCGTGAACACAGCCCCAATGCGTCGTCGTCACAAGAATACTCGACTCCCCCAGCCCCCCAACAGGAGCCGCACATGCAGCACTTAACACCAGCCGTCGTTGTTCCAATCAGGGCTTCGGAGTCGGAGTTGGAGTCGGACTCTGGAGTCGGAGTCTAGCAAATTTTGCTGGAGTCGGAGTCGTGAAAAAAAGCTCGACTCCGACTCCGGGCAACAATCTGTTCTACATTTATCGAAATTTGTCAAATCAATTTAATTTATTTAAATGATCATAGTTTAAAAAAACACTTAATCTCTATTTTGACTGCAAAATGCATATCGGTAGCATTTTTGGGTCAATTGATTGGAATAATGTTTGCTTGCTCCAAATATACTTGGGTAAGATCTTTTAGAAGATTTACAGGTCATTTTAAGGAAGGCTCACTGGTCTTCTCTTGTTTTTTTATTAGAAGTCATTTATGTCTGCTGTAAAAGAACCTGTTGGACTTATATGAAAGACCTTGTAGTACTTTAAGGGAACTCATACGAAAGACCACGGTGCCCCTTAACCAACATTAAATGGAAGGAGCTTACACCTGAGAAGTTTTCGCGGATTCTGAAACTGCAATAGCCGGAGGGCTTTTTAAATAAATCGCGGTCAAACTTCACACTTATAGGGGTTTTTTAAATGTTCACGATTTTGCTTGAAAACCGCAAGTCCTATGGAAATGATGTAAAGAAAATGTTGTAGCAGTGAAAATTTTCTCTGCACTGACTGTATCGCCTCTTTATAAAACTATGTAATGACTACAATTTACCAACTTAAACTTATATATCTCAAAAATGGTAGAACCTAGGAAATTATTGCAAAAGTCAGTATTGTAGAGAATTTCCACAGCTATATGATTTTCTCCAGTCCCATTTCGATAAGACTTGCCGTTCCCATGCAAAATGGTGAAAACCTAATAATAAAAACCTAAAAATGTGACCTAAACTTTTATATCTCAAAAATGGTAAAACCTACGAAATTGTTAAGGTCAATCCTCTAGTGAATTTTTGCAGAAACAATATTTTCTTTAGCCCTATTTCAATAGGACTTACCGTTTTCAAGCAAAATCGTGAAAACATAAAAAACCCTAAAAATGTGAACTTCAAGTAACCTTAACCACGAAAGTGTATGTTAAGGGGAAATAGACCATTTTGGTTTTCTATCACGATGCGGTGTTAAAATATCGTTAATTTTCCATAACTCAAAAAATTACAAAGAGTGTTACCGAACAGTAATTATGGTAATTTAATATTTCGAGTCTGGGTACATAAGTCAAATTCGGAAAATTGTAAATATACTCGTATGTTGGTGTTTAGGTAGATAAACCTTGTAACGATACCGTTCGATTGCAGTTGCTTTGAAGGGGTTTGCTACATGTTCTGAAGTGTGAAGTATACTGAAGTGCTTGTTACTTTGTATTCTGTATTGTCAACGATAAAAAAACAAACAACTATGTTTTGGTATCCTACCAATGTAATGTATCTTGAAAGTTCAAACTGAAATGACTGTAATTTGTGAATATTATTTTATCTATTTTCGGAGTCGACTCCGGAGTTGGAGTCGGAGTCGAGAAAAAAATTGGACTGGAGTCGGAGTCTGCCCAGAAATGGCTCGACTCCGAAGCCTTGGTTCCAATCCCTGAAAATGCATCCTTTTTGTAATTTAATTGCATTGTACTCCAAGTTAAGATCGTGGAAATTGTTGATTTCATGAGTTGGAAGAATATGGCGTTCGCGGCGGTGCTGGAAACCAAGCTCAATAACAACTGCAGCTTACAGCGTTGTGATAGCTACAATGTACTGAGGAATGATAGAACCAGAAGTGGAGGTGCGGGATTAGCTTTCCTATTGCACCTGTCTGTTCAACACAGACCTATCTCGCTTGAACCTGCACGCAGAGAAAAATATGATTCATGCCACCATATTTTGAAAGAAAAATTTATATTATAGAAAACATGTTGTGGTTGCCTGTAATAAGTAGTATTTTTATAGGAATTATACTGTACCTTTGTGATTATTTGCCCATTAAAAGATTTTTCAATATATTTTAAATAAAAGTTTTATTTATTTAAGAACAATTTGGATATAATAGAATAAATACGTATAATATAGAATACACTTATACTTTATAACATTAAGAACACTATGCTGTTCTCTCTGTTGTCTCTCCTTTTGTTCCATACTTATACCGAAGACATGTTTATGTTGGAGAACATTATGAAACAACAACAACAGATGTTTATGTTATACATACATTATTTTTATACCCTCCACCATATGGAGGGTGTAATTAAACTTGTCATTCCGTTTGTAACACATCGAAATATTCGTCGGAGACCCTATAAAGTTTATATATTATTTATCAGCATAAAATTCTATATCGATTTAACGATGTCCTTCTGTCTGTCCGTCCATCTGTCTGTTCAAATCAAGATACAGCTCGCAATTTTAAAGATAGTGAGTCAATATTTGGTACAGAAGTTTTTATTACTTGCAGGATAGTTGGTATTGAATATGGGCTATATCGGTCCACGTTTTGATATAGCCCCCATAGAACGGTACCACCCGATTTTCGGTATTTTGAAGGTACTAGCTTCATTATCACACCGAAATGGCTAAAATTTGGCACTTAGTCTTCTTTAAGGGTATAAAACTTTCCCCCAGAGTTTTGTCGGTATCGGTCCATGCCTTCATATAGCCCCATAGAACGGTACCTCCCGATTTTCGGTATTTTGAAGGTTTTAGTTTCATTATCACACCAATATGGCTGAAATTTGGTACTTAGTCTACGTTGGGGGTATAAAACCTTCCCCCTAAATTTTGTCGGTATCGGTCCATGCCTTCATATAGCCCCCACAGAACGGTGCCTCCCGATTTTCGGTATTTTGAACGTTGTGGCCTCAATATTCCACTGAAATGGCTGAAGTTTGGTATTAAGCCTTTGTTGGGCGTATACAACTTCCCCCTATTAATTTGTCGGTATAGGTGAACGCTTTCATGTAACCCACATAGAGCGGTACCTCCCGATTTTCGGTATTTTGAAGATTGTGGCCACAATTTTCCTCCGAAATGGTTGAAATTTGGTATTTAGACTTGGTTGGGGATACTCAAATTTCCCCTTTAAATTTGCCGGAATAGGTCCGCTCCTTCATATAGCCCCCATGGAAAGGTACCTCACGATGTTCGGTATTTTGAAGATTGTGGCTTCAATATTCCACCAAATGGCTGAAATTTGGTATTGAATGTTCTTTGAGTGTAAAAACTTCCCGTCAGATATTTGTCGGTATAGATCGACGTTTTGAAATACGAGCGATTGTTTTCAGAAATTCTTAAATTTTGTATAAGTCCTCTTCATACACGAATTGAAACTAATTTTTCCATTTTACTTCAATACAACTCGTGGTGGAGAGTATAACAAGTTCGGCCCGGCGCACACTGGTCGAAACCATTGATCTAGCGGCGCGAAAGTCAAAAAATCGAACTATAAAATTGCTAAATATTTTCCATTGTGTCGATTACAGACACTTTGCAGACAAAGATTTTGTTTTTTTCATTTTTGTTCTTGTAAATATTCACTCAGTTATTCACTATCAAATACAAGAGTTTTTGTTACAGCAGATTTTAAAAAAAATTTGCAAAAAAATTAACTGCACATTTATGTTAAATAAATTCGTAATGAAAATGAACAAGATATATTTTTAATTAATAACAGAGGCTGTGATTTAAATTATAAAAATTAGTTTGGGGTCTGGGGGTACTTAGTTATAGAGCAATAAATTTTCAAAAAATTCAATTTTTTAGTGTTGTACGCGCTTGTTCCATAGAGCCATCTTGTAAACTTGGCCGAACTTAGGTCCGATTATTTTTTGGGGAATGAAATTGGACTCTCTAGATACTGAATAACCACATTCGGGCTGCAAATATTTGCAAATCTTTTGATGACTGCACTTTTAAAATAAGGGATTTTGCATGAAATTCATACAAATTTAGCTGTGCATTTGTATGGGAGCTAAATCAAAATATGGACCTATCTTGAGAAATGTTTGCAAGGAGGAGTTCTACCCCCGTAGACACTATAATACCATAATATAGCTAAATATGTTATTAAATATGGGATAAAAGGTACAAATTCAACGAATCGGGGGTACCATAAAAGGGGCTACATCGAAACATAAATCCGTATTGAAAATGTTTTGCAAGAAGATTTTATTCGCAGTGAGAACACGGAATGCAAAATTACAGCCAAGTTGAATTAAAAATGTGGTCATGATATTCAAAATACCTTAAATTGGGAGGTACGGTTACATGGAGGCTATATCAAAACGTGGACCTATGTTCATAATTTTTGGTGGAAATATTTTGTCACCACTAGGAACCCTAAGTACCAAATTACAGCTAATTTGCTACGAAATTGTGGCTTAAATCCTCAAAATACCGAAAATCGGAAGGTACCGTTATATGGGGGCTACAACAAAACATTAGCCGATATTGTTCATATTTGACCCATTATTACCCACAGATACAAGCTGATTTTGTGCCAAATTTCAGTGACGTATCTCAACTTGTTTGCAAGTTATTAATTTTGCGCCGCTAGATCAGTGCTTTCGACCACCGTGCGGCGCCGTTCTTACTTGTTCTTGTTATTTCGATCACTTGCATACGATTTCTATTAATTATTAATAGACAAAATGAAGTAATGCACAAAATTTGCGCGAAACATTCGTAGATTCTTTTTATTTAAGAAGTGAAAGAAAATGAAACACACAGGCACTGATATCTTTTTGCCACTTTTTGAATTTTCTTTATTTCATATCTTCATTCACAAATAAATTGTAGTCATTAATATCGTCAGCAAATACTCGAACTATTTCATTTTTTTTTTTTTTTTTTTTTTTTGTTTTGCCTTATTAAGGCGAAGGTCATTTTTAGAGTGATATTTGAATTAATTCTCTTTCGAGTTGAGCTATTTAGACCTAATAGGTACATTGAAAAATTAGGAATCCACCGAAGTCCCACACATTCAACCACTATGCTACGTTTCACGGGTGGTTAGACCGATCATCAGGCATATTGAATGGTGTTTTTTAGTGGGTGGACGAAGGCTAAGCTTGGAGACTAGCATTTATATCACAAATCATTCGAAATTTGTATATTCGAATTATTTATTTATTTTAATGTTAGTCATTTAATTCCAAACCTTTCCTATAGTCCGACTTGGCTGGTAACCCTATTTTTCAATGCTTTATTACAAATACTAAGGCAGCTTTTTTCCACCTTTATTTTATTTGTTCTTCTTTATCAGAAGATTTTGATCATCAATATTTGTCATCGGAATCTTTGACAAGTTGATGGTGGCTTAGAACGCTAAGACGCCTGCAACCGTGTCACTTGGTTGTTGGGGTCCCAGGTTCGAATCCCAGCCTGGCTCATGCTGAAATCATTTTTTTTTTTGTTTTGCCTTATTAAGGCGAAGGTCATTTTTAGAGTGATATTTGAATTAATTCTCTTTCGAGTTGAGCTATTTAGACCTAATAGGTACATTGAAAAATTAGGAATCCACCGAAGTCCCACACATTCAACCACTATGCTACGTTTCACGGGTGGTTAGACCGATCATCAGGCATATTGAATGGTGTTTTTTAGTGGGTGGACGAAGGCTAAGCTTGGAGACTAGCATTTATATCACAAATCATTCGAAATTTGTATATTCGAATTATTTATTTATTTTAATGTTAGTCATTTAATTCCAAACCTTTCCTATAGTCCGACTTGGCTGGTAACCCTATTTTTCAATGCTTTATTACAAATACTAAGGCAGCTTTTTTCCACCTTTATTTTATTTGTTCTTCTTTATCAGAAGATTTTGATCATCAATATTTGTCATCGGAATCTTTGACAAGTTGATGGTGGCTTAGAACGCTAAGACGCCTGCAACCGTGTCACTTGGTTGTTGGGGTCCCAGGTTCGAATCCCAGCCTGGCTCATGCTGAAATCATTTTTTTGTTTTGCCTTATTAAGGCGAAGGTCATTTTTAGAGTGATATTTGAATTAATTCTCTTTCGAGTTGAGCTATTTAGACCTAATAGGTACATTGAAAAATTAGGAATCCACCGAAGTCCCACACATTCAACCACTATGCTACGTTTCACGGGTGGTTAGACCGATCATCAGGCATATTGAATGGTGTTTTTTAGTGGGTGGACGAAGGCTAAGCTTGGAGACTAGCATTTATATCACAAATCATTCGAAATTTGTATATTCGAATTATTTATTTATTTTAATGTTAGTCATTCAATTCCAAACCTTTCCTATAGTCCGACTTGGCTGGTAACCCTATTTTTCAATGCTTTATTACAAATACTAAGGCAGCTTTTTTCCACCTTTATTTTATTTGTTCTTCTTTATCAGAAGATTTTGATCATCAATATTTGTCATCGGAATCTTTGACAAGTTGATGGTGGCTTAGAACGCTAAGACGCCTGCAACCGTGTCACTTGGTTGTTGGGGTCCCAGGTTCGAATCCCAGCCTGGCTCATGCTGAAATCATTTTTTTGTTTTGCCTTATTAAGGCGAAGGTCATTTTTAGAGTGATTTTTGAATTAATTCTCTTTCGAGTTGAGCTATTTAGACCTAATAGGTACATTGAAAAATTAGGAATCCACCGAAGTCCCACACATTCAACCACTATGCTACGTTTCACGGGTGGTTAGACCGATCATCAGGCATATTGAATGGTGTTTTTTAGTGGGTGGACGAAGGCTAAGCTTGGAGACTAGCATTTATATCACAAATCATTCGAAATTTGTATATTCGAATTATTTATTTATTTTAATGTTAGTCATTCAATTCCAAACCTTTCCTATAGTCCGACTTGGCTGGTAACCCTATTTTTCAATGCTTTATTACAAATACTAAGGCAGCTTTTTTCCACCTTTATTTTATTTGTTCTTCTTTATCAGAAGATTTTGATCATCAATATTTGTCATCGGAATCTTTGACAAGTTGATGGTGGCTTAGAACGCTAAGACGCCTGCAACCGTGTCACTTGGTTGTTGGGGTCCCAGGTTCGAATCCCAGCCTGGCTCATGCTGAAATCATTTTTTTGTTTTGCCTTATTAAGGCGAAGGTCATTTTTAGAGTGATATTTGAATTAATTCTCTTTCGAGTTTGAAATCTATTCTTACTAATTTTATACCATTCTTTTTAATGAAAATTAAACAAAATTTACAACCTTTTTACTCAGCGACAGAACAACTAATGAGAGAATATTTGCTTTTTGGCAGTGTACAGCTGTTGTGCGTGCATCGGGCATGGTTCCTAGTTTTTGACACTTCATATGTCAAAATGAGAAAGTTAAGCAGATTTTGGTTGGACTGACCATCAGATAATTATGAAAATATTACCATATATCAAGATTTTATGATTTGTTGTTTTATATGGTGAACAGAATCAAAATCGGCAATATACATTATCGCCACTAAAATAATATGTGCGCCAAAAAAATATTTGGTGCCAGCCAAAATAAAATTTTGCTCACCACCAGTTAACAAAATATTTTTTCTCTGCCTGTGGCTCTAATGGAATGTGTGGGGGTACCAGTCAGTTGTGGAACTTCCAAGATAGAGTAACTGAACGTTAACATCCCGCCAATATATAGCAGTACTCCAGGTTATAAACCCAACATTAACCCGCGTTTGAAAGGTCATAATTGTCTAGTCTTGGGGGAATTTTGTGCTCATCATGAGTTGTGGCATTTGGTCCTCGGAAAAGACTAGATCACAGAGTCAGGGAGCTTACACTGGAAGTTCACAGATTGGTCAGTGAGCATAAGCGGAAAGAATGGTTAAATCACCTGAATAGTTGCAACATGGGAATTTGAATAATTGAATTGTGGGCACGGTTAAGTCACCCTCGAACCCTGTAAAGAAGGAAGATATGACCTCAGACACGTTTGGCGACGTTAATCTGACTGATCAGAAGAGGTGCACAAGTTATTTTAAACGACAGTTTGTTGAGCACTCCGGGAGTGACAGGCCGAAGAGGGAAGTCTCAGATCTCTTCCTGCCGAGGATGGACCACCACAATTAACAATAGATGATGTTGCGATTGTCATCAGAAGCGTTAAATCATCCAAAGCGTTGGGTGCTGATGGAGTCTCCAATGTAACGCTGGATGTGCCGGGAGTTGGGTATCTAAAAAAAAAATCCTGTCACTAGCCACCCACATAGTTCCCAAAGTCTGGAAAATGGACAGGGTGGTCCCGCAAAAGTACGGGCTCTTTTGTCGCCCGGAATTGATGTTCTTTATGACAAGAGCTACAACTTTGCATCCATGAGCAAATTAAAATTCTTCGCGGTTTAGGAGATATGCGCCTGCCAAAATGCTCACTTTTGACTTAATTTTTCAAGGATATTTTTGATGTCCTTTTTATCCTGGAATGCAATAATTTATAATTATTATATAAAGCCTATACTCTCCTCTTTAATATGACACCAATACCAGCATCGTACGACGAGTACAAGTATTTAAAACATTTTTTTTTTTGAAAAATGGTGACCTTTGAAATTTGTTTGACCTTAAAACGATGAGAAAACGAAAAATTAAAAATACCATTATACTCCATTTTGCCTATACTTTCAAACTTATATAGTCCGGTTCAAGTGTAACAAAATTTTTTGAAAATTGTAGGACGGTGTTATAGGTCGATCTGTCCCAGCAAAATTTGAAGGAAGGAGTTCCATGCGATGACGGGATTTCATGGCATCTTTTGCATTGGTTCAAACGAATTCGTGAAAGATCCGATCTTTTCATTAGCATTTGAATTAATGCAAAGGAAGTCGTGAAAGATCTGATCTTTTAATCAGCATTTGAACCCATGGAAAGAAAGTCGTGAAAGATCCGATCTTTTCATCAGCATTTGAACCCATTCCATCGATCCAACAGAGAAAATGTTGTGTTTTTATTTATAAAAATTTTTCTAAATATATAAGATTAATTATTTACAATAGGCTTGATGTTGTCGGAGACTCGAAATCACAACCAACGTTGTTAAAATCTCGTCGCAAGATAATCTCATTGCAAAGGGTTAGTGAAAATGACATGCCAAAGCATTGATGAAAATAACATGTTAAAGCATTGGAGTAAATGACATGCTTTGGATCCAAAAATGAATAGCATCTTTTGGGGTCCACGCTCATATAAAATTCATCGATTAAGATGCTACAAAGATGACATGCCAGATCACTTGCACCCATGATTGAATGACACCTTTGGCATCGAACATTTTGCTGGGGTGGTAAGCTATGCGCGCCAGTATGATCCGCGAATATAATTGCTACGTGATAGAAAGATATTTAGACCTGTCAGAATGCCACCCTGACAACTGGAGCAGTGGGCCATCTACATGTACAGTCAAAAGTTCTTCCAGTACAGCAACACAATGGCATGCTTTCGTTGCAGTACTTACTCGGATGTTACCGTGAGAGCCATCCTAAACATGGTGGGATAGGACTCTCCCATCCAGGCATGTCAGGAGGGATCTTCATGATATAGAAAGAGAGGGCCTTATTTAGGCACTCGGGGTATCTGTGGTCCAAAAAATTCTCCACCTAAATTTGTGGAGAGAAAAGGAAATTAATTATTCCATTTTAGTTCAGAATAGTTTGTGGTAAAAAATCGGCTCGGCCGAACAAAGCGATTTTTATACCCTCCACCATAGAACGGGGTGTATATTATGTTTGGTCTTCCGTTTGTAACACATTAAAATAATCATTTGCGACCATATAAATTATAATAAATAATAAATTATATATATAAATAATAAATTATATGGTCAAAAATATCTCCACAAAAAATTGTCAACCTAGTTCCATGCTTTGGTATAGCCCCCATATAACGGAACCTCCCTATATTTGGATATTTTGGGATTTTAGCTATATTTTTGAACTGAACTACTGGTCATTTTACATTTGAGTTTTCAAGCGGTCACAAAACATCTAAACTAAAAATTGGCATTATAGTTCCATGTTTTGGTATAGCCCTCATATAACGATACTTCCCGATATTCCGTATTCTGAGGATTTTAGCTACACTTTTGGAGCGAACTACCTGTTATTTGACGTTTAAGATTCCCAGTAGTTACAAAACTACTCCACCAAAATTTGGCAACATGGGTCATGTTTTTATAGCGCCCATATAACGGTGCCTCGTGATTTTCGATATTGTGAGCATTTTAGTTAAAATGTTTAATCGAGCTAGCTGTAATGTGCCACTTGAAGTTCCTAGCGGTCAGGTCACCTCTACACTAAAAATTGTCCACATAGATTCATGCTTTGGTAATTTGTTATATATCTTTAGATATATCTCAAAAACAAGAGCTGATAGAGAAAAACGGCGACCGGATTCGAAAATAACTCACCGATTTCATTTATACTTGAGGTGAAATTATGTTCTGGACACCGTAACGTGTGTTTAACAATATTTCATATTTATTAACATACAAGCTATTCAAAGGCAATACAGGTTGGTGCTTACATTGTCGATCGAAGTGAAAGACATGCAATTTTCGTGTCATGTTTTGGGGTAACATTTTATTTAATGATATGAATCATTTTCGGGAAAAACAAAATTCAATGACACTCCAACACCAAATGGCACATATACATACATACATCTTTGATATATTATTAGATTGAATCTATGGATATCACGGTGCGCCTTAACTAGCTTTGACTGAAAGGTGCTTACACCTGGAAAGTTTTGGTGGATTCTGAAACTACAATGTTCATAGATGAGAAAAATAAAAAAACTAAAAAAAAATCGGGAACGCTTTTTAAATAAATTGTGGTAAAATTTTACATTTTTAGGGTTTTTATAGGTTTTTAACGATTTTGCTTGGAAATCGCAAGTCCTATCGAAATACGTTTTGAATAAATGTTGTAGCTGTGAAAATTCTCTACAACATTGACCCTTATGATGTTTTTGTAGGTTTTACTATTTTTGAGATATAGAAGTTCAATTTGGGACAATGCACTGACTGTATCGCCTCCTTATAAAACAATGTCATATACGGTGCGCCTTAACTAACTTTTAATAAAACCCGCTTGCACCTGGGAAGTTTTTGAGGATTCTTAAACAGCAATGTTCATAGATGAGAAAAATCCAAAAACAAGAACAAATCGCTAGAGGGATTTTTAAACAAATCGCGGCCAAAGTTCAAAGTTTTATGTTTATTTTAGGTTTTCTATGTCCAGTTGAAATGGGACTAAATAAATTATTGTAAAACCAAGTAAGCAAAGACTATAGTCGGACGGGGCTGACCATGTGATACCCTACACCACTACCGCTGGAAATTAGCTTTCAGCAAATCAAAATTCATTTATGGAACAAATAAACTTATTGTAAGAAATAACTTTGTGGATTCTGCCAACTTGTCACATCAAGCTTAAATAATAATATAATAATTGTTCCACAAACATCCCATGAGGGACAAAGGATACTTCTCTCATATCAATGAGTACACCCCGATTCATATTTCCTGATATGGGGACCTACAGTTTATCGCCGAGTCGGACTTGGCGGTAAATTGTTGTATGTATAAATCCCAAAATTATACGCCAGGAGGAGGTCAGTGGGTGCCTTCACCATCACCAAAATTAATATTTCAAAAAAACTTTAACGGTAGCGACACCGAGTACATTTTGAAAAAAACTTTTCTATTTTTCAGTAGAGACAAAAACTGTTGGTACATAAGTAATAATATGAAAAGTGAAATACCGGTATTTTTAACGAAGACAAAGACAAAGAAATTGCAGATTTTTTACAGTGGGTAGGGTAATTCATTTTCTTAATAAAAAGTTAAAATTTTTAGTTACTACCCTTCTGTTGAACAGGTGCGATATGTATAAAAAATCCAATTGGACAATTTATACGACTGGGCTCCACGTAATTCGCAATAATGCACAAACTGGGAATTTCTCTGTCATGATAGAGACAATTATAGCATAGGAGGAAAATGTGGTTCTCTACAGAAAACCCACTTTATATTAGGCAGTTTCCCCCTTATCTACCAAACTCATTATTGCAATTTGCATCAGTGGAAAGGTCAGTCGTTTTTTTCATATGTAGGCTACTTTGGCGGTATATGCCCTCCAGAGATTAAAATATGGACCAAATATAAAATGTTTATATTTTTCATACAAAAGTAATGGTCCATTTCACCCGCTAAATAATATCAGATCTTCATCCAAATTTATAGGCACCTTCTTCGACCTAAAGTCTTACCTCGTGCAAAATTTCGTGACTATTAAATTATAATTGCGACCTCTAGCGTGTTTATTATTACACTACAAACAAATAATTGGATATATACGGTTGTAACTCTGTTATCTTATCATGTACACCAACACAATTGGCATCAATAACAAGTAAGCAAAGGCTATAGTCGGACGGGGCCGACCATGTGATACCCTACACCACAACTTGTAGGAATTAGCTATGTATGTGAAAACGCCTTCATGCAGAATGTCCGGGTTCGATTTCCATCAAATTGTCAACGGTGGCAAAATACCCCTTAGTAATGTTGGCGATATTTCCTGAGTATTTCAGCCATGAAAAACGTTTCTACAAGTGGAAACTTAGGACACGCCGTTCGGACTCGGCGATAAAAACTAGGTCACATATCAATAACTTAATATGAATCCATTGATATAAGGGAAGCCTCCCTTGTCTTTACTGGGATGTTTGTGGAAAAATATATAAATTATACATTTCTAAAAAATATTGGAAAATTGGAAAATTCACATTGATTAGCCCCTCCTGCTACATCTTCAAATTGTCTTTGAATAGCAAGTTCCTTTTTGGAATACACCTTAAATAAATAAATATATATACCATGCAATTTGGCATATTTGATATTGGAAGATCTATCGCCCAAAAATTGTGCACTTTTACCTCACAAATGCTTCGAAAATAGTTCATTGTGGGCATATATTGTGATATCAAAAATATATTTTATACCGATAGAAATAACTAAAAATGAATAGAAATTCAAAAATTTTGCTTTCAAACAAATTTATAAATCCCAAAATTATTCATATTCAATTATACAACAAAGAAGATAGTATAAGTCAGCTGCGCTAACGGTGATATACCTTCAGCCTCTGCCGTATAAAAATATATTTATTTTGTAACACGAGTTTGCTTCAAAATACGTGGAATCTGTAGGTATCGTAATATGGGGCTATACCAAATCAATTTTAGTAAGCTAAATTCTGAGTTTCGGAAATATTTGAGAATTATTTTTCAGATTTGTAATTTTAGTTGGAGCCGGCAGGGGTTTTTGGAAATTCTGGACTATTATCTCAGGAAGTATGACTTACCCCGGGAAAGGGACCAGAATAGGGACCGTAAAAGAACCTTCTCAAAAAAAAAAACAAGTAAGCAAAGGCTATAGTCGGACGGAGCCGACCATGTGATACCCTACACCACAACCTGTAGGAATTAGCTATGTGCAACCGCATTGCACGCTGAATGTCCGGGTATGATTCCCAGGCCTGGCCACATCAAATTTTCAACGGTGGCATAATACCCCTTTGTAATGCTGCCGATATTTCCTGATTATTTCAGTCATGAAAAACTTCTCTACAAGTGGCAACTTGTACACGCCTTTCGGATTCGGCGATTAAAATACGTCACATATCAATGACATAACATGGATTCATTGGGATTTTGTGGAACAATTTTTTAAATTATACATTTCTAAACAATATGCCAAAATTGGAAAATTCACATTGATTGTGGGTTTATTGAAGATCTATCGTCCTCACATATTTTATACCGATAGAAATAACTAATAATAATGAACAGAAATTCAAATAATTTGAATGCAAACAAATTTATAAATCCCAAAATTATTCATATTCAATTACCACTAGGTAAGATAGTACTTATAAGTCAGCTCCGCTAACGGTGATATACCCTTAGCATCTGACCAAAAAAGAAACAAACACAGAAAAGAACCTTCTTCAAAAATGCAAATAGAACCGAAACTGGTCCAATTATCGTTCACACAATTTTCCAGACAAATTTTGAACTTTTGTGGGGGAGGTGTTGAAGGAGTGAACCGATGTGGCCCATATTCGAAATTAAACTAAGTTTGGGCAAAAATTACGAAGTGCAAAATTTGGTTCCAATCGGTGGATCTGTTCGGGAGTTATCGTGCGCACCAGCCAGCTAGACAGTAAGAGAGGCAGATGAACGGAACTGAAAATTTCTCTGTCATGATATAAGATAATTGGTAGCATGGGAGGAAATTACGGTTCTCTACAGAAACCCCATTACATATTAGGCAGTAGGCCCGTTATCTAGCAGACACATTATTGCAATTTGCATCAGGGGAAAGGTCAGTAGTTATTATTCCATATGTAGAGTACTTTGCCGGTATATGCCTTCCAGAAATTAAAACATGGACCCAAAATAAAATTTTAATATTTTTCATACAAAATTAATGATCAATGTCACCCGCTAAATAATATCAGATCATCATTCAAAATTATAAGCATTTTCTTCTACCTAAACTCTTACCACGTGCAAAAGTTCGTGACTATTGAACTATAATTGCGACCTCTAGCGGGTTTATAATTACACTACAAACAAAAAACTGGATATATTAGGCTGTAACTCTGTTATCTGATCACGTACATCAATATAATTGACATCGACTGAAAGGTCAAGAGATCGTCTTCCAAATGTAACTCACGAGTGGGGAATGTGTCTTTCAGGAATAAAGATATAAGCTGTTTATAAAAAAATTCACAATTTTCACACAAAAGTTGTGGTCCACATAACCCTCCAAATATCATCTGATCGCCATCTCAAATCGCAAGCTTCGTCTTTGTCATATACTCTTATCTTATTTAAAATTTCGAGGCTATCGGACTATTATTGCGACCTACAGAGCAACTACAAAATCGGATACAAATTATGTTTTTGGTCCATTTCACCCGCTAAATATTTCACGATCATCACCAATTAAAATAGCGATCTATTCTGATGTGAAACCGACCTCAATACCAAATTTGGTGACGATCGGTCCACAATTGCGGCCTGGAGTTTGATTACAATTTATAATGGACAGACGGACACACGGACGGACGGACGGACGGACACACATCTCAAAATCGCTTTATCTAGCCGAGATATGAAGATTGGTATACCACATTGGGGGTCTCCGACGAATATTTCGCGGTGTTACATGAATTTTTCCCAAAACAAACTTATAATACCCTTTCTACATAGTAGTGTAGGGTATAAAAATAATAATAATAATCAAATAGATCCGATACGGGTCCTCAAACTGCACTTTTGGCAAATTTTGTGTGGGAGGTACTCGAAGGACGGACAGATATAGTCCATATTCCGACCGGACACATGACTGGATGAAATAATACGATGTGTAAAATTTCGAGCAATCAGAAAATCCCCTTGAGAGTTATCTTGCGGATTTGCGGCGCAAGTACAATCTGTACAAAACAATTCAAAACGATTCGAGAGGACTCTTAAATTTCCCTTTTCCGAATTTTGTGTGGGAGGTACCCTAAGGTGTGAACCGATCTAGTCTTATCTGATCTATATCTGGAAGGAATAATATTATATCGGCAAATCGATTGCTCACTTCGCTAGTTATCGTTCACACAATTTTTCGAATACAATTTGAACTTTTTTGGGGGAGGTGTGGACCGACATAGCCTACATTCGAACTTAAACAAAGCTTGGGCAAAATATTACGTTGAATAAAATTTGGTTCTAATCGGTAGATCCGTTCGAGAGTTATTGTGCGCACCAGCCAGCTAGACATTAAGACTAGACTCCTAGACTCCAAATTGTCTGAAAAGAATTTTATCCAAATATACTTTGGGTCTAAAACCAATATTTCGATGAGACACATCTTTGGTCTTATTTTGTTTGTATCCCCTTTACCCTAAATCCTGAGGTATAAAATATGTGCCGAGGCAACCCCATATTGCAATATTTGTATAAAAATCCAATTTGACAACCGAACTAAAAATTTCTCTGTCATGATAGAGACAATTTGTAGCATGGGAGGAAATTGTGGTTCTCTACACAAAACACATTATATAACAGGAAGTAGGTGCGTTATCTAGCAGACACATTATTGCAATTTGCATCAGGGGAAAGATCAGTAGTTATTTTTCCATATGTAGGCTATTTTGCCGGTATATCCCCTCCAGGAATGAAAATATGGACCAAAAATAAAATTTGTATATTTTTCATACAAAAGTAATGGTTTATGTCAACCACTAAATATAATCAGATCATCATGCAGAATTATAGGCATTTTCTTCAACCTAAACTCTTACCTCGTGCAAAATTTCGTGACTATTGAGCTATAATTGCGACCTCTAGCGGGTTTATGATTACACTACAAACAAAAACCTGGATATATTAGGCTGTAACTCTGTTATCTGATCACGTACATCAACATAATGACATCAATTGAAAGGTCAAGAGATCGTCTTCCAAATATAGCTCACGAGTGGGGAATGTGTCTTTCAGGAACAAAGATATAAGCTGTTTATTAAAAATTTTCACAATTTTCATACAAAAGTTCTGGTCCATTTAACCCTCTAAATATTATCTGATCGCCATCTCAAATTGCAAGCTTCTTCTTTGTCATATACTCTTACCTTATTTAAAATTTCGAGGCGATCGGACTATTATTGCGACCTACAGAGCAGCTACAAAATCGGTTAAAAATTATGTTTTTGGTCCATTTCACCCGCTTAATATTTTACGATCATCACCAATTAAAATAGCGATCTATTCTGATGTGAAACCGACCTCCATACCAAATTTAGTGACGATCGGTCCATAATTGCGGCCTGGAGTTTGATTACAATTTATAATGGACAGACGGACACACGGACGGACGGACGGACAAACATCTCAAAATCGCTTTATCTCGTCGAGATATGAAGATTGGTATACCACATTGGGGGTCTCCGACGAATATTTCGCGGTGTTACATGAATTTTTACCAAAACTAACTTATAATATCCTTTCCACATAGTGGTGTAGGCTATAAACATTCACTGTTACAACATTTTCTTTAGTCCCATTTCGATATGACTTGCCGTTTCCAAGCAAAATCCTGAAAACCTAAAAATGTAAACTTTGACTGCGATTTATTTAAAAATCCCTCTAGCGATTATTCTTTTTTAAGATTTTTCTCATCTAAGAACATTGTTTTTTCAAAATCCTGAAAAACTTCTCAGGTGTAGTCGGTTTTCATTTAAATTTAGTTTGGGCGCACTGTGTATGACACAGTCAGTGCATAGTTACAATTGGAACTTCTATATCTTAGGAATGGTAAAACCTACGAACCACAACATTTTCTTCAGTCCCATTTCAATAGGACTTGCGATTTCCAAGCAAAAATCGTTTAAAACCTAACGATTTTCATTTAAATTTAGTTTGGGCGCACTGTGTATGGCACAGTCAGTGCATAGTCACAATTGGAACTTCTATATCTTAGGAATGGTAAAACCTACGAACCACAACATTTTCTTCAGTCCCATTTCAATAGGACTTGCGATTTCCAAGCAAAAATCGTTAAAAACCTAAAAAAAATCTTTAAAATGTGAACATTAATAGTGATTTATTTAAAAAGCGCTCCGGTAACTTTTTTAGATTTTTGATTTTTCTCATCTATGAACATTGTAGTTTCAAAATCCGCAAAACTTCCGAGGTGTAAGCACCATCCATTTAAATTTAGTTAAGACTCACCCTGATCTATGTATGTATTTTATTTATTGTTTGTCAACGTAAATCCCCCAACACTCCTGTGTGTGTACTATATTAAATTTACTAGTTAAAAGAGTTGAAATTGTATATTAAATTTATGTTTAACAAACAGAGGTGTCGCAGCAAAGTCGGAAGAATATTGAAAGAATAATACGATGGTTTATATATCAACTGTAAAAACCCATAGAAACTGTATCTAATCTCCATCAAGAAGGTATGTACATGGACAGACTTATACGCTTATAAAAGAAGTTGCACGCTAAATGATTTAAGCACAATGACAAATTATATGTTGTTGGAGGCAGAAATATGATAAATATTTAACAATGGCATTCCATCAAAATGAAGCAGTGTTATTCTCTTTTATTGTAAACACATAACGTACATTGTGACAATTACACCTTTTTCAGATGTAATTCGAAACATTAAATCGATTATTCCATTTGTAATTCGAAAAACTACTATGGTTATTCGAGAATTCCATTTGTAATTCGAATTATTCTATTTGTAATTTGTGGAAAGTTTAATGCGCCCAACGAAGATGAAATACCAAATTTCAACTATTTCGGTGTGATAATGAGGCCACAAGCTTCAAACTACCGAAAATCGTAAGGTATCGCCTTATGGTTGCTATATGAAGGCTTGGGCCAATATAGCTAATTTTCAATGCCGATCATCCTAGGAGTAATAAAAACTTCTATACCAAATTATAGGACTCTATCTCAAAAATTGTGAGCTGTATCTTGATTTCAACAGACGGAGAAAGTACCTTAAATCCATATTATGGTGGAAGGTATAATTATATATAACGAAAAAACAAGGACTTGCCCACCCCTTTAATATAGATCCTGGCTACGCCCTTGACTGTAAGAATTATAATTTATTTTATAGACCTCATATTTTATCGACTCTAATATTACGGATAACACTTAGCATTTGCTCCCGGGCAATTTTCAATCCCCAAAAGAGGTTCATCGATAACGAAATATGACTTGTTGCAGATTTTTGAACAGCTTGTGTGGATATATTTGTCAAGGTTTTTGTTTGTATAACTTCTGGGAGATCAAACTATCAACATTTTATGATATGCGAATAAGCACTTTAAATCGCAACAATAACAATTTCGTAAAATTCTTGGTAGAACATTTTTACTTTTTGAAAATATAACCGATTTGTAGGAAAATATGATTTTTTTAGCCAATGTTGGCAACGTTGTACGTCTTTCGATAAGTATACAGTTTGGATAGTTAATAGAAACACATTAGAAAAGGCTTTATAAATTTTGTTTTAAACAGTAATAAATGGAAATAGAAATAAAATAATTGTTATAACAACACATTTCAAAACAGTTTGAGAAGAGACCTTTAATTGTGAGGGGTGTTTACAAAGGAAGTGGATCGATATGGCCAATCTTTGAAAGAACATTATGATGTGAAAAGTTCGCATCATCCAGCCAGACGGACGGACGAGGTTATATCAACACTAAATTGACTGAAACATATATATATATTGGATCTAAAAGCTCTATTTCGATGAGGTAAATGTTGCATTGTGTTGGATGACCACATTTTAAAATTTCCTCCACCATGCTCCCAGATTTGGTCACCACGGAACAAACTTTTTAGCAATTTTCTCCCTCTATTCATAGCCTGCCAACACTAAATATAACAAAATAAATGTTCCTTGAAACCAAAATGACAATTTCCATTTCTTGCAATAAATGCTATGTGTGTGGCATGCTCTCATGCGAATATCTAAGTCCCTCCGTCTGTCCCGAGGCAACGAATGATGTATTTTGGGTTAAAGAAATACAACAAAATGATGTGTTCAACACTGTACGACGTCCGCAAGGATAAATGTTGGGGGATTTTAACGAGTGACACAACGATACAGTTCCATGTATGAATTTTCACTTATATCCCCACACCCACATAAATGTAAGTGTGGAAAATTGGGCAACAATGGTGATGGTTAAACTTGTGCAGTGGGGACGAATCAGAAATATCCTTGTAAACAAGAACATTTGGATTAATTTTCAGGAATTTAGGAATATTTGTTCGGAATATTTCTATCTATAATCGTGAACATGGGTGATGTAGAGGATGAAAGGTACCAAGCAACGGCCCTGACCGGGTTTAACATGACAAAGCCCAGGACTTATCTTGGTTCCTCTCTGATCTCAAGTGGACACTGACCCACCGTGGTGTCACCTGTGAAGCTACCATTAACACCCGTTCAAGGTAGTGAGCTAACATATTTAGGAATATTTGTTAGGAATATTTCTATCTATAATCGTGAATATGGGTGATGTAGAGGATGAAAGGTACCAAGCAACGGCCCTGACCGGGTTTAACATGGCAAAGCCCAGGACTTATCTTGGTCTCTCTCTCTCTGATCTCAAGTGGACACTGACCCACCGTGGTGTCACCTGGGAAGCTACCTTTAACACCCGTTCAAGGTAGTGAGCTAACATGTGCCGCGCGTTCACCCATGAAAAAAGCAGCGTATCCTGAAAAAGCGAAAGAAAAGAAAAGCAAGCCCCTCTAAAGTTGACGAGCATGATCTGCGAATCTGCACCTGGCATATGTACTTGAAAAGTACAAGGTCGACATACAGGCATTACGATGGATTGGGAAAGGCGTCAAAACAACACCTAAATTTGCACCTGTATAATAGCTGCAATGATAGAAATGAGTTTTGCTTGCGGATTTTTAGTTGGTGGGAGGTTAAAACATCTGGTCTCCAGCTTCACCCCAGTGAATTAAGGTCTTGCTATATCTGCTCTCATGCTCCAGCCGAAGACAAGGACGAACAGAACAAACTTATATTTTACGAACGCTTAGAAAAAACAAATGATCGTTGTCCTGCCCATTATATTGAAAGTATTCTAGACGATTTTAATGCCAAATTGGAAAGTTGAATATCTTTGGTCCCACAATCGGAAAATTCAGTCGCCATAGTGAAACATCTGACAATGGACTGAGGCTGATAGACTTCGCAGCGGCAAAAACATGGTAGTTAGTAGTATCAGATTTAAGTATCTCGATATTAATAAGGGCACCTGGCTGTCTCTAGATCAAAGAACCATAAATCAAATTGATCACATTGTGATAGACGGAAGACATTCATCGGGCTTGTTGGATGTAGGATCGTTCGGAAAAGCAAACATAGACTCGGACCACTACCTTGTTGCAGCAAAGGTACGTACCCGGTTAAACGTAGCGAATAAAGTACGAACAAACACAACACGGAAGTTGGATATCGGTAAGCTGCTATCACAACAGATAGCCACGGTATATATAATTCAACTGGCCCAATTGCTTAATCAAAGCATTTTCGCTCCGATAATATATCAGCACTATGGCAAAATATTGCCCCCTCCATGCAAACAGCCGCAAGATCAGTACTTGGATACCAGAGACATCTACCAAGGAAACCATGGTATGGCGTGGAGAAAAAATGTGGCATATAGGGCCACTTTATAATCAGTAGCAACGCGTAGCGCACGAGAGAGGTATGGGGCTACAAGACTTCTCCCTATTCCCTAGAAGATAGTGTCAGGGATATTGTGCGAACGACTAAAAACAATGGTAAACGAAATAGTTGGACCATACCAATGCGGCTTTAGACCTGCCAAGTCAACCATTGACCAGATATTTACCCTGGGGCAAATCCTGTAGAAGACTCAAGATATGCAGATCAACACCTACCACATTTTTGTCGATTTTAAAGCAGCCTTCGTTCAAAGGTATTCCGAGCCATGTCTGAATTTGGTATCCCTGCAAAGCTCATTCGGCTTTGTAAAATGATTTTAACTGATACTCAGTTCAAATAAGAAAGAACCTCTCCGAACAGTTTTGTACGAAAAGAGGTTTCAGACAAGGAGACAGCCTTTCGTGTGATCTCTTCAACATTCTGCTGGAAAAGGTTATACGAGAGGCAAACGTTAAAAGAAATGGCACAATCTACACCAATAGCCGCATGTTACTGCTTATGTCGATGATATATAGATCGGGTTTTGGGGTTTCCCGATTTTTATAATTCCCGGGAAACGGGAAGCACATAATCGCCATTCCCGGGAATCCGGGATTTCCCGTGATTTATTTTTTAATTGGAGGGTAGATCAATATTTCCTGTATTTTGCCATCTTCCCACATAGTTATATGAAATACAACACCGTTTCCATATAGTACAATTTGTTAGAGCTCCAGAGCCAAATTTTCAGAGAGTTCCATCATCGACCGAAACGAAAAAATATTGAAATATACATGTTCTGCAGATTAACCCACAGTGACCATTTCCATTATTCAAAGCTAATGAAATGGCTCGGTGGGATGAACAAAGAAATTATTGATCAGAAATTCCTATTTTAAGGACCTCGAAAATCCTATGTATTTGAAGGGAACTTAATAACGGAACTCCCTGAAAATTTGGCTTTGGAATAAATTTAAATTGTACTAAATGGAACCGATTTTATATATATGGCTCCGAAGCCTGGGTACCACGGCTGCCAGATTTGACGATTTTTTAGTCAAATAATGATAAATGACGATTTCACGATTTTTACCCAAAAAATTACTATTTTCGGATATCTTGCTAATGTAGTCATAAAAATTTTTGCTTTGTGCAGAAATTTTAAAAGTTTAATAGATTTGATTTTGAAAAAAGTTTTATTGATTTTTCGACATCCTTAACGAATTTTCACATTTTGTCAACGTGAAGGACAAGCAAAAATTGGATTCAGAATTTCGCATATTAATATATGATTTGAAACGTGTTGATGGTGTATGTTTTCCCTACAATAACAACATTTTTAAAGAAAATAATGATAGGTATTACCACAGTGGCCAGCAAATGTTAAACGAGTTTTCAGACAAGTAAAGCTTCACAAAACGAAATATGTATCGAAATTCTTTTCATCAGGATTCAATGCAGAGTATACAAAATACATTGCTTGACATATTGATTAAACACGACTTGTTAAGAATGTTAACTCAAATATTTATTTACGAAATCGTTTAATTAAACATTTAATTTAATACTGATTTGAAGTAAAAATATGTTTACTAACTCGCCATTTAACTAGCCATTTAATGTTTATTTTAATTAAAAATATATTTATATATAACTAAATATTACCATTTTAATTTTTGACGATTTTTTTGACGATTTTGTAAAAAAGATTTGACGATTTTCAATCAAAATAGTCTATAATCTGTACTAGCGAAAGCAGTTAAGGCAGTGCTTGATGTGTTCGAGAGAAAAATTATTCGAAAAAATATACGGACCAATTGGCGTTGACGGTAAATATCGACGACGTATGAACCACGAGCTGTATCTGCTATACAACTACATCAGTATAGATGCAACGATTGCGTTGGCTAGGCCATATCATAAGAATGAGCGATGATGAACCCACTTAAAAGGTGTATAAATACTGGCCACATGGCGGTAAACGCAGAACTGGCAGGCCAAGGATTCGATGAAGCATTTAGTCTACAATATGCAAGGTGCTGACCGTTGAACCACCGTCACACATTTTTGAGCTACGAGTACTATTGAAAATGAACAGATTGTTTTTATATTAGGCGTATCCGTTTTTATCTGTTATATACGGTCTGGTATGTTATATATGTTCATCCTAAAAAACGTAAATTATTAAATTAGTTACAAACCAAATAACAAACTTAGTTTACCCTCTACCATATACTTCTATACCATTACTTCCTAGTTTTTGTTTTGTGAAGTATGTACCACCAACAGAAAAAAAAATCAACATGAAATGGGAAGACAATTGTTTTTAGGGACCATACATACACACCTTCCTTCCCAAAAACATGCTTAACAATTGTCATAATGCTCAAAGTTGAGGTAATAACTGAAAATTGCCATCGAAACAACAACATCATCTTCTAGTACTAGGGTAATACCTTCATTTTATCTGCATCTGGAACAAAATATCCTTGTCAACAACTTCAGAACACACATACATACACAAGTATAATAGCTATTAATAGATGATGTCCAGGTGAAGGTTTTTACGTTACAAAAGTACAACCCCAAAAATTGGGGAAATTCATTCGTATGCACTATGGTCTCAAATCCAAATTTTCTGACCAAAACTATTTCAACGTTCATTTTATTTTAAAATTGATTTTTATTTATACTAAATGTGTAAAACCATCAATTCTAACATTTTATCCACCAAAATTACCAAAAACTGCAAAAATTCATTGAAGAGGGTAGTCCCGTTGTATGAGTTCTAAATTAAGCCATTGACATATCGTCGGTGTCATGCTTAAGTGTTCCATACGCCATTTTTAACATTTTGAGATAAAGGTACCTTACAAGGTTTTAAGCCATGCTCTTACAGATTTTTTGGTCGGTTTTTCTCTATCTCTTATAGTTTCTGAGATATTCAGCTGCCAGTATGTTCCATATCCGCTTTGTGACCAAAAAATCTTGTCGTTTTGTTCCATATCCATAAAGCCTGGCGTAGAAATGCAAAATATCAATCCGTTTTGTCCGATCGAAATTTCTACCACAAAAAATAGTGACAAGTGGAGGAAATCCCTTAAATAAATGTTAAGGAAACCTATAATAATGGTCGTTATTATATTTATATGAGAAAAATAAATGTTTCATTTAAAATCCTGATTTTTAAACTCCACAGTAGCACTTCATTTAAGGGAGGTGGAACACGATTGATAAAAAGTGTTTTGGTTGAAATGTGACAAATCGTGTTCCATGTGACGCAAACTGCCAAAAACATGAAAAAAAGATTCCATGGAACAATGCAGCAACTTTTTGCAATTACAAAAATTTGCCATAACTTCCAGACTATCACAGATATCTGACTAAAATAAACTACTGATATATTCTATGAGTTTAGTTAAGTAGAACTGAACTCTTAAAGTATTGGATTATTGCACCATTTTTATCCTGTATGGCCTAAAACATTAACTTGAGTTTTTCTCGAATCAGGCAAATGGCGTATGGAACACTTAAGCATGACACCGACGATATGTTAACCATTTTTGTAGGAAGGATTCATACACTCCAAGAGGTCGAAATAATAAATTTCAGCTTAATCGATTATAAAGTGTCGCTAAAACCGCCAAAATATCTAAAATGGGCCGGTACCGTTTGTGCGGGCTATGACAAAAGGTGGGCTTATGTAAAAAAAATGATACATTCTTGTTTTCTACACTAGGGTTATGACTTTTTTCAACCTCATATCCCTGTATCATAGCGTGATGAGTTTTGCCATAAGATTACATAAAATCATAATTATAAGGTGATTCGGTGAAAAAACCTCACGCACAAAATGATTTTAAAATTTGAATTTATCAAAATTATGGAAAATTTTTTGAAATCACTGTAATCAGATATTCAATTTGAAAATAAACTTTAGAGTCACATGAGATAATTAAACTGACATAACATTTATTTCTCACTAATTTTCTTCAATTCTGAGAATCGTAAAAATGTCGTAAACGCTTTTATTTAAAAATATAATTTTTTAATAAAAAAACAAAAAATTTAAAATTTTTTCAAAGTGGATTGTGCATGATCTTTTTCAATATTTGAATGAAATAAACATTATTATAGTTATTAATAGGCTTATATTTATTCATTCGCGCAACAAAAAATAATTTTAACATTTTTTTTCATTTCATACATTATTTCAAAAAACAAGTAAGAAAAGTCTATAGTCGGACTGAGCCGACCATGGAATACCCTATACCACTATCTCTGGACAATCGCTCTCCACGGAACTTCTTTTCAATGATTGTGAAAATTTAAATATCAAATATCAGAGATGTAATGAATAATACTTATGACCAAAACCAAAAAGTTATCTAGCATGACAAAGACATTTTTGTAGCAGGGAAGGAAAATTTAGTTCACACAAACGTTAGTTTGTACGCTTCTTCTTCATCATAAACTCAAACTTTGTTTACAATTTCTATTATTATTATTTTGACTTACAGAGCCGCTACAAAATTGGTTAAAGTTTTGTTTTTGTTCTATTTCATCCCCTGAACATTTCACGATCATCACCAAATACTAATCATTTCTATTCTGGTCCGAACCCAACCTCCTTAAAAAATTCGTTACAATCGGTCCATAATTGCGGCCTTAAGCTTGTTTACAATTTTTAATGGACGGACACGCATCGCTAAATCGCTTTATCTCGTCGAGATATGAATTTTGGCATACCAAATAAGGAGTCTAGGACGAATATTTCGTGGTGTTACATAAACTTTTGGAGAGACAATATGTAGCATGGGATAAAAATGTGGTTCTCTACACAGAACCCATTATATATTAGGCAGTAGGCCCATTATCTAGCGAAAACTTTATTGCAATTTACATCAGAGGAAAGGTCAGTAGTTTTTTTCCATATGTAGGCTACTTTGCGATATATATATGTCCTCAAGGAAATAAAATATCGACCAAAAATAAAATTTTTATATTTTTCATACAAAAGTAATGGTCCATTTCACCCGCTAAAGAATATCAGATCATCATTCAAAACTGCAGGCATCTTTTTCGAGCTATACTCTTACCCGGTGCAAAATTTCGTGACTATTGATGTATAATTGCGACTTCTAGCGAGTTTATTATTACACTACAAACAAATAACGGAATATATTAGGCTGTAACTCTGTTATCTGATCAGGCACACCAACATAATTAGCATCAAAAGAAAGGTCAAGCGTTCCACTTTTAAGTATATTTCACTTGCCCGGAATGTCATTTCCAGGAATTAAGATATAAGCTGTATATTAAAAATTTTCACAATTTTCACACAAAAGTTTTGGTCCATTTAACCCTCTAAATATTATCCGATCGCCATCTCAATTGGCAAGCTTCTCCTTTGTGATATACTCTTACCTTATTCAAAATTACGCGTTGATCGGACTATTATTGAGACCTACAGAGCCGCTAGAAAATTGGATAAATATTATGCTTTTGGTCCATTTCACCCCCTAAATATTTCACGATCATCACCAATAAGAATAGGGATCTATTCGGATCTGAACCCGACCTCCATACAAAATTTCGTGACGATCGGTCCATAATTGCGGCCTGGAGCGTGTTTACAATTTATAATGGACAGACGGACGCACAGACGGACGGAGGGACGGACGGACACACATCTCAAAATCGCTTTATCTCGTCGAGATATGAAGATTGGTATAGCACATTGGGTGTCTCCGACGAATATTTCGCGGTGTTACATGAATTTTTCCCAAAACAAACTTATAATACCCTTTTCCACATTGTGGTATAGGGTATAATTATATTTTTAAAATCGATTTGTGCCTGAACTTTTTTTATATTTCAATGGAATAAACGATAGTGTAGTGATTATTAGGCAAAAGTTCATTCATCCCTGCTACAGGAAATCATTTTTGAGAAAAAATGTCAAAAAGTCATAACCCTATTCTACACTCTGAAACCCTGAAAATGTGGATATTACCGTTCTATTTCAATTGGATGAGTTTCTAAATAATTCACCCATCATAAAATAGAAAAATCCACTTTATTTTAAATTTGGCAAATTTGAGCACGATTTGACTTCTGAATATATTAGTACAGATCCCCAGCTTGCTTCCAAATCTGATTAGGAGGTGGACAAATTTGGACATTTTGATTAAAGTTAAAGATATTTAAAAATATTTGTAAAAAATAATTTTCAATGTACCGAATACAAACATTGATTTTACTACGTCAATTTTACAAATTTCTTCGTTCCTTTTTTAAATATTATGAAAGTACTCACTATCAGCTTCCCGATTCATAATAACTTTGGTCTCATTTCTATATATTTATAAAACGACACAGCTAAAATTTTGTTTTATTTTCATAAAAAAAATGATGAGTTTTGCCATAAGATTACATAAAATCATAATTATAAGGTGATTCGGTGAAAAAACCTCACGCACAAAATGATTTTAAAATTTGAATTTATCAAAATTATGGAAAATTTTTTGAAATCACTGTAATCAGATATTCAATTTGAAAATAAACTTTAGAGTCACATGAGATAATTAAACTGACATAACATTTATTTCTCACTAATTTTCTTCAATTCTGAGAATCGTAAAAATGTCGTAAACGCTTTTATTTAAAGATATAATTTTTTAATAAAAAAAAAACAAAAAATTTAAAATTTTTTCAAAGTGGATTGTGCATGATCTTTTTCAATATTTGAATGAAATAAACATTATTATAGTTATTAATAGGCTTATATTTATTCATTCGCGCAACAAAAAATAATTTTAACATTTTTTTTCATTTCATACATTATTTCAAAAAATTATATTTATACCCTATACCACAATGTGGAAAAGGGTATTATAAGTTTGTTTTGGTAAAAATTCATGTAACACCGCGAAATATTCGTCGGAGACCCCCAATGTGGTATACCAATCTTCATATCTCGACGAGATAAAGCGATTTTGAGATGTGTGTCTGTCCGTCCGTCCGTCTGTCCATTATAAATTGTAAACACGCTCCAGGCCGCAATTATGGACCGATCGTCACGAAATTTTGTATGGAGGTCGGGTTCAGATCAGAATAGATCCCTATTCTTATTGGTGATGATCGAGAAATATTAAGCGGTGAAATGGACCAAAAACAAAATTTTTATCCGATTTTGTAGCGGCTCTGTATGTCGCAATTATAGTCCGATCGCCTCGAAATTTTAAATAATGTAAGATTATATGACAAAGAAGAAGCTTGCAATTGGAAATGGTGATCGGATGATGTTTAGAGGGTTAAATGGACCACAACTTTTGTGTGAAAATTGTGAAAATTTTTAATATACCGGTAATATCTTTATTCCTGGGCCACACATTCCGCCCACATAAATAATATTTGGAAGGACAACTCTTGCCCTTTCAATTAATGACAATTATGTTGATTTATGTGGTCAGATAACAGAGTTGCAGCCTAATATATCCAGTGTTTTGCTTGTAATGTAATCAAAGGCATACTAGATGTCGCAATTATAGATCAATAGTCACGAAATTTTGCACGAGGTAGGGGTTTAGGTCGAAGAAGATGCCTACAATTTTTGATGATGATCTGATATTAGTTAGCGGGTGCAATGGACCATTATTTTTGTATGCTTAATAAAAACATTTTATTTTTGGTCCATATATGAATCCCTGGAGGCCATATACCGGCAAAGTCGCCTATATATGAAAAATTAACTACCGATCTTTCCTCTGATGAAAATTGCAATAATATGTGTGCTTGGTAACGGACCTACTACCTATGATATAATGAGTTTTGTGAAGAGAACCACATCTTCCTCCCATGCTACAAATTTTCTCTATCATGACAGACAATTTCCCAGTTCTTACAAATTGCGTGGAACTCTATCATATTACCTGTCCAATTGTTCAAAATTTAAAGATGTAGCAGAAATTGCTAAACAACGTCAATTTTCAAATTTAAGAATATTTCTTAAAATGTACTGTATATAACTGTTCCACAAACATCCCAGTAGGGACAAGGGAGCCTTCTCTCATATCAATGAGAGCTCTCCGATTAATATCAGCTCAATGATATGTAGACAGCGGAATTTTATGCAACACCTATTTTTGTAAAATTAAATTAAATTCCAATCGAAATATATCACATATGCAAAAATATGCGAAATGTATAAATTATGCATATGCAAATATTATTTTTGAATATGGAAAATTTCTGTATTTCACATATTTTCGTATGCTACATATATTTCAATAATATCTTCTAAAATATTTATGTGTACATTTTTCTGTTTGAAATTCACTTCAGACAAATCAATAAAATAGAGAAATCTGCAACCAGAGCCACAATCTTCAAAATGTCGAAAATGGGGAGCTTTCGTTGTATGGGAACTATATGAACGCCTAGACCTATACCGACAAATTTCAGATGGAAAGTTTAATACCCCCAATGAAGACTTAATACCAAATTTTAGCAAATTCGGAGGAATATTGAGACCATAACCAAATTTCAGGTGGAAAGTTTTTTTTCCAACGAAGACTGAATACAATATGTCAGCCACTTCAGTTTGATATTGAGGCCACAACCTTCAAAATACCGGGTATCGGGAGGTACGGTTCTATGGGAGCTATATGAAGACCTGGACCTATACCGATAAATTTCAGGTCGAAAATTGTGATGAACGAATACTTAATACAAACTTTCAGCCAATTCGATGGGATATTTAGGGCACAAAGTCATGCATATGGTTTAGCAAATATGTCAAAATATGCAAAAAATTAGGACCAGACTAAATTTCCGTTCTAAAATTACTTATTGGTGCCACCATAGTACAATTGTTTGCACACCCGCCTTGCACGCTGAAGGTCGGGCGTTCGATTCCCGGCCAGCAAACATCAAATTTCCAACGATGGCAAAATACCCCTCAGTAAAGTTGGCGACGTTTTCTGAGTATTTCAACCATGTACAACTTCTCTATAGGTGGTGCTTTAAGACATGCCTTTCGGACTCGGCGATAAACAGTAGGCCCCATACTATTGCTGTAATATGAATCTTGGTGCACGCCCTGTCCCTTCTGTGATGTTTGTGGAACAATTATTGTATTGTTATTTAAACTTAATGTGATAAGGTTGCAGACTCCAAAAATTTATTTCTTACAATTAGCTTATTTGTCCAAAAGAAACTTTGATTTGCTGCGAGCTAACACGCAGGGTAGTGGTGTAGGGTATCGTATGGTCGGCCCGGTCCGACTATAGCCTTTGCTTACTTGTTTTAAAATCGATTTGTGCGTGAACTTTTTTTATATTTCAATGGAATAAACGATAGTGTAGTGATTATTAGGCAAAAGTTCATTCATCCCTGCTACAGGAAATCATTTTTGAGAAAAAATGTCAAAAAGTCATAACCCTATTCTACACTCTGAAACCCTGAAAATGTGGATATTACCGTTTCTAAATGAAAATGTGGATGAGTTTCTAAATAATTCACCCATCATAAAATAGAAAAATCCACTTTATTTTAAATTTGGCAAATTTGAGCACGATTTCACTTCTGAATATATTAGTACAGATCCCCAGCTTGCTTCCAAATCTGATTAGGAGGTGGACAAATTTGGACATTTTGATTAAAGTTAAAGATATTTAAAAATATTTGTAAAAAATAATTTTCAATGTACCGAATACAAACATTGATTTTACTACGTCAATTTTACAAATTTCTTCGTTCCTTTTTTAAATATTATGAAAGTACTCACTATCAGCTTCCCGATTCATAATAACTTTGGTATCATTTCTATATATTTATAAAACGACACAGCTAAAATTTTGTTTTATTTTCATACAAAAAAATTTAAACTTTGGCAATGCGCCAACTAACGGCAACTAACGGTATTTACAAAAATTAATTTTTTTCTGTTGATTTGAAGGGTTTTCGGAAAACAATTTAAAATTTTGAAACTTCAAAAAAATAGTTTTGACCAAAAAATTCCTGATTGAAGCCATAGTGGTATGGAAAGAGATTTTTTCCAACATTACAAATCCAGTTGAGAAGGTGATCTCTCCCGCCTTTGGCACATGAAAGAAATCCCTATTGTAATGAAAATTAGTAAAACTTTCATACTAACCATTTCATATCATTCCATAGCCATTAACTACTTATGCAGATACTATTTTTTAAATGGGATGCCTTGAGGCTAGACTGAAGTTGGCAAAACAGTAATCAGTAATTCGTCTGAAAATGAAATCATTAAAAATCTCACATTTTCAATTGCCATCATGGCGAACAGTATTGTTAATTAATGCTAGAATCCGAACGTAAAAAGGAAGTCTCAAAGTACATACACAGATTAAATTAGACTAAGAGCATTTTAACACTTTTCGTGTTTGTTTTTTGTGGCTCATGGCAGTTTACGTTTTATTCATTTCGTACTGTTGAATAGCAAATTGTCTTTAAGGTTGCATGCTCTGTACCACCCAAGTTTATGTTGCGGAATATACATACTGAGAAATTAGTGAGGACTATTAAACAGGTGTTAATATCACTCAAAGATTAGGATTTGTGGCATATATAATACATATACCTACATCTGGGACTACTATGCTAAGATTACTTATTTAAAACGCGTTTAAACCGATCCGAATATATTTCCAAACTTTTCGATCAATTAATTTGTATTTTCAATTCTGAATGGCAGGCTTTGTATTTTATCGGTCACTTGTTTAGTCTATTGGGATCTTTGCCCTACTAAAAAGTAGGTCCCATATCATTAAGCCAATATGAATCAGCGTGCACTCATTGATAGGTGCGAAGACCCCTTGTCCTTTCGGTAGTGTTGTGGAAACATATGTTAGCATTCCAATTTTATTCGTTCCCTCAATGCCAAATAGTACTAAATTTAGTACCATTTCGTATTTTTCGTATATATTTGTAAAAATTTCCAAATCACGTCCTCGCATAAATAAAGTATCTCAACCGATATTAGCATAACAATTTTGAAGATTTTAGCTTTATTCGTTCACATAGTACTAAATGGTACCACATTTAGTAACTTTTAGTACTTGCCGTAAACTTACTGTTCGAATTTCCAAAAACACTTTAATTCAACTAATCTGCACTCCATCATCGTCCAAATTTCAAAATTCTAGATCTACTCTTTCTCTTAATACAAAAGGTATAATTTTTGTACAGTTTAGTACTTTTTTCTTACGAATTCTGATAAATTCAGCCTTATCATACACCTACACTTCAATGAGAACACTCGAATTTCAATGTTCTAGATTCAGCCGTTTCACCTCGGCGTTGATTACCAGTCAGTCGCTCAAATGGTACTGTCTTTAGTACATTTAAGTACTTTTCGTACCCGTCTAGTACGAATTTTCCAAAACCCACCCATATTCACCACCTAAACCGAAACTAACCCTAACCCAAATCAAAAACTAGTATCCCAAAACAAGTACAGTTAATTGTGACTACATGTGGGAGACAATTGCAGCTGTGTGGAAATAAAGTCCGCCCTGCAAAAAAATCGTAAATGAATAAGATTGTTAGAGTTGGCAATGCCATCTGCTTCAAAAAATCCGTTGTATTGAATTCCTAATTGCCTTTACTAATTTCGCAATAAATTCAGTATATATAGAACGAAAAATTAGGGTAGAGACATAGTCAGTTTGCCGCACAAGAAAACCTGATGAGCACTTCTCACCAAAGTGCGAAACATGTAGTGTAGTGCTTTGTGATGACAATTTCTCTGACATTCTTTTTCATTTACAAAACCTTCTGAGAATCAGCTCGTCTCGAAAGAGAAAAATAACCAAAGCTGTTTCGTATGGGTCTGGTCTGCTATGTGCTGGCTGGTGTTGACTATAAATCTACAATATTTTGATAACATTTTCCACTCCACACTTTCGGATGCAATTCCATAAAAGTACAAAATGTGTGGGCTTATGTAAAGAACTACAAACTTTTGGATGGGATCCATTTTAAGATCCGATCTTGAATTGGTTACACCATGTAGTACTTTTGAACCAGATTACACTTACATAAATTAACAAGTGTTATCATTTGCATTAAACAATCCAAAGAAGATTTTGTTCTCATACTCATATTCCCGAGCAAAGCCTGCCTACTTCAGAACCTCTTATACAAGCGGAGATCTCCCCTTGCATGTTAAATTATCGACATAACCTTCATTCACCGTCCACATTGACAAGGAATGTATCATCATGTCGACGTCATGACGTCATGTCCCTCTGTCTGTAGCTTATTAAAATATGACACAGCATTTTTATCCAACCTAAATTAAAAACTGATAATCTGTAGGTCTATTCTGTAACTTTTAACAACGTTCGATGTTGTTTAAATTTCTTTTGTTTTTGTAACAACAATAACAAACAAATGAAATTGTTGTAAAATAAACAATGAGTAAAGTTATTAAAAAGTTACTGAATAGGTCTACTGAGCGTATATACCTTACATATATTTCTGCAAACCGACTAAAACTTTCTACTTATCGATGTAAGATACAGCAGAATCGAAATGGAACATGCATTACAAAATACTTTAGGGAAAACTACATATATGGTCCAAGTACAGGAAATAAAAAATGGTGGAAGTTTTATATATATGTATTAGGGTTTCGGAGTCGGAGTCTACGAGTCGGAGTCGAGCAATTTTGCTGGAGTCGGAGTCTGAGTCGAAAAAAATAACTCGACTCCGACTCTGGGCAAAATTTTGTCCACGTTATAGAAATATAACATTCAATTTGGAACAAGATTTTTTTAAATCATTATTTATTTTAAAAGAAAGGTATAAGAAAACTTATATGCAAATGGTATATTATACTAACTTAAAGTACCATTCACAGGATATTTACTATCCTCTGAAGTGTAGTCTATTCACCCCAATTTTACTTATCCAACTGATTCTTTACATTTTTGCAAACAAAAGTAAAGTTCTATGATAACAGAATTAAGATTGCACCTTTAACCTCTTTCGTCAGTAGTCTTACTGGCCTTCTCACAAAGGTCTATTGGCATTCTCATCTTCTTTTTTTGAGAAGTCATCCTTGTCTTCTATTAAAGACATTGTGGTCTCTATGGGAAATCTTACTGAATACCCTGTGAAGTCAAGATCTGGGGGTTGAAAAATTCCTTTTCGGAATGAAAGCTCCAATTGAGAACCCCAAAGGATCTCAAAACTGAAATTTCTGAGTTATGACATAATGAATTTTTTGATTGACCCCCATCAATCATTGAGAAAATAGCTTTATATCTATGTTTGGAAATATTGTTTCATCATGTTTAGATGACATGTTTTCAGTTAAATAGAATGAGGTACCTTTCTCTCGAATATGCTGTCCTACTAGCTCAGTTCCTTCCACGTCCTTTTTGTTCTTGAACTCAAAAAGTAAAACAAAATGAATTTTTCTACAAAAACGTTGCACCGAAAACTAAATTTAGGTTTCCCATATCCAAGAAATCGATATTGTCACGTTTTCATTGCCCTATATCAGTTCTACTCGTTTCGACAGATTCATCTCGCCATAACTCGGAAGTCTGACAAACGGCGAATCTTTCTTCTAGGATTCATTATATATTCAATGAGGGCTTTAGATGTAGACATTCAAATAACCGGATCTGTTCGCCAGCATGCACGAAATTCAATTAAATACATAATCATAGAGTTTTCATAAGAAACGATCAAGTAAAAGTGATAAAGGACAATGAATTTTTCAGTTCAAGAAAACATCCACCTACGTGCTGGGTGGTGTACACAATATATGGGCAAAACTGCCAATTATTTCATATTCCATTTCCAAAAAATTGAATTTTTTCTTTTCGCGCTACATCAACGATTTTTGGTACATAGGTTAAGAAAAAAATTCCCCTGTACAAATCCGCTCGCGAGCAAAATTTTGGTTGTTGCGGACAAATGTTATCGCGGTATTACTTCTGCTTTTAAGAAAAAATTATTATAAAAACGCTAATTATTTTATTGAGCACAATTGTCACTAAAAAGTTATCACGAAGTGACGTCAGGTCACGTCAGGTTGCATAATATTTGTAAAATGTTACTCAGCATTCGCGGAATTTACAAAAAATTGACAAAATTTTAAATGTAATCCGAATTTTTTGAAAATATAGGTCCATTTACCCGTCAAAAATTACAAAAAAGTAACAGTTGGAAATAAAGACATCACGGGGAATCAAATGAGACCATTCTTATAATCATCGGGATAGTAGTTAGGATATTATAGCCAAAATAAGCACATATTTGTGTTACAAAAAACAAATTTTAGTTGGGAATAATAGTTTTCACATGCATTCTAGAGTTGAAAATATTGGAAAAATTCTATAGGAGTACTTCTTTTATTTTTCTTCAAACTCTCAATGAAAGTGGGCGGATTTTGCTTTATCTACATTCACATAGAAGGTTTCCCATTGAGGAAAGTTATCGGGTTGATGAAATAAATCATTAGTCATTTTAAACGGAAATAGAGTTCAAATAAACCGCTTTTACATATATGCATTGTTAAAATATGTGTAAATCGCGTAATTATCAAAATCGTTTTGTCCGCATGTGATTTTCATGTACAGCAAGACCATATCTTTTAATTTGTATATACTTTTCGAAATATAATTTTGACGCTAAGATGTAGCATCGGCTGCATCTTAGCATTAAAAAACCTATAAAACATCGCTAATTTGCGCAAAGTTCATACAATTTCGTTCCGCATCAGGTTTTAGTGTCACCATGAAAATCTGCATCGATATATACCTATTTCAAGGCAATCAGTCAAGAACCGTGGATGTAGCATCACACACTATTTTTGGGATAAAATGCATGCAGTTCCCTTATCAGTGAAGTTTTTAAATCTCTGTTTCCGCAAAAAGGAAGATGCTGCACTAGTTTTTTCATAGTAGTGGAAGCGGCCGACAGAATACGCGATAAAATGCGCGATATTTTCGAAAAAAAATTTTAGATGATTTTCCTACCTTGGAATTTCTCCTATCTCGCGTTTTAGTAGATGGATTTTAACGAGTATTGATTTATTAGATCCGCAACGTAAAAATCCAAAATTTGCAATCATGCACAAGTAAATCGAATGCCAATTGTACAAATTAGACCCGAAATATTTGATTTTTAGAAATTTGTTCGCACAAAATTTTCGTATTTGGATACAGATTTCTCTGAAGCTGTGTAGGCTACATTCACGACACATATATCAAATAAATCAGAATCGTGAGTTCTTCATTCCTATATATGATTTTTTGAAAAACCTGTTTGCGGAACGAAATTATAAGAAACTTTCAAAAAACACTTAAAATCTGGCTTCAAAATGTCAGCATCATTTAATGGTAGACGCAGATCAAATTTTGAAAAGTTATACATTGGTGGGATGATCCTTATTTAGTTGGCTTCTACTTTTACTTTGACAGGAAAATCGGGAAAAATGTGGTTTAATCACAAATCGAGAGAAAACAAAAAAAGTCACGTTGGCTTCAACCCATTTTTACCCATTTTTTAACATAAATATAGCCACAGCTTCCGCGCAAATCAACTTTGAAGGCCAGTATTTTTTGCCAAGTCTAAAAACATTTCATTTTATCCAAATGCATTTAAATTGTACAATATAAAGGGGTAAACCTTGGCTTCAACGATGTTAAATTTTCAATAATTTTGCCCATATATCAAATATTTCAATAAAATTATCCACCTCACACCAACGTTTAAAATAAAAGCGCTGAATTTTAGTTTAAGTGGAGGAAGTATAAATAGCATAGAATATGTGGTCAAATTTTTAAGTCGATCAAAACAATATCGCCTTAGTATGAGCGTTATATGCCATTTAGATATGACACCATTAGCCGGATTTAGCGCATTATCAGGTTTTATTTGCTAAATCCAGCCAAAATCTACCAGATTTGTTTTAAATCTGGCATAAATCCTCGTATACAACTCTGTTTTTTGCAACATGTTGCTAGAAAATACAAAAAGTTGCAAGCTGGCACAAGAAACAAGGTTGATGCATCGGTGAATTGCTACACTAAAAATAATTTAAAATATAAAACTTTGTAAACAAGGCGGAAAAATTAAATTTGTTTTGATGTACAAAGTTGATTTTAATCAACCAAGACTAATATTTATGATGTCTAAACGATAAAATAATTCGTTTATTTATTTTAGATGGGCAAACTGCGATTAAATAATTCTTTATTTGCTCTTTAGTTAGCATTAGTAGCATAATGTGCTAACATTTTCAGTATTAAACAATAAATTTGTAATTTGACGTATGTTTTTTGAGACGAATTCAATTTACAAAAAATTCTTTTGACGTTTCACATTCGTTCAGATGGGCTGATGCATCTACCTTGGTAATTGTGCTATGAACAAAAATGAGCTGACTGCCATTTAAATCCTCCAAAATGTATATCTAAATGCAATGAGATTTGTACTGGATTTATTAAATGCAGTCGAGGATTCTAAATGAGTCTAAATGAGCAATTAGATGGGAACAATTTATTTTATTTTCTATGCGGCATATAAACTGTGTTTTTCTCTAAATCGACCACAAAAATATATGACAATTGGTTTATTAGTTTTTAAGCTAGAATTGGAACCGCAAAATACTTTAATAAAAACAGGGTTTCGTAGACGGCCTCAAAACTTCAGATGAAGAAAAAAATTTGCCAAAAAGTTTCGTTGTTTTCTCGAAAAAAATCATGAAAAATGTCTTTTATTGAAATTTATAATTGGAGACCTCCTTTTAAGGCTAAGCATACTAAAATGTTGGCTTACATCCAGGTTGAAACTCGGTCATGAATTGCTTATAATTTTTATTGCATGTAGTCCTTATGATTTGTATTGCCCCTTAATTTTCAGATATTTTAAAAGCTTAAAGAATTCCGTCCAGAATATACTCGGGTAAAAAAAGAAAACCGACAAAACCTTTCTAACTTTGCTATTTTTCAATGTAATATTCGGCAGATATAATATTGATATCTTCAAATGTATTCGTGTCCCAAAAAGAGAAAAATTATTTATTAAAGTGAATACTTCCAAAATTATTCTTTTTCTTTAGAGAGTTTCATGTTACCATAACAATAGAATCACTAATAGCACAAAACACATTATGTGAACATACACATTATGTGAATGAATAATAAATTCAGCACATAAAAACCGAGCTAAACTAATGTTTTAGTGAATCAATATTTTAGACAAAGTAATACAATTCTTATAAACATTCCAAAAAATATAAATTCTGCACCAAAAAAAATCGAGTTAAATTTTGTTCATAACTGCCAAACCGCAGATGTCCGCTAAAAGTCTAAACAGTTCTGAAATCAACAGACCATTGGCTTCAATTTGGTACTTGTAACGATTCGTGCAAATGCTTGGAAAGTAACTAAAACCTTATGAAAAGACATAAATCTACATTAAATATATTCATTTTGACCAATATTATACCTAAAATATTTGGTAACCCTTACAAATTAAAGGAATTGTTATTAGTAGGGAAACGAAGCTTCCGAAATTTACTAAGTAATTCAAATTTAGTTAAGGCGTGAATAGTAGTCCTTTATTTCAAAAACTTGATTTTAATACAACCATTTTTTTCTTATTTTGAAACAATTTGTTCTCCAAAATTAGTCATGTTTGTAATCATTTTTCTCCTTAAGAACCGCAAAAATGACGAAAATACGTTGAGTTACGAAAAATTTAGAATATTTAGAAACGTATTGCATCTCTAAATTTTTAAAATGACGACATGAATTTTTTGGTTTTTGTCGTTGGGCGCATCCACTGTGCACTGGTCTAGGGTGGCATGGTAAATTACCATTGGTAATCATGTCCACCTTGCACTCTGTACGACAGGCTTCGATTCCCAGGCCGGACAAAAACTAATACTTTCACACGGTGACAAAATACCCCTCAGTGTAATGATTACATTATTTTCACGTTATTTCTTTCTGCCATCTTAAACGTCTCCACAAGAAGTGTCGTAAGACACACTGTTCGGGATCGGCTATAAAAATAAGGTCTCATATCGTTGAGCTAATATGACTTGGGGTAATCTCAGTGATATGCGAGCAGTCTCTCGTGTCTCTTCGGGGATGTGTATGGGAACATATGTACATATTTATCTACGTTTTGGCATATTTTACATAAACCATTTAGTCCAAAAAATGCCAGATTGGTAAACCTAAAAGGTAAACCTAAAAGTTAAAGGCATAGATTTCAACCGAACTGATTGTTTATTGATATTTGGTGTTCCCAGAGTGTAGAGTTTTTTTCCGTGAGTTTTCAAAGGATAAAAATCTTCGGATTAAATGGTATCAATATACGCCCATGTTTTGATCGTCTTCCACGTATTGTGACAGCAACGGTAAAAATCTGCTTACTTAAAAATCTATCAATTCGGGTTCTCAAAGCGTGGAAAGCTTTCGTTAAAATCTTTTTTACCACAGATCATGCTTTATTATACTCTTATATAATGGTTCATTTAATGGGGTTTTAAAAGAGTGTTGGGTCATATGTATATGATGGCCGAATTTAACGCCTCTTTAATAAGTTCATATTAAATTTCTGTTTCGAGTTGGTTTTTTTTAAATTATCGAAGGTTGAAAACTCGGTTCATTTCTCCGGTAAATAAACTCGTTACCACTGATAACACTATAATTAATTAGAACAATTTTAATGCAATATTTAGGGTATCGGGTAGAACTAAAGTGAAGTAGTAAGTAAAGTATATATTGGCTCTGCTCATATTGATATTTAGTTTTGGCAGGGACACGTACATATTTTTTAAACGGATTGTCGTTAGTCTTTCATCCAACAGGCTGTTGTTTCATTGCATATTTTATACAGCGATTCACCTGCAACTGTCGATGTATTGCATATTCCGTCCACTGCAATTTTTTTAATTCATAATTATTGGGAATGTACTTTTGCCAGAGGATAACTGAATTGAACGGTAGTATGAGCAACATATTTCTATTGAAAGCTTAGCTTACTAGGTCTCACGGTAACATGATAATATAAAATCTCTGTCGGTAAGAAAAACTTCAAAATACTGTCGTTTATTTATGCAGCTTTTTACTTAAAGTAAAACATAAATATATTTAGAACAATCAGCAACTCTTTGATATCTTTATTTTGAACTCATTCAACTCTTATAAAAGTGTTACTTACTTACCTTTGCTACATAAAGTTGTTGAGCATTCATCGTAACACTTGTATGCATATTCTATTTCATATAGTTTTTCATTGCAATTTATCTTCTCTCAAGCAGAAATCTACATTTTACAACACAATTAACGCGACGATTCAAATGAAAGCAGAAACGGGAGAAGAAATAAATCTAAAAACTTTTAAAATAGGCACTAGCCAAAGTAACATTGGAAGAGATGAATGTAATGCCAGAGATACAGAAAAAGAGGAAAAACACCATCCAAACTTCAACGAATAAAAAACTGATGACTTTCAAATCATTCAGCTAAATGGAGCTGATGCCATAGACCACAACCACAAAAGCGTACGATGAAACTGTCACTCAATGCCATTCAAGTGACATGGCAATATAAATTTTCTCATTTTTTTCGAAGAGTTCTATGTGTGTTTACTACGCACGGTGCGTCTTAACAAACTTTAAATGAAAGGAGCTTACACCTGGGAAGTTTTTGCGGATTCTGAAACTGAAATGTTCATAGATGAGAAAAATCAAAAAACTAAAAAAATCGCCGGAGGGCTTTTTAAATAAATCGCGGTCAAAGTTCACATTTTTAGGGGTTCTTTAGGTTTTCACGATTTAGCTTGGAAACCGCTAGTCCTTTGGAAAAGTAACCAAAAAAAATTTTTGTAGAAGTGAAAATTCTCTACAAGATTGACCTTTGTGATGTTTTCGTAAGTTTTACGGTTTTTGAGATATAGAAGTTCAAATTGGACAATGCCCTTATAAAACTATGCCATGAATGCAATTTCCCAACTTAAACTTATATATCTCAAAAATTTTACAACCTAGGAAACAATTACACAAGTCAATCTTGCAGAGAATTTTAACAGCTATGTGACTTTCTCTAGTCATATTTCGATAAGACTTACCGTTTTCAAGCAAAATCGTGAAAACTTAATAAAAAAACTTAATCATGTGACCTAAACTTCTATATCTCAAAAATGGTAAAACGTAGGAACGGGTTCCAAACAAAATCGTGAAAAAAACTAAAATAAACCTAAACATGTGAATTTTGACCTCGATTTATTTTAAAATCCCTCCAGCGATTTTTTCTTGTTTTTGGATTTTTGTCATCTATGAACATTGATGTTTCAGAATCCGCAAAAACTTTCGTGGTGTAAGCGGTGTTCATTTAAAGTTAGTTAAGACGCACCGTGCCTGTATGTACATATTTATATGTATGTATGTGCTTGTAAATAAGCATTTAAACTGTAAAACTGTGCATTTTGATTCTTTAATGTTTAGAAGAGGGTAGAATTAATATTCTTTATTGTTACTGGTAATAATTATGCAATCGCCACTAGTTGTTTATTATTACTCGTTGAATACCGATCCTGATCGTTGGTCTTTCAAATTTCTATTAAAGGTAAACTAATTCTCTGACACGACTTAATGTTAATGGAGCTTTTAAATGCCATGATGTGACGTCTTTCTGCACGCTTTTGTGGTAAAGAGACTCTTGGAACATTTGTTAAATTGAGATTTAATTTTTTATATCCTCAGCATTTATGCTAACGAGGGTATATACTAGGGTTATGACTTTTTTACAATCTCATATCCCTGTATAATAGCGTGATGAGTTTTGCCATAAGATTACATAAAATCATAATTATAAGGTGATTCGGCGAAAAAACCTCACGCACAAAATGATTTTAAGATTTGAATTTATCAAAATTATGGAAAATTTGTTGAAGTCACTGTAAGCAGATATACAATTGAAAATCAACTTTAGAGTCACATGAGACAATTAAACTGACATAATATTTATTTCTCACTAATTATACCTTCAGCCTTTAGGCTAAAGAGGGTATTTACACTTTGATACGACCAAAAATGTGCCTCATCGAAATAATGGTTTTAGACCCCAAGTATGTTTGTACGATGTCCGTTTCAGACAATTTTGAATAGATCTAGCAATGTCCGTCCGTCTGTCTGTCTGTCTGTCTGGCTGGCTGGCACGATAACTCTCGAAGGTATCAATCGATTTGGTTCAAATTTTGGGTATAGAAATATTTTGTCCAGATTCGATTTAAGTTCGAAGATGGGCCATATAGGTCCACTGCTTCAGGTACCTCCCCCACAAATGTTCAAAAATTGTCGCAAAACTTGTGCGCATGATAACTCTTGTAGGAAATAACCGATTTGTAATTTCTACCAAACTTAGATGAGGTTCCAATGTGGACTCAATCGGTCCACTCCTTCGGGTACCTTCCACACAAAAATTCAGAAAAGTTCAGTTTAGGACCTGGTCTCGAATCGCTTTGATTTTTGTTTACGCAAGTTGTTTTCGCTGACCTCTATACGACGGTGTAAGTTTCATTAGCGGCAAGTCCATAATTCCTGAGAAAATAGCCTGAACAACAACAGCTTCAGGTACTTCTCCCTCAATTTTTAAAAAAATTCACTAAAAATGCAAAATGGAATGCACGATGTCTCTTGAACGGGGCAACCAATTTGTTCAAAACTTTGGATCTCCTAATATCCAAATTTAGTTTAACTTCCAAAATGACCGATATCGATTTTCTGGTCCAAAATTTATGATATCTATCAAAAATAAGATCAATTTCGTAATGGACTATATCGGACCATTCCTTTAAGTACCTCCTCCGCCACACTTTTGAATTTTAGTCCTAATCCACATTTTTGTCGGCAAGTTCAAATGTCCAAAAAGGGCCACAAAATTCTGAAAAGACCCTAAATTCATTCGATCTGTCCGTAGATGATAGTTTAAATTCAGATAGGCTGAGGGTATATCTCTGTCGGCTAAGCCGACACCAAAATTATGCAGAGTTTCCGATGTACCAATTCGGTTTTGTTGGAGCCCATGAAAGATGAAAGATGCTAAGGCAAAAAATAAAATAAAGATTTTTCTACATGTTTATAATACTTTATAGTTGCGTTCCAGAACTAAAAAGTTTTCACAATTTTTACAACTTTCTCGCATTTTGCTTTCCTTACACCTAAAACCACTTTTACTACATTTTCAAGTTTACCACTTTATAAATCAAATCATATTTCCTAACATTGCAATCACCAGTGCGTATGATTGTTATTGTAATCATGCTTATTAATCCACAATCATACGCTCTGCGTTCCAATGTTTAGAAATAACGGGTGATCCAACTAGAGGTACTTTTTTCAATAGCCTTTTTTTGACAGATCACGTATGAGTGGTGTCATGCTGTCATGTTATTTTTGTTTAGTATTGTTTGGCATTTCATCATGGAAAGACTTACGCCTGAACGACGTTTATAAATCGTTCAACTTTATTACGAAAATTCGCGTTTATTGTGGTTTGTGTTTCAAGTCAATTTTTCTTTAGTGAGGAGGCCCATTGCTGGATGAATGTGTATGTAAACAAGGAAATTAGCCGCATTTGGCTTAAGAGAAACCTAAAGAGGTTCAAGTGGTGTCACTTCATCCAGAAAAAACAAATTTTTCATGTGGTTTGTCCGCTAGTGGAATCATCGGTCCATATTTCTTCAAAAATGATGTCGGTGAGAACATAACCTTCAATTGCGACCATGATAGCCGATTATTAGATGTCTGAAAATGAAGCTCGCGACATTTTGGTTTCAAGAAGACGGCTGATCTTCCCCCACATGTCATCAATCAATTGATTTATTGAGAGAACACTTCGATGAGCACACAATTATATGTTTTGGGACGGTCGATTGGCCACCAAGATCGTATGATATCACACCGTTAGACTTTTTCTGTGGGGATATGTGAAGTCTAATTTGTTTGTGGACAACCACTCTTCGATTCAGTAACCAGACGAAACGTTTGAACGAATTATCGAAATTTGGACTCTACAATTATCGAAATTTGGACATACCGTCTAAGACGTAGAACATTTGATGGACATAAACTTAAAAAAGTAAAAGTCAAAGAATGTTCTTTCAAACGATAATAAACATTTACCATTCAATTGAAATTTTCTATGATTTTTTCTTTAAAAAAAATGTGAACGTCTAAATGGATCACCCTTTATAAAGTACAGTCGAACTTCTCTATAACGTAGCAGTTGGGGTCGGCAAATTACGAAGTCATAGAGAAAATTCGTTATAGAGAAATCGTGGGAAATGGTTTAATTTGACTTACATACAAGAAGAAAAACAAGTAAAAAAGTGTTAAGTTCGGCCGGGCCGAACTTTTCATACCCTCCACCATAAAATATTCTTAATTAAAATGGAATAATTAGTCAGATAATGTACATAAAATGCTTAATTCGGGAGGCCTTTTTTATGGTGCCTATATCTAACTATGTATGTTGACAATTTTTGGTGGGCGAGAAATTGGGAGGTACCGTTACATAGGGGTTATAATAAAACATGGACCTATGTTGACAGTTTTTGATGGGAGCCTTTAATGTCAAATAACTCCTAATTCGGTTAAAAATTGTAGCTAGAATCCTCAAAATACCGAAAATCGGTACATAACGTGGGAACTTCAAATTCATTAACAGCTAGTTCGGAGGTATGTGGGCTATACGAAAATATGAACTTAAATGAACAATTTTTGTTACAGAATTTTTGTTGGCTCTTAAATTTCAAATTACAGAAAGTTCGTCCAAAAAATAAAGCTAAGGTACGGAAAATTGGGAGGTTTGTTTTGGGGCTATACCAAAACTTGGACCTACGTCCGGTTAAACACTTTAAGTAAAATCCTCAAAGTACCGAAAATCGGGAGGTATCGTTATATTGGGGCTATGTTGAAAATTGTTGATGCAGATGTGTGGTGACCACTACAACCTTCAAATGTCAAATTACAGTTAGTTTGGTTAAAACTTGTAGCTAAAATTACCAAATTACTGAAAATCGGGAGGTACCATTATATGGGAGCTATATCCAAACATGGACCTATGTTGACAATTTTTGATGGAGAGGTGTTGTGACCACTAAGAACTTCAAATGTCAAAATACTGCTAGTTCGGTTTAATATTGTAGCTAAAATCATCAAATTACTGAAAAACGGGAGGAACCGTTATGTGGGGGCTTTATCCATGCATGGACCTTTCTTGACAATTTTTGGTGGAGAGGTGTGGTGACCACTAAGAACTTCAAATGTCAAATCTTCAAATTACAGCTAATTCGGTTAAAGCTTGTAGGTAAAATTCTCAAAATACCGAAAATCGGGAAGGTACCGTTATATGGGGCTATACCAAAACATGGACCTATGTTCATAATTTTTTCCAATATATGTATTTTGGTCACTAAGAACCCTAAATATCAAATTGTAGCTAATTCAATCTAGAAATGTGACTTAAAACGTCAAAATACCTGAAATCGTGCGTTAACGTTATATGGGGGCTATTCCAAAACATGGACCTATGTCCACAAATTTTGTTGTATAAGTTTATTGACACTTAAGAACCCCAAATGTCAATTTATAGCTAAATCGGTCTGAAAATGTATCTAAAAACGTCAAAATACCGTAAATCGGGGGTACCGTTATATGGGGGCTATACCAAAACGTGGACCTATGTTCACAAGTTTTGTTATATAAGTTTATTGACACTTAAGAACCCTAAATGTCAAATTATAGCTAAATCGGTCTGAAAATGTAGCTAAAAACGTCAAAATATCGTAAATCGGCGGGTACCGTTATATGGGGGCTATACCAAAACGTGGACCTATGTTCACAAGTTTTGTTATATAAGTTTATTGACACTTAAGAACCCTAAATGTCAAATTATAGCTAAATCGGTCTGAAAATGTAGCTAAAAACGTCAAAATATCGTAAATCGGCGGGTACCGTTAAATGTGGGCTATACCAAAACGTGGAAATATGTTCACAAGTTTTGCTATATAAGTTTATTGACACTTAAGAACCCTAAATGTCAAATTATAGCTAAATCGGTCTGAAAATATAGCTAAAATCGTCAAAATACCGTAAAACGGGGGGTACCGTTATATGGGGCGTATACCAAAACGTGGACCTATGTTCACAAGTTTAGTTATATAAGTTTATTGACACGTAAGAGCCCTAAATGTCAAATTATAGCTAAATCGGTCTGAAAATGTAGCTACAAACGTCAAAATACCGTAAATCGGGTGGTGCCGTTATATGGGGGCTATACCAAAACGTGGACCGATATAGCCCATCATCGAACTTGACCTGCCTGCAAACAAAAGAAGCCTTTTCCCAAAATTTCAGCGTCCTATCTCTATTTTGGTGGATGCTAGAGTGATTACCACAGACGGACGGACGTGCACAGATCGACTCAGAATTTTACCCTGATCAATAATATATGTACTTTATAGGGTCGCAAATGAGTATTTCAATGCGTTACAAACGGAAAAACAAACTTAATATACCCTCCATACTATGGTGGAGGGTATAAAAATAAAATATAGATTTTTCTACATGTTTATAATACTTTATAGAACTAAAAAGTTTTCACAATTTTTACAACTTTCTCGCATTTTGCTTTCCTTACACCTAAACTACATTTCCAAGTTTACCACTTTATAAATCAAATCATATTTCCTAACATTGCAATCACCAGTGCGTATGATTATTACTGTAATCATGCTTATTAATCACAATTATACGCTCTGCGTTCCAATGTTTAGAAATAACGGGTGATCCAACTAGAGGTACTTTTTTCAATAGCCTTTTTTTGACAAATCACGTATGAGTGGTGTCATGTTGTCATGTTATTTTGTTTAGTATTGTTTGGCATTTCATCATGGAAAGACTTACGCCTGAACAACGTTTATAAATCGTTCAACTTTATTACGAAAATTCGCGTTTATTGTGGTTTGTGTTTCAAGTCAATTTTTCTTTAGTGAGGAGGCCCATTTCAGGATGAATGTGTATGTAAACAAGGAAATTAGCCGCATTTGGCTTAAGAGAAACCTAAAGAGGTTCAAGTGGTGTCACTTCATCCAGAAAAAACAAATTTTTCATGTGGTTTGTCCGCTAGTGGAATCATCGTTCCATATTTCTTCAAAAATGATGTCGGTGAGAACATAACCTTCAATTGCGACCATGTTAGCCGATTATTAGATGTCTGAAAATGAAGCTCGCGACATTTTGGTTTCAAGAAGACGGCTATCACGGTCATCAATCAATTGATTTATTGAGAGAACACTTCGATGAGCAGACAATTATAAGTTTTGGGACGGTCGATTGGCCACCAAGATCGTATGATATCACACCGTTAGACTTTTTCTGTGGGGATATGTAAAGTCTAATGTGTTTGTGAACAACCCCTCTTCGATGCAGGCTTTGGAGCAAAACGTCACGCGTGTCTATCATCAGTTACCAGACGAAATGTTTGACCGAATTATCGAAATTTGGACTCTACAATTATCGAAATTTGGACATACCGTCTAAGACGTAGACATGGTCAACATTTGATGGACATAAACTTAAAAAAGTAAAAGTCAAAGAATGTTCTTTCAAACGATAATAAACATTTACCATTCAATTGAAATTTTCTATGATTTTTTCTTTAAAAAAATGTGAACGTCTAAATGGATCACCCTTTATAAAGTACAGTCGAACTTCTCTATAACGTAGCAGTTGGGGTCGGCAAATTACAAAGTCATAGAGAAAATTCGTTATAGAGAAATCGTGGGAAATAGTTTAATTTGACTTACATACAAGAAGAAAAATAATCAAACGTTTGTATTTGGATAAAAAGAAGGTGTTAGATAAGGCTTGGTTTTTGGAAATTCGTTCTAGAACGGTACGAAAAGTACTAAAATGTATTAAATATCGGACCATTTGTATTAGTCGAAACGGAAGAGCTAGAATTCTGTAATATGGAATGGAGATCACTGATTGGGTGTAGATTAGATGTACCAAAGGGTTTTAAGAAAATTCGATCTATAAGTGTAAGAATAGTACTGAAAGTTACCAAATGTAGTACCAGTTGCGAGTATTGAACGGATCTAGCTATCATCTTGAAATTTGGTATGTAATCAAGGTTGGGAAATGGTATTTGATGTAAGGAAACGTTTTTGGCAGCCCGCACTTATGTCTACGAAAAGTACTAAATGGTACTTAATTTAGTACAATTTGGATTAGTGTGAACAAATAAAGCTAGACACCTAAAATTTGTATTTAAGATTACAGTGCTTTTGTGTACGAAAAGTACTAGTAGTATACTAAATTTGTACAATTTTGATTTGTGTGAACTGATCATAGTTGAAAAAACTCATATATGGAGGTGATTTTCGAAATTCGTACTTATCTGTTCTAAACAGTACTAAATTTGGTATGATTTGGATTTGGATGAACGGACAGAGCTGGAATACCGAAATTAGGAACCATTTGAAGTGTAGATTTGTTTTGGAAATTCGTACTTATGTGTAAATGTTACTAAATTTGGTACAATTTGCATTTAGGTGAACGGACCGGGCTGGAATCCTGAAACTTGAAATTAAGACTACTGTCTGAGTGTAGGATTAAAGTATAGAGGAAGTTTGGGAAATTCATACTTATGTGTACTAAATCAGGTACAATTTGGATTTGGATAAACGGATAGAGCTGAAATCCTGACATTTGGAATTAAGATTACTGTTGGAGTGTAGGAGTGAGTTATGGAGGTACTTCTGGAAGTTCGTACTTATGTGTACGAGAAGGGCTAAATGTGGTATTAGAACTATACTAAAATATGAATTTTGGTATGAGGATCACTGTTGATGTGTAGAAAAGTACAAAATAGTACTAAATTACTGGCTTTTGGTGTATAGGGTTTGGATATTTATGTATGTGGTTTGGAAATACATACCACAAGTGTACCAAAATTTCTAAATGTTACACAATTTGGTACAAATTTTTATTGTGGAAAGGGGTAGAGCTGGAATTTTTAAATAAGAATAAGATGACAGCTGGTGATAAGAGTGGAGGTAAGGAAAAGTTTTAGGAAATTAATACTTATGAATACAGAAAGTGCTAAATATTGTTATAATTGGTTTAAGGGAACAGACAGAGCTGTAAATGATGATCGCGGTTGGGATATAGGTTGGATATAATGAGATAATTTTGGAAAGGTACTAAATTTGGTATTTAGTAAACGGATATTGGTATTAGGGTCAGTGTTGGTGTTTTGATAAGAAGTTTTTCTTAAAATGCGTACAAATTCTGAAATTTGGTATGAAGATCACTAGGGGCTTATTTATGGAGATGTTATTGGGAATACCTACTATACAACTACGAAAATTACTAGCAATGTCCGTCCGTCTGCCTGTCTGTCTGGCTGGTGCGCACGATAACTCTCGAACGGATCAATCGATTCGGTTCAAATTTTGGGTATCGAAATATCGTTACGTCATTGTAATTTTTTTCGAGGGCAAGTCCATAGTTCCCGAGATAATGGCGCATAACCTCAAAAAAATACGCTGCACTATGTCGCGAGTTCAAATAAACGGTGGCCAAATATAAAAGGAGTTGGCGTTGGCAGATGAATTTTGGTATAAATACTTATAGTTCACTGACAATGTCGAGAGCAAAAAATTGGGAAGGTCGGTCCACGTTTTGGGATAGTCCCCATGAAACGTTACTTCTTAATGTTTCGGTATTTTGAATATATTAGCTAAACTTATCAACCAAATTGGTTGAATTATGAGATGCGGGGTTTTTACTTTACAAAAAACTTTTCCGATAAATATTATGGACATAGGTCCACGTTTTGATATAGACCCCATATAACGGTACCTCCCGATTTTCGGAATTTTGAAGAGTTTACATATCGTCGGTGTCATGCTTAAGTGTTCCATACGCCATTTGCCCGTTTTGAGATAATCGCATTTTAATGTTTTGCGTCACAACTGTGTGGAGCTGGCCAAAGCAAATATTTATATTTTTGACTTGAAATACTAATAATAGTATATAGAGGAATATGTATTGAAATATAACTTTTATATAGAGATTTTTTTAAAAAAAGAATTTTTGACACAAATGGGAAGTATTGTAAATCACATGGAACAAAGTGGCAAAAAAATGTTCCATCTTTGCCTCAATAAATTAAATACTTCTAAATCGAAAATTAAAATTCTGATTTTTGAAATGTGTTTTTAAACTTGTAAATTTTTAAAATATTAATTTCATTGCTGAAAACAGTTTATATTTCCCGTCGAGCCGTGGATATCTCGGAAACTAGAGCAGATAGGAGAAAGCCGACTAGAAATTCAGAAAGAGCGTACCGAAAAACCCTAGAAAACACCTGTATCTCAAAAAGTCAAAAATGGCGTATGGAACACTTAAGCATGACACCGACGTTATGTTTCACGCCAAAATTTTACATTGAGGGTTCCCAATGAACCAAAAACTTTTCTGATAAAAATTATTTACATAGGTCCACGTTTTAATAGAGCTCCGATAGAACAGTTTCGCCCGATTTTCGGTATTTTCAAGGTTTTAGCCACACTAAACAACCAATGTAGCTGATATTTGGTATTTAGTCTTCGCCAGGTCTTGCGAAATATTTTTACAGAGAATTGTTGGTATTGGTTCACGTTTTGATATAACCCCCGTGGAACAGTACCGCCTAATTTTCGGGTATTTATGGTTTTAGCCACATTATCCACCCAAAATTACAGAAATTTGGTGTTCAGTCTTCATATATTTTTGTGAGTTTATTGAATACATCAAAATTTTGTCTTCAAATAAGAGAATTTTCCTTAATTTTTTTTTTGACCGATTAACGGTCAATAAACGGCACATTTTTTGTTAAAAATAGAAATTTTGACTTTGTATTCTTTTCCTTGACGGTGTATTCTTTATCGGGGACAAGTCCATACTTTTTGAGATAATGGCCCTGGAGCTCCAAAAAATCTGCCGGCACTAACTAAACTTGGTTGTGCCTAACATAACACTCGCGTACATACTTGGATTACGTCCAAATATGGAACGTACATCGTACAACTCCTTAGGGTATCTCCCACACAAAATTTGAAACATGTAAAGTTGAAGGTTTTTTTATACCCTCAGCATTTATGCTAACGAGGGTATTTACACTTTCATATGGGCAAAATGTGCCTCATCGAAATAATGGTTTTAGACCCCAAGTATGTTTGGACGAAATGTGTTTCAGACAATTTGGAGTCGATTGAGCAATGTCCGTCCGTCTGTCTCTCTGGCTGGCTGAAGCGCACGATAACTCTCGAACGGATAAACCGATTCGGTTCAAATGTTAGCTTTCGTAATATTTTATCGAAACTTAGTTTAAGTTCGAAGATGGGCTATATCGGTCCACTCCTTCCGGTACCTCCCCCACAAAAGTTCGAAAATGTTCGGAAATTTAGTGCGCACGATAACTCTTGAAGGATGTAACAAATTTGGTCCATACTTTGCACATCGCCAATTTCTACCATACTTAGATGAGGTTCCAATATGGACTCAATCGGTCCACTCCTTCGGGTACCTTCCACACAATTTTTGTTGTAACAACTTGTATTCACTACCTTCCATATAACGGTATAAGTTTTATCAGGGCCAAGTCCATACTTCCTTAAAAAATAGCCTGAAAGGTACACAAAAACGCCTATGACACCGTGTGTAGTGGTTGGAGCGCAAGATATATCGCGAACGGATCTGCCGATTCGGTCCAAAATGTGGCCTTCGTAATATTTTGTGCAAATTTAGCTTAAGTTCGAAGATCAGCCTTATCGGTCCACTACTTCAGGTACCTCCCCCACAAAAGTTCAAAAATGTTCGGAAAAATAGTGCACACGATAGCTCCTCATGGGAGTGACCGATTTGGTCCATACTTTACGCATCCTAATATATCTACCAGATATAGATCAGGTTCGAATGTGGACTGTAGTTGTCCACACCTTCGATACCTCCCACACAAAATTTTTGGATAAATGCGCTTTAAGACCTGCTCTCGAATCACTTTGATTTTTGTTGAAGCAATTTGCCTTCGCTGCATTAATTACGACAGCAAAAGTTTTTTCAGTGAAACTTAGTTTATGTTCAGGTTTGGGCCCTATCTGTCTAATCCTTGTGGTATCACCCACACAAATGATCAACATTTTACCGAAGGGTTTCCTAATGGCCCTGCTTACGGCGTATGTTTTTCGTAGGCTAATGTCATAAAAAAAGCCCTATCTATCGATATCCCCGCAAATTTTTGAGCTTTAATCCTATCCATACTTTTGTCGGTTCGCACGCCCAAAATTTTGAAAACCCCCCTAAATACATAAGTTTTTTTTATATATATATATATCTCTGTCGGCAAAGCCGACTGATACTTTTTACTTGTTGGAAATTCGTTTTAGAACGGTACGAAAAGTACTAAAATGTACTAAATATGAGACCATTTGAGTTGGTCGAAACGGAAGAGCTAGAATTCTGTAATATAGAATGGGGACCATTGATGGAGTGTAGATTAGATGTACCAAAACGTTTTGGAAATTCGATCTATAAGTGTACGAATAGTACTAAAAGTACGGACATAGTTATAATATTGAAATTTGGTACGCAATCAAGGTTGGAAAGTGATATTTGATGTAAGGAAATGTTTTTGGAATCCCTACTTATGTCTACGAGAAGTACTAAATGGTACTTAATTTAGTACAATTTTGATCAGAGTGAACCGATAGAGCTAGACACCTTAAATTTGGAATTAAAATTACTGTTGAAGTGCAGGATTGAGTTATGGAGGTAGTTTTGGAACTTCGTACTTTTGTGTACGAAAACTACTTCTTCTTTATTTGCCAACTCGTTTTCCGAATGTTAGCGACCAATACAATTATAAATAGATTTGTTTTAATAAATACGTATATATACAATATTTGTTTAAAGATTGCTTAGTATGTCTGCAAACGCATTTCTATCTCTAGCCTTTGATAATAGGGTTGTAGTATCTCGGATGCCCGTCCATTCTGTAATATTATCCATCCATGTTGTCTCCTTTCTTCCTCTAACAGGTCTTCCTTCTATCTTTATGTGGATTATATTTTGTAGCAATTTATATTTTTGATTTCGCATTATATGCCCCAGGTATGCAGTCTTTCGTCTTTTTATTACTGAGATAAGTTCTCTTTCGCAGTGCATCCTTCTCAGTACATCGGTATTTGTCATATGGGCTGTCCAGGGAATTTTGAGTACTCTCCTATAAATCCATATCTCAAAAGCTTCCAGTCTTCTTATATCATCACTTTTAATTGTCCATACTTCCGTTGCATATAATAACACTGACCAGACATATGTTTTGATAAAACGAATCTTTGTTTCAAGATTAATGTCATGACTCGTAAGTACTCTCTTATATTTTGAAAATGCTTCTCTGGCCTGTTCAATTCTGCATCTTATTTCTTGCGAGGACTGCCACTGTTCAGTTATTGTAACTCCCAGGTATTTGAAACTTTTAACCCTGTCAACATAGGTACTGTGAATTTTTAATGTTGTATTATTGTGTTCATTCTTCTTGCTTATAACCATGAATTTGGTTTTGCGGATGTTAATTTTCAGACCGTATTTTTCGCTGTGTATTGCGAGTTTATTCACAAAGTTCTGGAGTCCAGATATGCTATGCGCCAGTAAGGTTGTATCATCAGCATATCTTATGTTGTTCAGAAATGTTCCGTTTATATGAATGCCGATTGGGATTTTGTTTATGGATTCATGAAAAAATTTGTCTGAGTAGATATTGAATAGCAAAGGTGACAATATGCACCCTTGTCTCACTCCCTTAGATATGTCAATTCTATCTGTCATTTCCCCGTCCACTTCTATTTGTGCACTTTGATGCCAATATAGACTTTTGATACAATGCACTTCTTTCTGGTCTAGGCCAATGGAGATGAGGATGTCAATCAACTTATCGTGTAACACTGTATCAAAAGCTTTTTCGTAATCTATGAAGCATAGAAATACGTCTTTTTGTGCGTTTTTACATTTCTGGACCAATGTTTGTATAGAAAAAAGTGCTTCTCGGGTTCCCATACCTTCCTTAAATCCAAACTGAGATGTTCCAATGGCTTTTCGCACTTTGAGTATATTCTGGAGTGAATTATCCGTAGAAAAATTTTTAGGGCATGGCTCATGAGACTTATAAGTCTGTGTTCGTTACAATATTTTGCGTTGCATTTTTTCGGAATGGTAATAAATGTAGATTTTAACCAGTCTTGTGGGTATCGACCTGTATCATATACATGGTTAAATAATTTTGTTAAAAGTGCGATGTTTTCGTCATCTATTAATTTAAGGATTTCCGAGGGAATCTCGTCAGGGCCACAAGCTTTCCTATCTCTCAGAGTATTTATTGCTGTTTCAACTTCTCTTCGACTGATGGGATTTGCTGTAAGAGATTGTTGAGTCCGTTGTTCAAGAGTTGTTCGATTTTTATCTGTAAAAATTTGTTTTATATAATCTCTCCAAATAGTCTTCTTTTCTTCTGTATCAAACACAGGATCATTATTATCATTATATAGTACTTTTGAATGAGTTTTGCGGTATACACCAGCCATTTCTTTTAACTTTTTATGGAGATTAAAGTCGTCGTGAATGCTTTTCAATCGTTCAATCTCCTGACATTGCTTATTTATATGATTGTTTTTTGCCATGCGTATAGCGACTTGGATTTCCCTGTTTAGTTCCCAATACAGTTCAAAGTTCTTGTTTTTATGTTTTCGTCTCTCTTCCATCATGTTGAGAATATCCTGTGTCATCCATTCCTTCTGTGTAGATTTTTTGCCGTATCCGAGGGTATTATCTGCTAGGGGTTTGAGCGTAGTCCTTAGTGCGTTCCACAAGTCGTCAATGTTTTCAGTATTTATATTTCTTAGTTCTCGATTTATATTATCTCGAAGATTTGCTTTCAAGGTGGTATTTTCAAGTTTTGCCACATTGAGTTTACGACGGATATTCTTTTTTCTATTTGCAACAATTTTTGTACGCAACTGCATCATCAGAAGATTGTGATCTGAAGGAACATTAGCGCCTGGATATGTTGAGCATTTCTTAACCGAGGATCCGAATCTGGCATTAACTAATATAAAATCTATTTGGTTTCTCACAATATTGTCCCTTCTATCCTGTGGCGATTTGAAGATAGAACCCTTTACGCATTGCGCTATGTTACTTTTTACTATAATCCCGACACCGTTTCTGTGATTTTCGCTGGAGTTGCCAGAGAAGTATATTTTCATGTTTTGGAAGCTAAATTCTCCGCATTGTGGCCAACAGGTCTCACTTATTCCGAGTATATCGATGTTTAATCTGTTCATTTCCATAATAGTGTTGGCTAGTTTTCCTGCTTCATAGAGACTCCTTACATTCCATGTAGCAATTCTTAAATGTTCTTTTTTACCTCCGGGGATTCTTAGCACGCTTGTGTTGCCGGAGACTAAGGGCCGTGTATTTATTTCATCATTCATAATTGATAATTGTATAGTTTTTAGGGAGAGAGGTACTTCAGCGGGTTCCCCTTGCCATCTGGAGGGTTTATAGTTTTCCTTCTACATATTCAGCCGCTCCTCCTGGAGTTCAGACGCTGTTTGCCGCCGCCAACTGTTGATCAGACGCTGCCTTTTTTTCTTTTTTCTTTTGGTTCGCCCCGCATATTTTATTTTTGCGTTACCCGCCATATCTGATGAGCGTTCCCCTATCCACCACCTGGAGAGGCGTCCGATGGAGGAGAAAAGGAAAAAAATAACTCCACACGGACTAAACTACTAACTTTGTACAATTTTGGTTTGTGTGAACGGATAGAGTTTGAAATTTAAATTTTGGAATTAAGATTATAGTTGAAGAATAGAACTGATATATGGAGATGGTTTTGGAAATTCGTACTTATGTGTATTAAATGTTACTAAATTTGGTACAATTTGGATTTGGGTGAACGGACTGGGCTGGAATCATGAAACTTGAAATTAAGATTACTGTCTGAGTGTAGGATTGAAGTATAGGGGAAGTTTGGGAAATTCATACTTATGTGTACTAAATCAGGAACAATTTGGATTTGGATGAACGGATAGAGATGGAATCCTGACATTTAGAATTAAGATTACTGTTGGAGTGTAGGATTGAGTTATGGAGGTACTTCTGGAAATTCGTACGAGAAGGGCTAAATGTGGTATTAGAACTGTACTAAAATATGGAAGTGAATTCTGAATTTTGGTATGATGATCACTGTTGATGTGTAGAAAAATACAAAATAGCACTAAATTTGATATTGGCTGTTGGTTTATAGGGTTGGGATATGTATGTATGTGGTATGGAAATGCATACCACAAGTGTACCAAAATTTCTAAATGCTACACAATTTGGTACAACTGTTTATTGTGTAAAGGGGTAGAACTGGAATTTTTAAATTTGGTGTTAAGATAGCAGTCGGTGATTAGAGTGGAGGTAAGGAAGTGCTTTAGGAAATTGGTACTTATGAATACGGAAAGTGCTAAATAGCGCTATAATTGGTTTAGGGGAACAGACAGAGCTGTAAATGATGATCGCGGTTGGTATATAGGCTCGATATAAAGAGATAATTTTGGAAAGGTACTAAATTTGGTATTTAGTAAACGGATAGTGCTGGAATTTCGAATATTGGTATTAGGGTCAGTGTTGGTGTTTAGATAAGAAGTTTTTCTTAAAATGCGTACAAATTCTGAAATTTGGTATGAAGATCACTACGGGCTTAATTATGGAGATTTTATTGGGAATACCTACTATACGCCTACGAAAATTACTAAATGGTACAAATTTGGTGTTGGGTGTAGGACAAAAAGCTGGAATTAAACTTAAAGTGTACAAAAAGTATTGATGGGTAATAAATTTGGTATTGGGCTACGGAGTCACAACAACACTTTAGGTGCCATGACCCAAAGCATGAGTCTGGTTGCCGATTTGTAGTTGGTCGGAGGTTAAAGCATCTGGTCTCCAGCTTCACCCCAGTGAATGAAAGACTCGCTGCAATTCGATTAAAAGCAAAAGTCTTCAACATCAGCTTTATTTGCGCTCATGCTCCCAAAGAACAAGAAATCAAATTGATCACGTTGTGATAGATGGAAGACGTGCATCAAGCGTGTTGGATGTACCATCGTTCCGAGGTGCAAACATACGTACCAGATTAAACGTAGCAAACAAAGTGCCAACAGACACAACACGGAAGTTGGACATCGGTAAGCTGCAATCACAACAGATAACCACAGCATATTCCACTCAACTGGCCCAACTGCTTAATCAAGGCACTCCTCGTCTCGATAACATATCAGGACAATGGGAAAACATTGCCCATCACATTACCAGAGACCTCCACCAAGGAATCCATGGTATGACCAGGAGTGTCGTGCTGCTACCGAAGAGAAAAATGCGGCATATAGGGCTAGTTTTCGTATTTCTCAATAAGTCAGCCAGCCCTCAGCCTAATTTCAGAATTTGTATGCATTTCAAAATATCCTTATCTAAACACCAACACCATCCCTCATACAACAATTCGAAATTCCACCTTTATCCCAAGCAACGCCAAACTGGTACCAAATTTAGTACTTATAATATGTATAAGTTAAAAAATTACTGCCTTTTTTCCAAAACTAAATCCCAACCGCAATTTAGTATTTTTCGTATACATAATACCGAATTTCACAATTTCAGCTCTACTAATTTACACAATAAAAATTTCTTAGGTCTAAACAGCTCAACTCGAAAGAGAATTAATTAAATATCACTATAAATCACCTTCGCCTTAATAAGGCAAAAATAAAATAAATAAAAAAATTGAACCAAATTCTGTGCCATTTTGTAATTTTCGTACACTTATTGTACGTATATCCACAACCACATCCATATCTCAACCCTACACATCAAGAGGGTCTATAATACCAAATTTCCGTATTTCATTTCTATTCATAATACCATTAATACTTTTCGCATGAAAGAACGAATTTCAATAACTGTCTCCAACAGTAATTCCAAATTTCAGGATTCTACCCTATCCATCCATCCAAAACTAAATTGTTCCAAATTTAGTACCATTTATTACTTTTCGTAACCATACGTACGAACTTCCAAAACTATCTCAGTCCTACACTCCAGCAGTAGTCTAAATTTCAGGATTCCAGCCCTCTCCGTTCACCCAAATCCAAATTGAACCAAATTTAGTACCATTTAGTACTTTTCGTACCCATAAATACGAATTTCCAAAACTTCCTTAACCCTACACTCCAACGATAACATTAACTCGAAATTTCTGGATTCCTGCTCTATCCGTTCACCCAAATATAAATTGTACCAAATTTAGTACCAATTAGTACATTCCGTACCCATAAGTACGAATTTTCAAAACTACCTCAATCCTACTCTCCATAAGTAATCTTAATTATACATTTCAAGATTCCAGCTTATCTGTTCACCCAAATCCAAAATGTACCAAACTTAGTACCATTTAGTACTTTCCGTACCCATAAGTACGAACTTCCGAAACTACATCAATTCTACACACCATAAGTAATCTTAATTCCAAATTTTAGGATTCCAGCTCTATCGGTCCACCTAAATTTAAATTGTACTAACTCAATCCTGCAGTCCAACAGTAATCCTAATTCCAAATTTCAGGATTCCAGCTCTATTCGTTCACCCAAATCTAAATTATACCAAAGTTAGTACCATTTAGTACTTTCCGTACCCATAAGTACGAATTTCCAAAACTACCTCAATCTTACACCCCATACGTAACCTTAATTATAAATTTCAGGATTCAAGCTCCATCTGTTCACCCAAATCTAAATTGTACCAAATTTAGTACAGTTAGTACCTTCCGTACCCATAAGTATGAATTTCCAAAACTACCTCAATTCTTCACTCCATCAGTAACCTTAATTCCAGATTTCAGGATTCCAGCTCTATCCGTGCATCCAAATCCAAATTGAGTACCATTTAGTACTTTCGTACCCCCTAAGTACGAATTTCCAAAACTTGCTCAATCCTACACCCTAACAGAAATCTTAATTCAAAATTTCAGGATTCCAACTCTGTCCGTTCACCTAAATTTAAATTGTACCAAATTTAGTACCATTGTACCAAATGTAGTACTTTCCGTACCCATAGGTACGAATTTCCAAGACAAACTCAATCCTACAGTCCAACACTAATCTTACTTCCAAATTTCAGGATTAAAGCTCTATCCGTTCACACCAAATCCAAATTGTACCAAATTTAGTACCGTATACAACTTTTCGTACGCATAAGTACGAATTTCCAATACTACCTCAATCCTACACTCCAAAAGTAAATAAATTCAAAATTTCAGGATTCCAGCTCTATCCGTTCACCCGAATCCAATTTGTACCAAATTTAGTACCGTTTAGTACTTTTCGTACCCATAAGTACGAATTTCCAAAACTACCTCAGTCCTTCACTCCATCAGTAATCTTAATTCCAAATTTCAGTTTTCCACGCCTATCCAAATCCAAATTTTACCAAATTTAGTATCATTAAGTACTTTTCGTACACGTAAGTATGAATTTCCAAAACTACCCCCATATTTCACGACTGTAATCTAAATTCCAAATTTCAGGTTTTCATCTCTATCCGTTCACCCACATTCAAATTGTACCAAATTTAGTACCATTTATTACTTCTCGTAAACATAAGTACGAACTTCCAAATCATTTCCTTATATCAACACCACTTCCCAACCTTGATTACCATACTAAATTTGAAGATTGTAGCTATATCCACTCAAAATATACAATTGGTACCAAATTTAGTAACTTTCAGTACTTTTCGTACACTTATAGGTGGAATTTCCAAAAACCAGCTTCAGCCGTTTACGCTGGGCGATGATATACATGTCACTCACTCACTCACTCACTCAGTCATCACTAGGCTCTTTTATATATCGGCCTTTTTTGCAGAAAATTTACTTATGTTGAAACTGAGGTATGGGGTATTGTAACTCGCGAATTGTTGTAATATACCAAAACTTTTGAACGCATTTAGGTAAAATAAACTGTTTTAGCACGATTCACCGATGGATTTCTTAAAATTATAATTTGAGCGGAAGCTGTGGTCATAATAATGTAAAAAAAATAGGAACAAATCGTTGAACGAAACGAGTTTTTTAAAGTCAATTTTCAATTAGTGGCTTTACAATACAATGTAGAGTATAATGTTCAAAGAAGAAGTTAAAGAATACACTTCAGAGATGAAGTTTCTAATGTTTGATTTTTTAATAACGGATGATGACATTTTGAAGACTGAAAAATTAGGTTTTTTGAATTTTTGCTCTAATAGGGACGCGCAACTGTACTCGTTTAAAAACTGATTATGAGATTGTAATACTCGCGATTACGCATTTTTTGATGTATAACTCGGGAGTGTAACCTTCAAAGGTTCACAACAATCTCAGATTAAAGTCGAAATTTTTGTGCGTAAATTTTTTTAAAAAACGTGTTTTTTGTTATTCAAAATTTGCAACTGCCATTAAATTGTCGGTGAAACCCGCGTGAACTTAGTTTTTTTACGTTCTGAATCTAATAAGCCATAATGCGTCCAAATCCGTCCACTAGATCGGCGGATATGATACCCCTCAAATTTCGAAAATCTGCAAAAAATGTTTTTGAAAATTGCGCGCATTGAAACGCGTTTTAGAAGTTTAATTTTACTGATATAAATAGAGCTATATGCCTGTTTAAAATGTGCGAAAACATTTATTTCAAAACTATCGCTAATCCGGAGATACAATTGATTTTTTTTTTAAATTAAGTGCGATGCTACATTCACGGTTCTTGATGGATCGCAATGAAACAACATCAAATGATGTATTTTTTAAAGGTTATCATCGAAATCGGATGCGCAGAAAATGTAAATGAACTTCGTGGAAATTATGACCATTCTAATGTATTCTGCGCCCTTATATGCAACAGATGCTACATCGTGGCCGCCAAATAGAATTTCACAAACTGTACATCAAATAAAAGGGATTGATTCGCTATATTGGAAAATCGGATGCGCATCATGTCATTTTCACTATTACGCGGTTTATATGCGTTTCAAATGTTATAATATTCAATATAACATTATTTTAATGTAATGCCACAATTGGTATTCCTTGTGATTTAATATATTGTTCTAAAAATATTTTATATTTTTTTTGTAAGTATAAGCGCTATTGTTTCAAAAATATGTTTGTAAATACGTGAAAATTATTTAACAAATTTAATTTTTCGCGAATCCATTGAGACTTTTCAAATTTATTTTTGAATCATCGAAAAGGGTACGAATTCAGTTAACGATAATAGGATATACCAGCTTACAATATGAAGCCGCGATTTTTTTTAGAATTTTTTCTAATTAGCATAATTAAAATGGTCATGTCTTTTGCGCGCAACGATCAAAGTTGGTAACGAAAACAGATTTGGAATGACGATTTTTTTCCTAATCTATGTACCAAAAATCATTGATGTAGTATCAAAAATTTTTTTTGATTTCTTTGAAATGGAAAAGACGATTTTAGACATTTTTGCTGATATATAGATATCAAAACGTGGAGCGATATAGCCCATTTGCAATACCAATCCTCCTTCGAGTAATGGAAACATCTATACCAAATTACAAAGCTCTATCTTAAAAATTGCGAGCTGTATCTTGATTTCAACAGACGGACGACGGATGGACGGACAGATGGACATGGTTATAGCGACTTAGAATTTTTATCAAGAATATATGTACTTTATAGGGTCTCCGATGAATATTTCGATGTGTTACAAACGGAATGACAAATTTAATTATACCCTCCATATTATTGTGGAGGGTATAAAAGTAGCTAAACGGGTGGCTATATGGGACTTCTCCAAAACGTATTCTTATGTACACAATTCTTTGTGTGGAAACTTTTTGACCACTCTTAAACTGGAATGCCAAATTATTCTTCTGGAATTATTCCGTGAGTTTTCTCACTCTCTCCTCTAAGTTTACACTACAGAAAAATGCTGGTAGCTTTTATCCGAATTATGGATAATCCACTGGGTTGAATCTGTAAACGAGATGATTTAGCTTCCTACAAAACCACAGTCAAACTAATGCCTGTTTTCTTGTTTAAGTGTTGTTTAATCCCCTATATCGATATTTTTAGTTATTAATGATTTCTTCTTAATGCTTATGAATGCAATTTTCATCTTAACTTAACATAACATGAATTGAGAAAACTGGTTTCATTTGTATTTAACGCTTTAATTTTTCAGTTGATACCTATTGCCTACAATTTTCATTTGGATATGCTTACTTAAGATTTTTTGCTTCATCTATTTACATTGCCTACAGTTTTCATTTGGATTGCTTACTTAAGTTTTTTTTTGCTTTATCTATTTACAGGTAAGCTGTAACAATTTATCATGGATGCAAACATTATCATTGAAGATTATAAATGTAAGTGTAAGTTTTATTTCAACAAGCAATAACGTGAAACTGTTGAAACCATAAATGTCTTATTTTCATAGAAATAAATGAAAGAGAAGATTACCTCTTTTACTTTAAATTGAATAGTTTCATTACGGATACTTTATACAAACTTCAAACTGTTTCCTTTTCACCTTACGTAGACACACTCGATAAAAATGCAATAAAAGAACCGCTTTAGATTTTAAACGATATTTAAAGTTTTAAACTTTCGACATATCGATATCATAGGATACACTAACGAGAATCCCCTATCAGTGTTCACATTATTCGAGCTTATAATGAACATGTGTATATGCAAGTTCAACTTTAGGCTATCTGAAAACGTTTGTACAAAATTTAACTACTTTTTTTGTTCCGCAAAATTTATCGAGTAAAAGTTTTAAGTACTCCATACGACATACAACAAATTTCATAGGAGCTATTAATAGATATTTTTTTCTATCTAATATATAAAAGGCAATGTGTGTATGTTAGTATGTTTGTTTGTTTGTATGTTTGTATGTTTGTATGTTCCGAATAGACTCAAAAACGGCTGAATAGATTTTCTTGAAAATTTCAGATAATGTACTGGGAACACCGGTGGTGAAAATAGGCTATATATTTTTTTGAATGGTCGTCGCGGAAGTGAAATATCGCGGTCATCCCAAATTATTCAAAAATGTATTATTTCAGATAATATACCTAATTTTAGTAAGGCGTGACTACAAAACCGCTAAAACACTGGCTTCAATATGTGGGATAATCCCAAATTATTCAAAAATGTATTATTTCAGATAATATACCTAATTTTAGTAAGCGTGACTACAAAACCGCTAAAACACTGGCTTCAATATGTGGGATAACGCGGTCAACGCCATATTTTGGAATACTGTAAAATCCCGATGACTTGAGATGTCACTATATAGAAATTCCGAAAAATCGATTGGGAAATCTTATGAAATTTTGTATGTGAAGTTTTTAGGTCTGAGAATTGGTCGTAATCTATTTTTTTATCCCGCTAAGTGTAATGACCGGTAGTCCACCCACAATTTTTTTAAGAAAACCGCGAAATTCAAGATACGTTTAAATATATTGTTTACAAATTGTTTGCAATGCTATGGTAATTACAGTCTTGACCCTGAATAGTCGTCGCGGAAGTGAAAATAGCAGTCATCCCAAAATTTTCAAAAATGTATTATTTCAATTAATTAGAACTGTCGTAAGCTGTTTTTATACGGCTAGGAGTAGTGACCGGTGGTCCTCCCCCACAATGTTTTTAAGAAAATCTGAAATCTTTGATATTTTTGAACGTATTGTTTACAGATTGTTTTCCCTGAATGATCGCGGTCATCACAAAGTTTTCAAAAATGTATTATTTCAATTAATATACATAATTTTAGTAAGCGTGACACAAAAATGATATAAACACTAGCTTGAACAAGTGGATAGCGCGGTAGTGAGCTATTTTAATACGGCTAAGTGTAGTGACCGGAGGTTCTCCTTCAAAATTTTTTTTTTTAAATCTGAAGTCCATGATATTTTTGAACGTATTGTTTACAGATTGTTTGCAATGCTACTGTAATTACTGAATGGTCTTCGCGGAAGTGAAATATCGCGAAAAGTGAAATATCGCGGTCATCACAAAATTTGCAAACATTTATTATTTCAGATAATATACATAATTTTGTAAGTGTGCCTAAAAAACGCTATAAACGCAGAACACTAAACAATAAGTGGGACAGCGCGATCAACTCCACATTTTGGAATACAGTAAAATCCGGATAACTTGAGATGTCACAAGATCGAAATTCCAGAAAGATCCATTGGAAAGTGGAAATCAGACAAAGTTATTGATATACAATACAATATCATCATTGGAATCAGAATACCGCGATCGTGTTCCATTTTTGAAAATATTATAATTACGGATAAAATCTCAAAATGTGGGAAGTGAAACTTCATGAGCATTGATTTCAATCCTTGGAATAGCTAGGTAAAGATACATTTTTTAAATACAGCAAAATCTCGATAATAACAACTACAATTTATAGAAGTAATTTTTTTTATGAATTATATAAATGTTGCCATACATATCCCGAAGGAACATACATTTCGCTGAGGGGTATTTTACCACTATTGCATATAGAGCGCGAAGAAAAAAGCGTTACGTTCGATCGGCCTGAATGAGGTTAAATCCACCAAAAATAGCGAAAATCAGGCGCCACCGTTCTATGAGAGCTACATATATCAAAACGAGGACGTATACTGAACAGTGGATATATCTCTGAACTATCGAAAATCGGGAGGTACTGTTTTATGGGAGCTATATCAAAACCTGAACCTATTACTGTTACATACCGAGCGCAAATAAAAAGGCGTGTCTTTCGGTCGATACGAATATTTATGCTCTCCTCTTTAAAATATATTAAAACCAGATTTCAGCCATTTCGGTGTGATAATGATGTTAAATCCTCAAAAATAGCGAAAATCAGCCGGTACCGTTCTATGGGAGCTATATAAAAAGGTGGACCTATACCAACAATTCTTTGCAGTAATAATTACGACCCCAACCGAGACCAACAATCCAATATATAGCAATGTTAATTGACGTGCACCGACCATTATATGTGGGTCACAAAGTGCTTTAAACTGTCGATTTATGGTGAAGGGTATAATAAAAGAGATTTTATATCTTAAATTTGGGGGATACCATTATATGGGAATTTATGTCAAAACATTGATTTATATTATGAAGTTTCTAGAGGGATGCCTAATTATGGGTGTATCAATACTGGATAGATAACTAAAGTTTACATGGAGAACCCAAACAACGGGCCAGCAACGCGGACTGGGTCAGCTAGTTTATTTATAAATAAGTATATAAGGTTGTTCCGCAAGCAGAGAAGCACACTTTTGTATGTTATTAACTAAAACCACAATAAAATAGCGACACATACGAGTAGTAATTTCGAATAGTACTTTTACTGACCAAAAAGATACAAGTTTTGAACGGATTGATATATTTCATTGTTAAACCGATAGCCCCGTAAGTTTTCGTTCAAAGTCTAACTATTTATTTTTACTTAAAAATCGTAATTGTTCTGCTCCAGAACTTTTAAGATTGTCTTTTTCCATTGGGATGTCAAGTTCGAAGATGGGTTATATATGCCCATGTTTTGGTATAGCCCTCATATAACGGTACCTTTCGATTTTTGGTATATGGAGACGAGATAAAGCGATTTTGAGATGTGTGTCCGTCCGTCTGTCCATTATAAATTGTAATCAAACTCCTGGCCGCAATTATGGACCGATCGTCTCGAAATTTTGCATGGAGGTTGGGTTCATACCAGAATAGATCCCTATTTTTGTTGGAGATGATCGTGAAATATTTAGCGGGTGAAATGGACCAAAAACATAATTTTTATCCAATTTTGTAGCGGCTCTGTAGGTCGCATTAATAGTCCGATCAACGCGAAATTTTGAATATGGTAAGAGTCTATGACAAGGAAGTAGCTTGCAATTTGAGATCGGATAATATTTAGAGTGTTAAATGGACTAGAACTTTTATGTGAAAAATTGTGAAAAATTTTAATATACAGCTTATATCTTTGTTTCTGAAAGACACATTCTTCCCTCGTGAGTTATAGTTGGAAGACGATCTCTTGACCTTTGCACTAATGTCGATTACGCTGATGTACGTGATCAGATAACAGAGCTACAGCCTAATATATCCAGTTTTTTGTTTGTAGTGTAATCATAAACACGCTAGAAGTAGCAATTATAGCTCAACAGTAACGGAATTTTGTACGAGGTAAGAGTTCAGGTCGAAGAAGATGCCTAAAGTTGTTGATGATGATCTGATATTATTTAGCGGGTGACATAGACCATTACTTTTGTATAAAAAACATCCAATTTTTATTTTTGGTCCATATTTTTATTCCGGGAGGGCATATACCGGCAAAGTAGTCTACATGTGGAAAAATAACTACTGACATTTCCCCTAATAAAATTTTTAGTAATGTGTCTGCTAGATAACGGGCCTACTGCCTAACATATAATGCTACATGGGATTGTCTCTATCATGATAGAGACATTTTCAGTTCAGTTGTCCAATTGGATTTTTTATACAAATATTGCAGCATGGGGTCGCCTCGCCACCTATTCTATTCTTGAATTTAGGATAAAGGGGATACGAAATAATGGTTTTGGACCCAAGTATGCTTGGACGAAATTCGTTGGAGTCGATTTAGCCCCGTCCGTTCACCTGTCTCTCTTACTGTCTAGCTGGCTGGTGCACACGCTAGCTTTCGAACAGATCTACATATTCAAACCAAATTTTATACTTAGTAATGTTTTGCCCAAACTTAGTTTAAGTTCTATATATTATTATTCCTTCCAGATATAGATCGGGTAAGACCAGTGAGTGAAATTTACAAGTCCTCTCGAATCGTTTTGATTTTTTTTTCAGCAGATCAGTCTTGCGGCCCCTTTACGATTGTGCAGTTGCAACGACAAGTCCATACTTCCTGAGATTATGGCCGAAAAGCTCTAAGAAACCCTGAAAAACAAACAAGTAACCTAAATAAAATGGCAAATCCGCAAGGTAACTTTTAAGGGGATTTTCTGATTGGTCCAAACTTTGCACATCGTATTATTTCATCCAGTCACACAAAATTTGGGAAAAGTGCAGTTTGAGGACTCGTATCTAATCTATTTGATTTTTTTATATTTTATTTTATTTTTTGAAGAAGGTTCTTTTTCTTTCACGGTCCCTATATTTATTTATTTATTTAATGTGTACTCCACAAACATCCCAGTAGGGACAAGGGAGGTTTCTCTTATACCAATGGATTCATATTAAGTTATTGATATGTGACCTCATTTTTATAGCCGAGTCCGACCGGCCTGTTCTAAGTTGCCACTAGTAGAGACGTTTGTCATGGTTGAAATACTAAGGAAATATCGCCAACATTACTAAGGGGTATTTTGCCACCTTTGAAAATTTGATGTGACCAGGCCCGGGAAACGAACCGGATATTCAGTGTGCAAGGTGGTTGCACATAGCTAATTCCTAGAGGTTGTGGTGTAGGGTATCTCATTGTCGTGTCCATCAGCCTATAGCTTTTGCTCACTCAGCATTTATGCTAAAGAAGGTATATACACTTTCATACGGGCAAAATGTGCCTCATCGAAATAATGGTTTTAGACCCCAAGTATGTTTTGGCGAAATGTGTTTCAGACAATTTGGAGTCGATTGAGCAATGTCCGTCCGTCTGTCTCTCTGGCTGGCTGGAGCGCACGATAACTCTCGAACGGATAAACCGATACAGTTTCGTAATATTTTACCCAAACTTGGTTTAAGTTCGAAGATGGGCTACATATATCGGTCCACTCCTTTCGGTACCTCCCACACAAAAGTTCCAAAATGTTCGGAAAATTTGTGCTCACGATAACTCTTGAAGGGAGTAACCGCATTAGTCCATACTTTGCCCATCGTGAAATGTGTACCAGGCTTAGATAAGGTTTCAATATGGACTCAATCGGTCCACTCCTTCGGGTACCTCCCACATAAAATTTTGGAAAAGTTCAGTTTAGGGCCATCTCTCGAATCGCTTTGATTTTAGTTTTAGCAACATGTATTCACTGCCCTTCATACGACGCTACAAGGTTTATCAGGGGCAAGTCCATACTTCCTGAGAAAATAGCCTGAAGGTTGCAAAAAAACCCTATGACACCGTGTGAGGTGGATGGAGCGCAAGATAACTTTCGAACGGATCTGCCAATTCGGTCCAAAATTTGGCCTTAGTAATATTTTGTCCAAACATAGTTTAAGTTTGAAGATAAGCCATATCGGTCCACTCCTTCAGGTACCTCCCACACAAAAGTTCAAAAATGTTCGGAAAAATTTTTCGTACGGTAACTCTTGAAGGGAGTGGCCGAATTGGTCTATACTTTACACATCCTAATATATCTACCAGATATAGATCAGGTTCAAATATGGACTATATTTGTCCACTCCATCCGATAAGTTCACTTTAAGACCTGATATCTAATCACTTTGTTGAAGCAACTTGCATTCGCTGCCTCAATTACGATGGTTAAATTTTTTTAGGGGCAAGTCCATACTTCTTGAGCAAATAGTCCGAAGAGTGTAAAAACCCCCTATGGCACCATATGTTGTGGCTGGAGATCCACTTCCATAACGGTCAATATCGATCCATTCCTTTTAGTATCTCCTCCGCAAAACTTTTGATATTTAATCCTAATCAACATTTTTGTCGGTTCAAACGCCCTAAATTTTTAAACCCCCCTAAATACATACGTATTTTGGGAAAAAAATTGTTTCAATATAGGCAGGCTGAGGGTATATCTCTGTCGGCAAAGCCCACTTATATTTTTTTACTTGTTTTTTATTATAATAAATATTTGAAATAAATAAATAAAATAAAACTTCTGTGTTAATGATTTCGAGTCCACATTTCAGCAATTTTGGTTGTATACAACTTTAAAAATACCAATAATCGGGAGGCATCTTTCCATGGATATATGTACATTGATAATTATCTGTGAGAATGATTTTTATACTCTCTGGAGTCTATTTAGAAATGTCCCTCCGTCTGTCTATTCCTAACTGTGTGCAGCAAAAGATTTCTTCCAAACTTAGTTTCAGTTTAAAGATGGACCATATCAGTCTATGTTTTTATATACATAAGTTTTTATATACATAAGTTTTTATATACATAAGTTTTTATATACTTACTTACTTACTTACTTAGTTGGTCCATTACAGAACATTTCTTCCATAGACCGAACTAAGAAAAGATCTCCATTCCTCTCTGTTTTTCGCTTGACTTTTTGGAATACCGCGCCTTTCCATTTCTTCATCCATTTGTTTGCTCCATCGAAGCTTAGGCCTGCCGATTCTGCGTGCACCGCCATGTGGCATGTATTCATACGCCTTTTTAGCCGGATCATCATCGCTCATTCTTATTATATGGCCTAGCCAACGCAATCGCTGCATCTCGATACGTTTAACTATATTTATGTCTTTGTATAGCTGATATAGCTCGTGGTTCATACGACGTCGATATTCACCGTCAACGCAAGTCGGCCCGTAGATCTTTCGAAGAATTTTGCTCTCAAACACACCAAGCACCGCCTTATCTGCTTGCGCAAGTACCCATGCTTCGGAGCCATACATCAGCACGGGCAGTATCAGCGTTTTGTATAGTGTTATTTTTGTTTGACGAGATGTGGCTTTGTTTTTAATTTGCTTACTTAACCCATAGTAGCATCTGCTGGTCAATACAATTCTTCTTCTTATTTCAGAACTGATGTTGTTTGTTGTGTTTGTGGCAGTGCCGAGGTAGACGAAGTCTTTAACTACCTCAAAATTATAGGTACCAACTTCCACAGTTGGTCCGAGCTCTATGGACGCTTTGCGCGTCGACACCATCAATTTGGTCTTTTCGCCGTTTACCGCCAGACCCACTTTCGCAGATTCTGCTTCAACCTTCCTTATGATCGTCCCATGATGTCTATGTCATCAGCATAAGCAAGTAACATGTGGCTATTGGTGTAAATTGTGCCATTTCTTTTGACATTTGCATCTCGTATTACCTTTTCCAGCAAAATATTGAATAGGTCACACGAAAGGCTGTCTACTTGTCTGAAACCTCTTTTCGTACAAAACTCTTCGGAGAGGTTCTTTCCAATTTTAACTGAGGACCTAGTATCAGTTAAAGTCATCTTACAAAGACGGTTGAGCTTTGCAGGGATACCAAATTCAGACATTGTGTGGAATACCTTTGATCGGAGGGGACTGTCGAATGCTGCTTTTTAATCGACAAAAAGGTTAAATATGTCGATCTGCATCTCTTGGGTCTTCTCTAGGATTTGCCGCAGGATAAATATCTGGTCAATGGTGGACTTGCCAGGTCTAAAGCCACATTGGTATGGTCCAATTATTTCGTTGACCATTGGCTTTAGTCGTTCGCACAATATCCCTGACACTATCTTATAGGCAATAGGGAGAAGACTTATGCCCCTATAGTTTGAGCATACAGTCTTATCTCCTTTCTTGTGGACGGGACATAGGATGCTCAGGTTCCAATCGTCGGGTACGCGTTCTTCCTGCCATATGGTGCTAACTAGCTGATGCATACACTTTATCAGCGCGTCGCCTCCGGTTTTAAACAGCTCGGCTGGTAAGCCATCGGCTGCTTTATTATTCTTCAGCCGGTTGATTGCTGTTTTTACCTCATCTTGGCCGGGCGGTATACATTCTATACCATATTCTGGGATTGGATCTGTTGTATCATCGTCTTCGCTACTATTAGATACCAGCAGATTGGAGAAATGTTCCTTCCATATCCTGAGCACGCTATCTGTATCTGTTACCAGATTACCTTGCTGGTCTCTATAGGAGGATGTGCCTGTACCAAAGCCATCTGTACATCTCGATTTTTTCACACTCCCGCTTTTCCATTTCTCTCTTTTTCGTGCGGAAAAGACGTTTCTCTTCTCTCCTTTTCTCCCGATATCTCTCTCGCGCGCTACGCGTTGCTACTGATTGTAAAGTAGCTCTATATGCCGCATTTTTCTCTTCGGTAGCAGCACGACACTCCTGGTCATACCATGAATTCCTTTGTGGAGGTCTCTGGAATCCAAGTATGGATTTTGCGGCTGTTTGCATGGAGTGGGCAATATGTTGCCATTGTGTTGTTATGTTATCGGGACAAGGAGTGCTCGCGTTAAGCAATTGGGCTAGTTGAGTGGAATATGCTGTGGCTATCTGTTGTGTTTGCAGCCTATCGATGTCCAACTTCCGCGTTGAGTCTGTTCGTGCTTTATTTGCAACGTTTAGACGGGTACGTACCTTTGCTGCAACAAGGTAGTGGTCCGAATCAATGTTTGCGCCTCGGAACGATCGTACATCCAACACGCTGGATGAATGTCTTCCATCTATTACAACATGATCAATTTGATTACTTGTTCTTTGATCTGGAAACAGCCAGGTGCCTTTATGAATATCGAAATGATTAAATCTGGTACTGCTAACTACCATTTTTTTTTGCAGCTGCAAAGTCTTTCAGCCTCATACCATTGTCATATGTTTCACTGTGGAGACTGAATTTCCCGACTGTTGGGCCAAAGATATTCTCCTTTCCAATTTTGGCATTAAAATCGCCTAGAATGATTTTAATGTCATGGGCAGGGCAACGTTCATATGTTTCTTCTAAGCGCTCGTAAAATATATCTTTGGTCTGTTCGTCCTTTTCTTCAGTGGGAGCATGAGCACAAATAAAGCTGATGTTGAAGAATTTAGCTTTTATTCGAATTGCAGCAAGTTTTTCATTCACTGGGGTGAAGCTGGATACCAGATGTTTTAGTCTCCGACTAACTACGAATCCGCAACCAAACTCATGCTTTACGTCATGGCAGCTAAATTACAGTGCGTCACCTTTAGGTGTTGTTGTGACGCCTTTCCCAATCCATCGTATTTCCTGTATGGCAGTAATATCGGCCTTGTACTTTTCAAGTACGTCTGCCAATGCGAAGACTGCACCTTCTCTATAAAGAGTGCGAACATTCCAGACGCATATTCGCAGATCATGGTCCTTAAAACGTTTGCGGGGTTCGTCAACTTTAGAGGGGTTTGTTTTTCTTTTCTTTCGTTTTTTCATAGTAGGATGTTTTTTCTAGGGGAGGGTTATTAACCCGACGCCCAAACCCAAGTTTTTAACGTTCTTATGGGTGAACGCGCGGCACATGTTAGCTCACTACCTTTAACGGGTGTTAAAGGCAGTTCCCCAGGGGACACCACGGGGAGGTCAGTGTCCACTTGAGATGAAAGAGGGACCAAGATAAATACTGGGCTTTGCCATATTAAAGCCGGTCAAGACCGTTGCTTGGTATCATTCATCCCCTACGTCACCCAAGTTTTTATATACACATAACGGTAATTACTAATTTTCGGTATGTTAAAGTTTGTAGAAAATTTTCCAACCGAATCAACTGTAAATTGGCATCTCTGCTTCTCTATGGAGAGCATATTATGATGTAGCCTCCACGTTCTCGGTGGTCGTAATCTCTCTCAAAATATTATTGTTATTGGTCCATAATTTGAAATCTATAGTTCTCCGTTGGCAGAAGATAGAACAAAAAGTTATTTTGAACGTCCACAATCGTTAAGATAAATACCCCAAACGTCTTACAAAACCTATATTTTCGTCGGAATGTTCGTACTTCCTGGAAAGGCCACAAAATTCTGCAAACCCCATAGACACATAACTTTTTATGAAAACAAGTTTGCTTTTGTAACCGGTATTCGATCTGTCCACTTCGGTACTTTTTTCCACTCTGCGCTGCAGACAAAATTGACGTTGAACTAATTGTCGATATGAAGTTTTTAAATTAAGTAAAACAAACGCTATTTCCCATTTCCAGTTTGCACAATCTTATATACATGCCATACAAAATTGAACATAAAGTATATCCAATATATTTCAGACTTAATAATATGCCACAACATTAAAGACAACAAATTTAAGTTGCAAAAGTTCTCCCAGGCCAAAGAATCTCACACATCTACCGACAGCCAATCAGTTAACCAGACAGAGGAAAAACCCAAATATCTCACAAATACACGCACATACCAACGACATTCCAAACATTGTCTGCGGCTTAACTTCATTGAAAATTGGTGATGGTCGGGGGAATGATAGCAAGAGCAGACCAAAAAAAGTTTTAATTAAAATTTAATGCCACTCAAGAACCTCATTGTTGAGTCCTTGTTTTGCGGTTCAAAACAAATGTCCAAATTCATTATCATTGCAAAAAGAAACACACACAAGAACAACAATGAGACAAAGAAACAAAATAAAAAATCAAATAAAATAAAACACAAAATCCCTCTCTCCTTGTTCACTGATGATTTTCGTTAAGCATGGTGCAACAATGATGGTAACAATACCAATGTTGATGATAATCATGACTGGCAGCATTATTGCGAAAAGCACCAACTGTTTGTTCCTTTTGTTTATCCCTTTGTGGCACCGTAAAACCCCTTAAGTAACAAAACTAAGAAGGTTTTTTGTTTGTGTTATTTGGTTAAGTACAGAGTCCTGCCAGCCTGCCTGGTTGCCTTTCTGTCTGTCGGCTCCTGTTTTTTTGTTGTTGAAATGAGATAAAGTTGGCGGAATTACATTAATATCGGTTTGTTTATATTGTGGCAGGATTTAAACTTAAAATTAAAACTTGAATATTGTTAATTTCACTTAAAGAGGAGACTATGCACAATAAATTTAAAATTGAATCGCAATACAAAAGTACAACTTTAATATTTTCTACCAAATTTAAGTAAGTTTAACTTTAATTTAGCCTATTTTACAGATAAATAAGCTAGTATCTATCATATAACAATGTCAGAAACATTTTAATAGACGAACCGATAATTGAAAAAAGCATTATGTTCGGTCGGGCCGAACTTTTTATACTCTCCACCGTGAAATATTGTGAACATATAGGGAAAAATTAATTTTCACAGTTTTATCTGCAGATTCTTTGAGCACTGGGAACCCCAAATACCTAATTTTAGCTATTTCGGTCGGATAAAACGGGTGGGTAGCACAATAGCAAAATATTTCCTACTCCATGCAAACTGCCGCAAAATCAGTACTTGGATTCCAGAAACCTCCACCAAGGAACCCAGGCCAGGAGTTTCGAGCTGCTACCGAAGAAAACACATGCGGCATATAGGCTACTTTACAAAAGCCCTGCTTAGAACGGGGAAATGTTTCCCATCAATTCTCTTTCGGTTTTTGTTGAAACATAAATAAGTGAATATTTTTAATTTTTATTCTAATTTTCTTAATTGTTTGATCTAGGGAATCGTTTTTGATGACAATTAAGTTCAAAAATTAATGAAACATCGAAAAAAAACTTCCAAAAATCGTATTTTACTAATTTCTCTTATATTGTATCTTATTCTCTGTGAGCAGGTCTGGTTTACAATCAGTAGCAACGCGTAGCGTACGAGAGAGGTATCGGGAGAAAATGAGAACGGATAAACGTCTTTTCGCAGGAAAAAGATAGAAATGGTTAAGCGAAGTTGGGAAAAAATCGAGATGTACAGCAACCAGAATGATGTCCGTAAATTTTACCAAAGAGTGAAAAATCAAACTGATGGCTTTGGTGCAGGCACATCCTGCTGTAGAGACCAGCAGGGTAATTTGGTTACTCATAAAAATAGTGTGCTCGGGATATGTAAATATAACTTTTCCAAACCACTTTTTTAAATAGTAGCGAAGGCGACTAAAATATCACAGATCCAATTGGAATTGAATGTATAGCACCCAGGCAAGATGAGGTAAAGACAGCAATAAACCGGCTGAAAAGTAACAAGGTAGCAGGAGCCGATGACATACCAGCCGAACTGTTCAAAACCGGAGGCGACACACAGATACGGTGTATGCATCAGCTAGTTAGCAACAACTGGCAGGCAGAACACATACCCGGCGATTGGAACCTGAGCATCCTATGTCCCGTCCACAAGAAAGGAGATAAGACTGTATGCATAGTTATTCTCCCTATTGCCTACAACATAGTTTCAGGAATATTGTGCAAACGACTAACAGCGTGTTTTTGTAAAAAGTTTTTGCCCATTCGTTCGTCGATTTCATGAAGGAAGACACAATTTTTTTCATTAGCGGTTGACGTTTGTATTCGTGTGACAAACAAATGAGAGATTTTTATTTTCGTAACTTTTTTGGTTTTCGTAACAAAATCAGACGAACGAATACGTCAAAAATAAACGAATGGAAAAGACCCATCGTTTTGAATGAAAATTAAATAATTTGAGTAATAAATGGCACAAAAAACACGAAAACTGGAAGGGAATGCAATTTTATTTATTTCCATAGAAGCACACTCGTATATGTACAACCGTTTCTTCATATTATCACAATTATTTTTGGACAAATTTGATTACTTTTTTTTCTTATTTTTTGTTTGTCATCTGTTTATCGGGGTTGCCATCAAGTAACACATTTTCATTCACAAAATAAGTGTCATGGAAACCCTGAAATATAAAAGTTTTATGCATGGTGTAAGAAAGAAGGTGATACAATAATAGCAACCTATGTCTTCATTTGCTGTCAAAACATATTTTTAATCAAAAATAAATAACAAATATTTCACTTCTATAAAAAATATCTGTGTACAACATCTTTGTTTAAGCTTCGCGAATAATATTTTAACGTTTTCTTCTAACTTTTGTGGATATTTCGCGCAAAAAAATTTGACAGCAAATGAAGACTACAACCTAACGTCAACTATTGGATCACCTTGTTAAATTCGCCTTGCTTTTATGAAATAGACGAAAGCTTTCAGATAAAAACGAATGGTTCGTAAAATTTTACAAGAACCACATTTTGAACGTATACGTTTTAGTACGAACGGTTCGTGTGACAGGCAAGCATTTTTACAAAAACACGCTGTAAATCCTATGGTCAACGAAATAATTGCGCCATACCAATTCGGCTTTAGACCGGGCAAATTCACCATTGACCAGATATTTACCCTGCGGCAAATCCTGGAGATGACCCAAGAGATGCAGATCGACACCTACCACCTTTTTGTCGATTATAAAGCAGCCTTCGAAAGCTCTCTACGTTCCAAGGTATTCCAAGCCATGTCTGAGTTTGGTATCCCGGCAACGCTCATCAGTTTTTTAATATAACTTTAACTGATACTCGGTCCTCCGTTTAAATAGGAAAGAACCTCGCTGAACAAATTTGTGCCAAAAGAGGTTTCAGATAAGGAGACAGCCTTTTGTGTGATCTCTTCAACATCCTGCTAGAAAAGATTATAAGAGAGGAAAACGTTGAAAGAAATTACACAATATACACCATTAGCCGTCAGTAAAAGAAGTAACTGATGCCTTTATGAAGGTCGAAAGAGCATCTGCCAAAGTGTGTCTGTAGATTAACTGCGAGAAGACCTAATTGATCGTATCGACGCGCAATGCGTCCATAGAGTTCGGACCAACTGTTGCAGTTGCCTCCTATAATTTTGAAGTAGTAAAAGACTTCGTCTACGTCGGCACCACCGTAAACACAACAAACAATAAGAAGAAGAATTGTATTGACCAACAGATGCTACATTGCTTAAGTAAGTAAAAACGGCGCCCATAGAACGGCACCTCCGATTTTCGGTATTTTCAAGGTTTTAGCCGCAATATCCCAGCGAAATCGGATAAATCGAAAATGAGTTCCGCAACACCGACGTCTAATGTTTTTTAGACATGTTTGTATATTTTACTCAGAAAACATGCAATTTTTCCGTTGGGACAAATAATAATAATAATAATAATAATAATAATAATAATAATAATAATAATAATAATAATAATAATAATAATAATAATATTTTTTTTGCTCCGACTAAAACCTCTTCACCTCTGGGAGTTGCCACCACCTCGGCACCGCTTTCGCATTACTTCGAGGTGGCTCTCAGGTCCAAAAAGACCTTCTTCTCAATCGTGCTTGCGTCCAAGCTCTGTTGCATTTCGGACATTAGTTTGCACTAGTAGCGTTGTCTAAATCAATTTTCTTGGCTCTCAGCAGTAACTCACAATACCTTGCAATGCTACCCCAGTTTTCATTTTTCACCAGCATTTCGGCTGATAGTGTGCCTGTTTCTTGCTCTGTTGTGGCACGGACATTTGACCATCGTCTGCATGCAAAGAATGTGTGCTGCGCGTCATCTATGGTATCCTCTTCTTCGTAAATACAATATGGGGAGTTGCATTTTCCTTGTCTAAACAAGTACTTTCGGAAATACCCATGCCCAGTGAGCATCTGCGTCAAATAGTAGTTTACATCTCCATGTTTTCTTTCCACCCAGGTTTTGATATCTTGGATAAGCTTCGCCGTCCATCTGCCACAAGTCTCTTTGTTCCACATTCTTTGCCATTTTATAAATGTTTCATTTTTTATTTGAGAAATATCTGTTCTTGTTACATGTTGGGAACATTTCATTTCATATAATTTCATCCGCTCTTCTGCCATTAGGTCTATGGGTACCATTCCCGCTATGATCTGCACAGCTGGTCCTGAGACAGTGCGGTATGCAGATGCGACTCGCATTGCCGCCGTTCTTTGCACCGCTAACAGTTTTTATACCCTCCACCATAGTATGGAGGGTATATTAAGTTTGTTTTTCCGTTTGTAACGCATTGAAATACTCACTTGCGACCCTGTGGTAATCACTCTAGCATCCACAAAAATGGAGATAGGACGCTGAAATTTTGGGAAAATGCGTCTTTTGTTTGCAGGCAGGTCAAGTTCGATGATGGGCTATATTGGTCCACGGTTTGGTATAGCCCCCATATAACGGTACCCCCCGATTTAAGGTATTTTGACGTTTTTAGCTAAATTTTCAGACCGATTTAGCTTTAATTTGACATTTAGGGTTTTTAAGTGTCAATAAACTTATATAACAAAACTTGTGGACGTAGGTCCACGTTTTGGTATAGCCCCCATATAACGGTACCCCCCGATTTACGGTATTTTGACGTTTTAGCTACATTTTCAAACCGATTTAGCTATAATTTGACATTTAGGGTTCTTAAGTGCCAATAAACTTATATAAGAAAACTTGTGGACATAGGTCCACGTTTTGGTATAGCCCCCAAATAACGGTACCCCCGATTTACGGTATTTTGACGTTTTTAGCTACATTTTCATACCGATGTAGCTATAATTTGACATTTAGGGTTCTTAAGTGTCAATAAACTTATATAACAGAAGTTGTGGACATAGGTCCACGTTTTGGTATAGCCCCCATAAAACGGTACCCCCCGATTTACGGTATTTTGACGCTTTTAGCTACATTTTCAGACCGATGTAGCTATAATTTAACATTTAGGGTTCTTAAGTGTCAATAAACTTATATAACAAAAGTTGTGAACATAGGTCCACGTTTTGTATAGCCCCCATATAACGGTACCCACCGATTTACGGTATTTTGCCGTTTTTAGCTACATTTTCAGACCGATTTAGCTATAATTTGACATTTAGGGTTCTTAAGTGTCAATAAACTTATATAACAGAAGTTGTGGACATAGGCCCACGGTTTGGTATAGCCCCATATAACGGTACCTCCTGATTTTCGGTATTTTGAGATTTTTACATACAAGTTTTAACCGAATTAGCTGTAATTTGAACATTTGACATTTGAAGTTCTTAGTGTTCACCACACCACACCTCTCCACCAAAATGGTCTGAAATTTTGGGAAAATGCGTCTTTTGTTTGCAGGTCAAGTTCGATGATGGGCTATATCGATCCACGTTTTGGTATAGCCCCCACATAACGGTATCCCCGATTTACGGTATTTTGACGTTTTTATTTACATTTTCAGATCGATGTAGCTATAATTTGACATTTAGGTTTCTTAAGTGTCAATAAACTTATATAACAAAAGTTGTGGACATAGGTCCACGTTTTGGTATAGCCCCCATATAACGGTACCCCCCACCCCATGATTTACGGTATTTTGACGCTTTTAGCTACATTTTCAGATCGATGTAGCTATAATTTGACATTTAAGGTTCTTAAGTGTCAATAAACTTGTATAACAAAAGTTGTGGACATAGGTCCACGTTTAGCGGTACCTCGGTATAACGGATTTCGGTATCCCCATATAACGGATTTTCGGTATTTTGAGAATTTTACCTACAAGTTTTAACCGAATTATCTGTAATTTGAACATTTGACATTTGAAATTCTTAGTGGTCACCACACCTCTCCACCAAAAATTGTCAGGAAAGGTCGATGTATTGATAAAGCTCCCATATAAAAGTACCTCCCGATTTTCAGTAATTTGATGATTTTAACTACAATATTAAACCGAACTACCTGTAATTTGACATTTGAAGTTCTTAGTGGTCACAACACCTCTCCATACAAAATTGTCAACATAGGTCCATGTTCGGATATAGCTCCCATATAACGGTACCTTCCAATTTTCAGTAATTGGCAATTTTAGCTAAAATTTTTAACCGAACTAACTGTAATTTTACAGTTGAAGGTTGTAGTGGTCACCACACATCTGCATCAACAATTTTCAACATAGCCCCAATATAACGATACTTCTCGATTTTCGGTACTTTGAGGATTTTACTTAAAATGTTTAACCAAACGTAGGTCCATGTTTTGGTATAGCTCCAAAACAAACCTCCCGATTTTCCGTACCTTAGCTTTATTTTTTGAACGAACTTTCTGTAATTTTGAAATTTAAAGGCAACAAAAATTGTTCATTTAAGTTCATATTTTCGTATAGCCCACATACCTCCGAACTAGCTGTTAATGACATTTGAAGTTCCCACGTTATGTACCGATTTTCGGTATTTTGAGGATTCTAGCTACAATTTTTAACCGAATTAGGAGTTATTTGACATTAAAGGCTCCCATCAAAAACTGTCAACATAGGTCCATGTTTTATTATAACCCCTATATAACGGTACCTCCCAATTTCTAGCCCACCAAAAATTGTCAACATACATAGTTAGATATAGGCACCATAAAAAAGGGCCTACCGAATGGAACATTTTATGTACATTATCTGACATTTTAACGTACCCACTTAAAGTTGGGGACAGGAATGAAAACTTATTATTCCATTTTAGTTCAGAATATTTTATGGTGGAGGGAATGAAAAGTTCGGCCCGGCCGAACTTAACGCTTTTTTACTTGTTTAGTTCTGCGTTTAGCAGAGAGGCTCGAAGCCCAAACTTCACATCCGTAAAGTAGGATGCTATTGCAGGTTTCATCAATAGTTTTCTTTTATTGGGGAGTGGCCCTCCGATATTGGCCATCAATCTGCTCAGTTGCCTTGTAATTGCGATAGCTTTTTCACTTGCGCGGTTTATCTGCGACGACAATGATAGTTTATTGTCCAGTGAATTCCAAGGTAAGTGACAGTCTTCTGTGTGCAGATAACAATGTCATTTACCCTTATATCGACTTCAGCTGGTATATGTTTTCTAGTCAGTAGCACCAGCTCCCCAGCAAAATGTTTGTAGCCAAAGAAGTAGTTTTTCGATTCATTTAAAAATTGATTCGTAAGCATGCAATTTGAGGATATGGGAGAAGTTAACATCTATTAAGCGAGGATTTTCACTGATTTGAGACCTCAGGGCCATTTGGAAAATGTATTTAAAAGAGTTGTGGTAACTTCTAACTAATATTTATGGCCTCTTTTTCTAGTTTCCTTCAAATTACTACCAAACTCATGTTTTTGTATAACATTTTTGTTTGAAAAAACAGTAGTTTGATAATAGTTCGATAGTCTTAATGAAATTGAAATATAATGAATATAAAACAATGGAATATCTCAAATAAATCATTTTAAAAAGCGACTGAGTGCAAATAAAAATCAAATACTTTTATTCTAGAAAGTTAGCTTTTATTACTCAAAAATACCCAAAAACATCTTAAAATGCTTCTTGCATAGAGTCATGCCAATATGTGATAAATATCTAAAATTGATTCCTGACTTCTTTCACGTAAAAAAGACATAGGGGGTTATCATGAATGAAATTTCCCCGTGAGTTTCGTCCTTCCGCCGTTGCAAATTAAGGGCGAAATTGAAAAAATTCACGGGGAATTGCCGTTCATGATAACTCCAATAGTCACTTGCAAACACGATTCAACTACTTTTTTTGGCTACAAACAAATATGCAGTCTGACATTTCTTGCACCTATGACTATCTTTTTGGATACAAACATTTTGCTGAGTAATTAAAATACCATAAAATAAATTGTTTCTTGTGTTCTTAAGCATTTTATTTGCAAAAAGTTATTATAAATGTAAACATTGCTAAAATGTGAAAATTTTTGTGAAATGGATTCAAATCGGACATTGTCAAAATGTGAAGAACGGAATGCATTGTTCATGACTCTGCGTTGACTGCTTTTAAAAAAGCTATTCAATCACTACTTCACATAGAACATCTTCAAATAAATTTTGCTGGGTCAGTTTTGTGCATAGCTAATTCTAAGCCGTGTGCCTCTAACCATGTTCCGGAGGTACGCAAGAACTTCAAATTTTGTCTCTATTAAAAGCGTTCTTTACATCTAGGGTGGCGAGTAGTACTATAGGTGTGCTATAGTTATTTATTTGCTGTGCGGCGTAGAACACATCAACTACTTCCTTTATGGCTCCGACAGTGGATTTCCCAGGTCTGAATCCGTGCTGTCTATCTGACAGGCCACCTTTCATGCGTATAGCGTCTTCTATTCTTTGTTTAAGAAGTCTCTCATATAATTTCCCAGCTGTGTTGAGCAAACATAGCGGCCTGTATGATGAGGGAGCTGTTGGATTTTCTTTACCTTTACTAATGAGTGCTAGTTGTTGTTCTTTAAATGGGCTTGGGAAAGTTCCCTCTAGTACACATTGGTTGTACATATTTAATAATATATTTGGCATTGCTTCAGCTATTTCCTTAACTACTTCTGCAGGAATTCCATCAGGTGCTGGGGCCTTATTGTTCTTTAGTTTTGTAGCTGCCACTTTTAGCTCTTCTATCGTGAACATTGTTTGCGTGGTTGCGGGTTCGTTGATAGCGGTTTCTACTCTTATGTCATGTGTGGGAAACAACGTGTCTACAATATTTCCCATTGTTTCGACGATAGCTGCGTCATTTATTCTAAACAACGCACGAAAACACCATACTATTATAAGCAGCTCCGTTTTTTTGTCATAAACTACCAAAAAATACAACTGTTTTATGATATCTTTGTTTGTTTGTGTGTTGTAGAAAAACAAAAATACCCAAACGATGACAAAAGTGAAAATAAATGGTTAAAAAACTTGCAAAAATTATGTTTTTTTTTAATTATGAATTAAGTCAAGTTAGTTGGTAAACATTTCTGTTGTGAAATTCTTATTTTTCTTAATTAAAATTATTGTGTGCATGTGTATATATTATTGTATAAGTGTGTATGTGCGATTGTGTGCGTAAGCAAATGCCGCAAAAAACAGATGTAAATACACTCCAATTGTTTCTGGGATTTCGTAAAACGAAATCATTTAATGTGCATATGTAAATTGGACTTTAACCTGCCAGTAAATAAAAGAGTCTTATGTGCAAAATGTTTGCACTCATTCAAGAAATTGTCCGCACCACTCTTATAAACTACACATAATTATTACAAGCGTTTATAACAAATCTATAACTAACTTGTTCTAACTTTTCTACAACCTCTTATCCCTGTATCATAGCGTGTAAGATAACATAAAATCATAATTACAAGGTGATTCGGTAAAAAAACATCACACACAAAATGATTTTAAAATTTTAATTTATCAGAATTATGGGCAATTTTTTGAAGTCACTGTAAGCAGATATACAGTTGAAAATAAACTTTAGAGCCACATGATTTAAATAAACTGACATAACATTTGTTCCTCACTAATTTTCTTTAATTCTGAGAATCATAAAAATGTTGTAAACGCTTTTTTCAAAGATATAATATTTTTTGTTTGTTTTGTTTATTGTTGAAGATTCAATCTCATTTGATTGCTTGAGTGGAGTATTCGACCATTGGCTCAACTTCATTTATTACCCTCTATTACAGAGAGTAATGTCTTTCAAAACGAACTGACAGTGTTGTAAAATTTTACTGATCGCTAGCAATATCATGATTTCATCCCGGCGAAGGGAATTATCAATTGGCTTCTCAGTTTTTGAAATGATGCCTTTTTAGCGAAAAACCGAACTCTTTAAGTGTCTAGTATTCCCATATGAATGAGAATCACACTCACTTTTCGGCTTTTCCAAAGAAACACTAAAATCAAAATATTCTGCAACAACGATCAGTAAAATTTTGCAACACTGTCAGTTCGTTTTGAAAAACATTACTCTCTGTAATAGGGGGTAATAAATGAAGTGGAGCAAATGGGGGAATACTCCACTCAAGCAATCAAATGAGATTGAATCTTCAACAATAAACAAAACAAACAAAAAACAGCGGAGACACGCGCAAAGGGAAATTTGTTAAAAACAAAATTCAAATAACAACCTCACAGGCAACTGTGGTGATAAATGAAGTGGAGCCAATGGGGGAATACTCCACTCAAGCAATCAAATATAATATTTTTTTAAGCTAAAACGACAAATTCAACAATTTTTCAAGGTGGTTTGAGTATGACCTTTTTTAATAATTGAATGGAATAAACGTGTTTTAGTTATTTGTAGGCTTAAGTTTATACATTCGCGCAACAGGAAATCATTTTTGAGAAAAAAATTTCGTTTTACACATTTTTTCAAAAAAAATTTGTTTAAATCGTTTTGTGCGTGAACTTCTTTATATTTTAATGAAATAAACGTTATTTTAGTGATCAATAGGCAAAAGTCCATTCATTCGTGCTACAGGAAATCATTTTTGAGAAAAATGTCGAAAAGTCATAACCCTAATACCCACACTTTTTGGTCTATTTACCTTTGCGAATTGATACAGATTAAAGACACCAATATACCCTTATCACTTTAAAAAAAGTTCCCTTCTTCAGCAATACCCATCGGCCCTACGAAACCCAACAGTGAAACAAATGTGGGCAAAACACTAAACTTCCAGACTATGTTAGCTATTCAAACGCTTTGTTTCTCTTCTGCTACTTCGTCTTCTTCAAATTCTTTTCCTTATGAGAGTTTTTTATCCGAACAAAGCAAACATTAAAGTTTTTATTTCCGTTCACTAAACTAAAGTAAAAGTCATATGTTTGATTCTCAGCAGCACAGAGCAGCACAGGAGTCAGTTATGTTTTTGTTTTCCTTTTTTTGTAGAAATAGAAACCGAACACATAGCAAAAAAAAACATAGTCATGCCAAGAAAAACATTGAAGGGGCTCACTCACAAACACTCAAACTCACACACATAACGACACTCGGTCCCCACAGTTCTTTTGCTTAAACTGCTGCAATTTGCACTCATTTCCCCGAATGGTATTTTACTTGATGGCAAACGACGGTGGTTATGATGATGACGACGGCAAGTGGAATGGCAGCAATGGCGACGATGGTTATGGCGATGATGTTCTTTTGTATTTGTTCTTTCATAAAATACCCATACCCACTCATCTACGATATTCCAGAATCGACAAACACTCGAAAAAGCGGATAACCCAGCGTATCTTTTAATATGGCACCACGTAAGGATTGTAAATGTTTTCTTAGAGGTAGTTTACACTATCTATCAATGTCATATGACAAGAAATAAAAACATTCCATATCTACCCACACAGGCAATGTGGAGACGTAATTTTATTACATTCTTTGTGGTGTGGACGCGCAAAGTAAATAAATGGCGTAAGGAAAATTCCCAATATTGCACATATTAGCGACTATATAAGGATGGACAATATCATGTCATATGACATTTACATATAGTGTAAACTACCCCTTAGTTTGTTAAAAGCAACATCTCTGTTGGCACTTGTCGTGAATGATGATTTTGATTTTATACAACCAAAAGGGAGTCACTTTATCTTGGACATGAGGATATATAGAGCCATATCAACATATTGGCCCCATATTTTATTTACATTTTCAAACATTTTTAGTTTCAGAATCCGCAAAAACTTCCCAGGTGTAAGAACCTTTCATTTAAAGTGAGTTCAGGCGAACCGTGCGGTATTGCAGACAAATTTATCGTACGATTATTCGGCATAATCATCAAGCAGAAAGCAACGAAGCTATTGTTTTGCTAGGTTATGCATTCACATGCTATTCAGGCTATGAACACATTGTTCGTTGTTTTGTTGGAAAGTTAAAAACTTTGTTCAGTGAAATTTGCACGCTCACGTTGTTGTGATAACAGAACAAGCAGCTGCAACTGCTGTCGGTAGATTTCTTTCTGCACTCAACGGAAATAGTGCCGACCTCATGTGTAAGACGAATTTATTAAGCAATAAGCGTTGAAGTTTTAAAGTTTTTATTGCAGTTTTGTTATTTTGTTTAAATTGTAAATGTAATGCAATTGATGAAGTGTCTTGCCTTTTGGTTTGGTTCTGGATTTAAAGAAGCGACAATGTTAAAGGGGAGATCTATAAATAACGTTCTACAGGGACCAATTTAATTCGAGCGCTTTAATTGCCTTAGTTTGGGCATTTTCCGGAACTTGGAAATGAACATCTTATTTTTCCTAGAATTTTCGGCAATATTTTATTTAAAACTGTATATGTCCGACAAATGGGATACCTTAATTACTTCTAGGAAAGAACTTAAGTTATTCTTTCAAAATATGTTATTCTTATAAAAAAATAAAGAAATGATTCTTAAAAAGTTTAGTAGTACAACTAATAATTTGAGGGTAATTGAGAAATGTATACCATTAAACCTGAGGGTTGACATTAGAATTAACGAAAAATCAATATTTCAGACACCTATATAGCCATGGACCGGCCTAAGCTCCAAAATTCTAGCAAAATCTATACTTTGGAGAAGAACGCTGCAAATTGGCACGGCAGAGCGTTCTTTCGCACCCGGCATCCGTTTAGTGCTGGCTGAGCGGATTGATAGCTCTACGTGGGGACGCCCTTACCAATATTAGCTGATAGTGTCACAGTTTACCAGACATAACCATCGTGTCAGCTGGTCTTACAAATGACGTCACCTAGCAACCTGTCGTTTCTCTTGGATCAGACCATCTCTCCATAATTGTCTCTATCATTTCTGAACGGCGCATTGGCCGATTTTTAGAGAGTTAATTAATCACCGCTTCAGAGATCTGCCTAACCCTTCTGATGTTCGGGTAGCAGAAAGAACGTTCCGAGATATCATCACAGGTGTAGCCGCTCGACATATACCTGCTGGTCGAATACCCAAAGTGAGATCAAACTTCCAAGCAGAGGCGGCGGGAATAGAATCTGAGCGTGATGAGCTTCCTCGTTCCAACCCCATTGACCCCTGAGTAATGGAAATTAACAGGTTGGTCGGTGAATATAAGCGGAACAAATGGTTAAGTCATCTGAAGAGTTGCAACATTGGAGCCGGAATAAGTTAATTATTAGTCCGGTCAAAATAGACATTGAAATAGCAAAAATTCCCACAGAGCTGAATTTTGGTGGAGAGCTAGGGTTTGCCATTAGAAGCAATGTCCTAAAAGTCCACATCGATCCCATGTGTGAAAAAAAAAATTATTCGGGGTCAAAGGTCAAATTTTAAGGGTTTTTAGGTTTTCGGATTTATTTTTTGAAAACGGTTGATCTAATCAAAAAGTGATTAAAATAAATATTGTAGACAGAAAAATTATCTACAAGTTTGAGTTTTAAGTTTAATTTTTTCCTAGAATGAACCATTCTTGAGATATAGCTGTTTCTAAAAAACACATGATTTTTATGCACTTATAAGGGAAATATGCACATATTTAGACGAACCGGCTAAAATAAGCGAAGTAATCGGGTCTGTCCCCAGAAAAATATATATTTTCTTGAAGAGCGAATTTATACCTATCTTTTTAAAAAATTCCAACAAAATCGGAGCGTGTTTAGTAGAGTTATTCAATGTTAGAGTCATTTTATGCAAAAATAGCCCATTTAACCCACACGTATAATCGAAAGCCCAACGGGAACGACCCCAACGAAAACTCTCCGATCTTTTTCAAGTTTTGTCCGAAGGTAGGGATTGTTGCGCTGATTACGGAAATTAATAATTTTCAACGGTTGCGGATCCGGTTCGACGGCTATTCGACCAGAAAGGCCAAATTTAAAACCGGGTTAGACCCCGGTTCTACTGAACCGATTACTGCAAAAGTGGATATCGTTTGAAAGCTTACGGAAGTATCTAACACATAGTGTCGTTACTTTAACCGGTTCGCCTCACAATGTACTTACGCGGTAAGTATTTTTTAAGAATCATAAAGACCACTCTTGTAGCAAATATTGAATCTACAACTTTTACTTTAGCCGGCTTTTGCTAAGTCTTACCGTTTTTGAGAAAAATTAAAAAAAAAAACTGAATAATGCCTACAAAAATGACCTTTGACCCCGAATAACTTGTTTTGCACACATGGGATCGATGGGGACTTTTAGGACGTTGCTTCTAATGGCCAACCCTAGCTCTCCACCAAAAATTTAGCTTTGTGGGAATTTTTGCTATTTCCCCTTTATACGCATGTCTATTTTGACCGGACTATATGGGCAACGGTTAAGTCACTCTCGAACAATGGTGAGCAAAATAGGAAAAGAGAAAATTTAAGAGAGAATTATTATTTAATTTTTCTTGTTGTTTCATTGCATATTTAGACACTTTTAAGCACTAATGTTACCTAAAATCGTGCATCAAATGAATTATTAAAGAATTATTACAAAAAATAAATACTTAAACGCCCAAGTGTTGTTGAATTATTTAAATTAAGAGTATTTTACATATTTAGACACTTTTAAGCACTAATGTTACCTAAAATCGTGCATCAAATGAATTATTAAAGAATTATTACAAAAAAAAAATACTTAAACGCCCAAGTGTTGTTGAATTATTTAAATTAAGAGTATTTTACAGAAACCACCAGTGGATCGCCGTGCACACGGTTGCTCTCGAACCATGGAAAGAATGTAAATAGGACTCTCAGCCACGTCTGGCTACGTTACACTGACCACTCTCGAACCCTGGAAAGACAGAAGATAGACGTAACGTTGACTGATACGAAGAGATGTGCAAGTTTTTTCAATCAACAGTTGGTCGATTACCCCGGGAGTGACAGGGTGAAGAGAAGGGTACTGCATTACACAGATCTCTTCCTGCCGAGAATGAACCACCACAATTTCAAATGGATGATGTTGCGAATGCCAAACGCAAAATCATCCAAAGCCTTAGTCCCTGATGGAATCTTCATGGTAATGCTGAAACAGCTGCATGTGCCGGGACTCGAGTATCTCACTAAAGTTCTCAAGCTGTAACTAGCCACCCACATCGTTCCCGAAGTCTGGAAAATGAGCAGGGTGGTCCCGCTACTGATGATGATTTATACAGATTTCGCTTTTGTCGACCGCAGCAAAGACCTATGAAAAATTAGTCCTCCCCAGCGTCAGAAACTTATCAAATTCCTTTGATACTGCCAAGCACTCCACGCTGTTTGGGGACATAGAGCAGACAACCCTCCTGTCAAGTTTGAAACGTCGGATAATTAATTATATGTCGTACGTGGGATTCAGGAACAAGAATTCCAAGCCCCTAGAGTGAAACAGGGAGTTTCCCAGGGTGGGATGATATCTCCGGAACTGTTTAACCTCTACCTCTTTTGTATTCCGCACTCTCCAGACGGCATTAAGATTGTAAAGCATATCGATGATTGTACGACCTTGTCGTCAGACACCTTCTCTGATGTCATTTATGAAAGGCTGAGAATATACAAATATCCGCCATTAAATCTACGTCCACTCTCTTCACTGCATGGACGGCAGAGGTAAAATAAAGTTGAACATCATGGTCGATGGTAGCAGAATTCCGACCACAAATAACCCCAAAAATCTAGGGTCACATCCGACAGCATGTTTATGTAGTCCGCGCATGCCACATCTATCTGCGGCAAGCTCAAATTTAGGAGCAAGCCAGCAGCACTTGGAGAGAAACATATCGATCAGACAAAGAAACATATCGGTCTGTGTAAGCTATGTGCGCCACTTTGGTCCGCAAATATAAGGGCAACGCGATGGAAAAATGTTCAAACGCCGCCCTGAGAACTGCAACAGGGTGTCGCCTCATGTCTTCAGTGGATTATCTACATGAGGAGAGAAAGATTCTTCCAGTACAGCAACACAATAGCATGCCTTCGTTGCAGTACATGATCTGGTTTTACCGTGAGAGCCATCATATGGTGGATAGGACCCCCATCCAAGCATGTCAGGAGGGAACCCCTAGATCAACAAGCCTATCGAGCAAGATTAAATAGCATTCATACTGATGCAGTCCTCGGAAAACATCCCCCAACTATCGCATATGAGCAACGTCAGCTGCACTGAGTAAGAGAGTGCAGTCTGAATTCCTACAGGACAAGGATCGATGACACCGTGCAAAACATCTGCCAAGCAACACACTGCTTATTTTCCCATCCCATTGAAAACAGCCACTTTCATAGAACTGGAGATAGACCCAAAGCGAAAGAATTGGCTATAATTTTGGCATTAAAAGTTCCTTGTGGTCAAAAAACGTATCTATCTAAAATTGTGGACACAGGTCCATGTCTTGGAATAGCCAGCATATAAGTGTACAAACCAATTTGAGGTATTATGAAGTTTTTAGTTACATTTTCAGACCGATAATTCGGCTTGTATAACTTGGCATTTGGGTTTCTTAGTTGTCAAAACACTTTTCCACTTAAAATTTTGCACATAGGTTCATGCTAAAATTTCACCTAAAATTGAAGACATACGTCACGTTTTGGTAAGACCCCATGTAACGTTTCCAACCTATTTAAAGTATTTTGAGTTTTAACTGCATTTTCAGATCGAATTAGCTGTAATTAGGCATGTGGGGAGATGGAAAATTGCGTAAATATTAGGGCATTAGCCCCAGTATGCGCCTAACTTCAAACACCTGGACGCGGACATAGAGAGATTTCGGCCCATAAATACGCCTGTTATGAAAAAACTGCAAAATTTCAAGATGCTGTAAGGGATGATGATCGGAAATCATTATACGATAAGGTTTGCTGTACTGTGTCAGTATGTTTCTAATTTAAAACTAAGTAAATTTGATGATCCCATCCATATACAGATTGGCAGAGTTTTAAGAAAATCATAACATTTTTGTTGGGTTTTACTCCTTAAGGGTATATGGGAAATGTTGCCAATTCTTTTATATTCCATTTTCAAAAAAGTTAAATTTTTCTTTTCGCGCTACATCACCGTTTTTGGGTACATAGGTTAAAAAATAATTCCCCAGTACAAATCGGTTCGCGAGCACATTTTCGGTTGATGCGGACAAAAGTTATTGCGGTTTTACTTCTGGTTTTGAGAAAAAATTCGTATTAAACTGCTAATTATTTTAATGAGCACAATTCTCACTAAAAATTTATCACGAAACGACGTCAGTGAGTAGATTGCATAATATTTGTAAAATGTTACTCAGTATTCACGGAATTTATAAAAATTTACAAAATTTTAAATAGAATCCAACTGTTTTACTAGATATAGGTCCATTTACCCGTCATAAATTACACAAAAAAAAAAAACAGTAAGGAAAGGATCAAAGTCGGGCGGGGCCAACTATATGATACCCTACACCACTGTGAATATGTAAAATATAAATCAGAGCTATATCCAGATCTTAACCGGTTTCGATATAATTTATTTCCAGACCGAATTCAATCACACATTCCAAATATCATTGAAATCGGAAATATATAGCGTGTTTGGTACAGAAAATACGTGAAATCGGCGGAAAATATATATGGCAGCTAAATCCAAATCTGAACCGATTTCGATATAATTTGGCACATGTATTTCTAGACTGAATTCAGCAACACATTCCAAATTTCATCGAAATCGGAAATATCAGGAAAAATGTCTTTAATTGTCTTTTCCATTTCAAAAAAATCAAAAAATGTTTTTGATACTACATCAATGATTTTTGGTGCATAGATTAAGAAAAAAATCAGCATTCCAAATCTGTTTTCGTTACTAACTTTGATCGTTGCGCGCAAAAGATATGACCGTTTTAATTATGATAATTAGAACAAGTAAAAAAGCATTAAGTTCGGCCGGGCCGAACTTTTCATACCCTCCACCATAAAATATTCATTCCTGTCCCCAACTTTAAGTGAGTACGTTAAAATGTCAGATAATGTACATAAAACGCTTCATTCGGGAGGCCCTTTTTTATGGTGCCTATATCTAACTGTTGACAATTTTTGGTGGGCTAGAAATTGGGAGGTACTGTTATATAGGGGTTATAATAAAACATGGGTCTATGTTGAGAGTTTTTGATGGGAGCCTTTAATGTCAAATAACTCCTCGGTTAAAAAATTTAGCTAGAATCCTCAAAATATCGAAAATCGGTACATATGGGAACTTCAAATGGCATTAGCAGCTAGTTCGGAGGTATCTGAGCTATACGAAAATATGAACTTAAATGAACAATTTTTGTTGGCTTTTAAATTTCAAATTACAGAAAGTTCGTCCAAAAATAAAGCTAAGGTACGGAAAATCGGGATGTTTGTTTTGGGGCTATACAAAAACATGGTTCGGTTAAACATTTTGAGTAAAATCCTCAAAGTACCGAAAATCGGGAAGTATCGTTATATTGGGGCTATGTTGAAAATTGTTGATGCAGATGCGTGGTGACCACTACAACCTTCAAATGTCAAATTACAGTTAGTTTTGTTAAAAATTGTAGCTAAAATTGGGAGGTACCGTTACATGGGAGCTATATCCGAACATTGACCTATGTTGACAATTTTTGATGGAGAGGTGTTGTGACCACTAAGAACTTCAAATGTCAAATTACTGCTAGTTCGGTTTAATATTGTAGCTAAAATCATCAAATTACTGAAAATCGGGAGGTACCGTTATATGGGGGCTTTCTTGACAATTTTTAGTGGAGAGGTGTGGTGACCACTAAGAATTTCAAATGTCAAATGTTCAAATTACAGATAATTCGGTTAAAACTTGTTGGTAAAATTCTCAAAATTTCTGAAATCGGGCGGTAACGTTATATGGGGGCTATTCCAAAACATGGACCTATGTCCACTAGTTATCTAAGTTTATTGACATTTAAGAACCCTAAATGTCAATTGATAGCTAAATCGGTCTGAAAATGTAGATAAAAACGTCAAAATGTCGTAAATCGGGGGTACCGTTATATGGGGGCTATACCAACACGTGGACCTAGGTCCACAACTTTTGTTATATAAGTTTAGTTACACTTAAGAATCCTAAATGTCAAATTATAGCTATATCGGTCTGAAAATGTAGATAAAAACGTCAAAATACCGTAAATCGGGGGGTACCGTTATATGGGGGCTATACCAAAACGTGGACCTATGTCCACAACTTTTGTTATGTAAGTTTATTAACACTTAAGAACCCTAAATGTCAAATTATAGCTACATCGGTCTGATAATGTAGCTAAAAACGTCAAAATACCGTATATCGGGGGCTACCGTTATATGGGGGCTATACCAAAACGTGCACTTATGTCCACAACTTTTGTTATATATGTTTATTGATACTTAAGAACCCTAAATGTCAAATTATAGCTAAATCGGTCTAAAAATGTTGCTAAAAACGTCAAAATACCGCAAATCGGGGGGTACCGTTATATGGGGGCTATACCAAAACGTGGACCTATGTCCACAAGTTTTTTTATATATGTTTATTGACACTTTAGAACCCTAAATGTCAAATTATAGCCAAATCGGTCTGAAAATGTAGCTAAAACCGTCAAAATACCGTAAATCGGGGGGTACCGTTATATGGGGGCTATACCAAAACGTGGACCTATGTCCACAACTTTTGTTATATAAGTTTATTGACACTTAAGAACCCTAAATGTCAAATTATAGCTACATCGGTCTGATAATGTAGCTAAAAACGTCAAAATACCGCAAATCGGGGGGTACCGTTATATGGGGGCTATACCAAAACGTGGACCTATATCCACAACTTTTGTTATATAAGTTTATTAATACTTAAGAACCCTAAATGTTAAATTATAGCTAAATCGGTCTAAAAATGTAGCTAAAAACGTCAAAATACCGCAAATCGGGGGGTACCGTTATATGGGGGCTATACCAAAACGTGGACCTATGTCCACAAGTTTTGTTATATATGTTTATTGATACTTAAGAACCCTAAATGTCAAATTATAGCCAAATCGGTCTGAAAATGTAGCTAAAAACGTCAAAATACCGTAAATCGGAGGGTACCGTTATATGGGGGCTATACCAAAACGTGGACCGATATAGCCCATCATCGAACTTGACCTGCCTGCAAACAAAAGACGCATTTTCCCAAAATTTCAGCGTCCTATCTCCATTTTTGTGGATGCTAGAGTGATTACCACAGACGGACGGACGGACGGACGGACGGACGTGCTCAGATCGACTTAGAATTTTACCCTGATCAAGAATATATATACTTTATAGGGTCGCAAATGAGTATTTCAATGCGTTACAAACGGAAAAACAAACTTAATATACCCTCCATACTATGGTGGAGGGTATAAAAAATTCTAAAAAATCGCGGCTAAATATAGTTAGCTGTTATATCCTATTATCGTTAACTGAATTCGTAACCTTTGCAATGATCCAAAAAATAATCGCAAATCTAGTGGGTGGATTTTTACGCGTCGTGGCTTGATAGATTCAGAACGTAAAAAAACTAAATTTACGCGGGTTTACACGGAAATCGAATGACGTTTGTAAATTTTAAACCAAAAAAATAGGTTATCGAGAAAAATTTACGCACAAAAATTTCGTGTTTAGGCGCAGATTACTGTGATCCTGTGAGGGCTACATCCTCATGTTATACATTAAAAAATGCGAAATCGCGAGTACTACAATCCAATAATAAGCTTGTAGGGAAATCCAGCTGCGCGTCCCGATTAGAGCAAAAATTCAAAAAACCCCATTTTTCAGGTTTCAAAATGTCAGCATCCGTTTGAGGTAGATACAGTGGATATATTAAAAAATCATACATAAGAAACTTCAACTCTAAAGTGTGCTCTTTAACTCCTCCTTTGAGCATTGAGCTCTACATTGTGTTGTAAAACCACTAATTGGAAAAAAACATAATGAAACTCGTTTATTTCAACGATTTTTTTCGATTTTTTTACATTAGTACGACCACAGCTTCCGCTCAAATTATTATTTTAAGAAACTCCTCGGTGAATCGGGCTAAAACAGTTTATTTTGCCGAAATGCGGTCAAAAGTTATGGTATAGTAAAACTGATCGCGAGTTACAATACCCCATACCTCAGTTTCAACATAAGTTAATTTTCTACAAAAAGCTTGATATATAGCGTGTTTGGTACAGAAAATACGTGAAATCGGCCGAAAATATATATGGGAGCTATATCCAAATCTGAACCGATTTCGATACAATTTGGCACACTTATTTGTAGACCGAATACAGTCACACATTCAAAATTTCATCAAAATTGGACGTATATAGCGTGTTTGGTGCAGCTAATACGTGAAATCGCTATGGGAGCTATATCCAAATCTGAGTCGATTTGCACCAAAAGCCTTCCTACTGCTAAAAAAAAATTGTAGTCCCCAATTTTCAGCTGAATCGGACAAGTAATATATGGGAGCTATAACCAAATCTGAACCGATTTCGATATAATTTGGCACATTTATTTAACGAATTCAGTCACACATTCCAAATTTCATCGAAATCGGACATATATAGCGTGTGTGGTACAGAAAATACGTGAAATCGGCCGAAAATATATATGGGAGCTATATCCAAATCTGAACCGATTTCGATACAATTTGGCACACTTATTTGTAGACCGAATTCAGTCACACATTCAAAATTTCATCAAAATTGGACGTATATAGCGTGTTTGGTGCAGCTAATACGTGAAATCGGGCGAAAATATATATGGGAGCTATATCCAAATCTGAACCGATTTGCACCAAAAGCAATAGCGTTCTTCCTATGGCTAAAAAAATATAAATATATATAGGAACTATATCCAAATCTGAACCGATTTCGATATAATTTGGCACATTTATTTAATGAATTTAGTCACACATTCCAAATTTCACCGAAATCGGACATATATAGCGTGTGTGGTACAGAAAATACGTGAAATCGGCCGAAAATATATACGGGAGCTATATCCTAATCTGAACCGATTTCGATACAATTTGGCACACTTATTTGTAGACCGAATTCATTCAAACATTCAGCTAATACGTGAAATCGGGCGAAAATATATATGGGAGCTATATCCAAATCTGAACCGTTTTCACCAAAAGCAATAGCGTTCTTCCTATGGCTAATTGTAGTCCCCAATTTTCAGCTGAATCGGACAAAAAATGCGACCTGTACGTTGCGAACAAAAATACGTGGTCAGACGGACAGACGGACGGACATGAATAAATCGACTCAGAAAGTGATTATATGTATATCCCAAAAATGAACTATGGGTCTATTTCGTTTCCTTTTGTATGTTACATACAAATGCACAAAGACATTATACCCCTTACCACATTGTGGTGTAGGGTATAAAAATAGTTTTAAATAAAAACTTTACGGGGAATCAAATGAGACCAAAATTATATTGATGTTTGGATGTTATAGCCAAAATAAGTAACAAGATATACATTTTTGTTTGAAATAAAATATTATATTTTTAATAATTTGTCGCTTAGCCTCAATAAATATATTCTTTCTCATGATGGAATCTCTCAAATAAAACGCTTGCCGTTAAATTTTGCCACCATTTATATTTAAATGCAAGCGTTTTATTTGAGAGATTCCATCATGAGAAAGAATATATTTATTGAGGCTAAGCGACAAATTATTTCCTAGTTATAAGTGCATTTCTAAATAAAACACTGAAACTTATTTTTTGTTAAATTATATTTTATTTTTAACTTTTTAGTAAATACATTTTTTGACCACTAAGAACAAAATTATAGTCAAATTAGGCCGAAAATTTAGATAAAAACTTTAAAATGCCTGAAATCGTGCAGTACCGTTATATAATGGCTTTACCAAAACCTAACCTTATGTCCATAACTTTTGGTGGGGAAGTTTCTGTACCATTGGGGACTCCAAATGCCAACTTACAGCCAATTCTGCCTAAAAATTAAGATAAAATCCTTAAAACACTTGAAATCGGGTGGTACCACTATATGGGGGCTATATCAAAACAATTTTTGGTGGAGAAGTTTCTGTACCATTGGGGACTCCAAATGCCAATTTACAGCCAATTCGGCCTCAAAATGAAGATAAAATCCTCATAATACTTGAAATCGGGTGTTACCGCTATAAGGGGGCTATAACAAAACCTGGACCTATGTTCACAATTTTTGGTGGGGAAATGTCTGTATCATTGGAAATGCCAAATGACACCTAATTCGTGCAAAAATGAAAATAAGATCCTCAAAACACCTTAAATCGGGTGGTACCGTTAGATGGGGGCTGTAGGAAAAATTGGACCCATATTCATGTATTGTCATCCAAATCTGAAAAGTGTGCAAAGTTTCAGTTCGATTGGTCAGCTGCAACTGTGTTAAAAATGAGTTACCAGCTTCGAACTAAACGGACCAAGAAAATTAAATAAAACACTGTAATAAAAATAGTTTTCACATGCATTCTAGAGTTAAAACAAGTAAGCAAAGGCTATAGTCGGACGGGGCCGACCATGTGATACCCTACACCACAACCTGTAGGTATTAGCTATGTGCAACCGCCTCGCACGTTGAATGTCCGGCTTCGATTCCCATCAAATTGCCTTCGGTGGCAAAATGCCTCTTAGTAATGTCGGCGATATTTCCTGAGTATTTCAGCCATGAAAGTGACAACAAAACATCTCTACAAGTGACAACTAGGTCACATATCAATAACATTATATGAATCCATTGATATAAGAGAAGCCTCCCTTGTCTTTACTGGGATGTTTGTGGAAAATTATATAAATTATACATTTCTAAATAATATTCGAAAATTGGAAAATTCACATTGATTAGCCCCTCCTACTATATCTTCAAATTGTCCTTGAATATCAGGTTCCTTTTTGGAATACACCTAAAATAAATAAATATTTATACCACGCAATTTGGTATATTTTATAATTGGGAAAATTGCCAGTTTATTGAAGATCTATGATTCGAAAATAGTTCATTGTAGTTCATATTGTGATATCAAAAATATATTTTATACCGGTAGAAATAACTAACAATGAATAGAAATTCAAAAATGTTGCATGCACACAAATTTATAAATCAAAATTATTCATATTCAATTATACAACAAAGAAGATATTATAAGTCAGATGAGCTAACGGTGATATACCTTCAGCCTCTTAAAATATATTTATTTTTTAACATGAGTTTGCTTCAATATTAGTAAGCTAAAATCTGAATTTTGGAAATATTTGAGAATTATTTTTTCAGATTTGTAATTTTAGTTGGTGCCGGGGCAGGGGTTTTTGGAACTTCTGGACTATTATCTCAGGAAGTATGACTTACCCCGGAAAAGGGACCAGAATAGGGACCGTAAAAAGAACTTTCTACAAAAAAGAAAATAATCAAATAGATCCGATACGGGTTCTCAAACTGCACTTTTCCCAAATTTTGTGTGGGAGGTACTCGAAGGACGGACCGATATAGTCCGTATTCCGACCTGACACATGACTGGATGAAATAATACGATGTGTAAAGTTTCGACCAATCAAAAAATCCCCTTGAGATTTAACATACGGATTGGCGGCGCAAGTACAATCTGCTGAAAAAATTCAAAACGATTTGAGAGGACTCTTAAATTTCCCTTTTCCGAATTTTGTGTGGGAGGTACCCTAAGGACCGATATAGTCTTATCCGATCTATATCTGAAAGGAATAATAATATATGGAAAGTTTGGAGCAAATCGATTGCCCACTTCGTCAGTTATCGTTCACATAATTTTTCGAAAACAATTTTGAACTTTTTTGGGGGACGTGTGGACCGACATAGCCTACATTCGAACTTAAACAAAGCTTGAGCAAAATATTACGAAGTATAAAATTTGGTTCTAATCGGTAGATCCGTTCGAGAGGGACAGATGAACGGAGAGCGCTAAAAAGACTCCAAATTGTCCGAAACGAATTTAGTCCATATATACTTGGGGTCTAAAACCAATATTTCGATGAGACACATCTTTGGTCGTATTTTGTTTGTATCCCCTTTACCCTAAATCCTGAGGTATAAAACAGGTGGCGAGGCGACCCGATGTTGCAATATTTGTATAAAAATCCAATTTGACAACTGAACTGAAAATTTGTCTGTCATGATAGAGACAATTTGTAGCATGGGAGGAAATTGTGGTTCTCTACACAAAACACATTATATATTAGGCAGTAGGTGAGTTTTCTAGCAGACACATTATTGCAATTTGCATCAGGGGAAAGATCAGAAGTTATTTTTCCATATCTAGGCTACTTTGGCGGTATACGCCCTCCAGGAATGAAAATATGGATCAAAAATTAAATTTGTATATTTTTCATACAAAAGTAATGGTCTATGTCAACCGCTAAATAATATCAGATCATCACGCAAAATTATAGGCATTTGCGTCAACCTAAATTCTTACCTCGTACAAAATTTCGGGACTATTGAGCTATAATTGCGACCTCTAGCGGCTTTATGATTACACTACAAACAAAAAACTGGATATATTAGGCTGTTACTCTGTTATCTGATCACGTACATCAACATAATTGACATCAATTAAAAGGTCAAGAGATCGCCTTCTTAATATAACTCACGAGTGGGGAATGTGTCTTTCAGGAACAAAGATATAAGGTGTTTATTAAAAATTTTCACAATTTTCACACAAAAGTTGTGGTCCATTTAACCCTCTAAATATTATCTGATCGCCATCTCAAATTGCAAGCTTCAAGTTTGTCATATACTCTTGCTTCATTTAAAATTTCGAGGCGATCGGACTATTATTGTGACCAACAGAGCAGCTACAATATCGTATAAAAATTATGTTTTTGGTCCATTTCACCCGCTAAATATTTCACGATCATCACCAATTAAAATAGCGACCTATTCTGATGTGAAACCGACCTCCATACCAAATTTTGTGACGATCGGTCCATAATTGCGGCCTGGAGTTTGATTACAATTTATAATGGACAGACGGACACACGGACGGACGGACGGACGGACACACATCTCAAAATCGCTTTATCTCGCCGAGATATGAAGATTGGTATACCACATTGGGGGTCTCCGACGAATATTTCGCGGTGTTACATGAATTTTTACCAAAACAAACTTATAATACCCTTTCCACATAGTGGTGTAGGGTATAAATATAAAAAATATCTACAGGAGTACTCCTTTTATTTTTCTTGAGACTCCCAAGAAAATGGGCGGATTTTGCTTTATCTACATTCACATAGAAGGTTTCCCATTGAGTAAAATTATCGGGTTGTTGAGATAAAGCATTAGGCTTATTAAACGGAAGTAGATCTCAAATAAACCGTTTGAATTTATATGCATTTTTAAAATATGTGCATATCGCGTAATTATCAAAATCATTTTGTCCGCATGTGATTTTCATTTACAGCAAGACCATATCTTTTAATTTGTATATATTTTTCGAAATATAATTTGGACGATAAGATGTTACATCGGCTGCATCTTAACATCAAAAAACTTATGAAACATCGCTAATTTGCGCAAAGTGTATACAATTTTATTTCGCATCCGCTTTCAGTGTCACCATAAAAATCTATATCGATATATGTATATCTATTTCAAGGCGATCAATCAAGAACCGTGAATGTAGCATCGCACACTATTTTTGGGATAAAATTAATGTAGCTCACTTATCAGTGAAGTTTTTAAATCTCCGTTTCCGCAAAAACGAAGATGCTGCACTAATTTTTTCACTGCAGTGGAAAACGCGATAAAATATGCGATATTTTCAAAAACATTTTTAGGTGATTTTCTTACCTTGGAATTTTTGAGTAATGATCTATTAAATCTGCAACGTAAAAATCTAAAATTTGCAATCAAGTACGAGGAAATCGAACGACAGTTGTAAAACTTAGGCCCGAAAAATATGATTTTTAGAAAATTTTCGTAGGTTATATTCACGGCACATATATCAATCATATAACTCAGAATCGCAAGTTTTACAATCCTATATACGATTTTTTGAAAAACCTGTTTGCGGAACGAAATTAGAAGAAATTTTCAAAAAACGCTTAAAATCTGGCTTCAAAATGTCAGCATGAGTCTGCCATTACTCAGATCAAATTTTGAAAAGTTATACATTGGTGAGATGATCCTTATTTAGTTGACTTCTACTTTTACTTTGACTGGAAAATCGTGAAAAGTGCGGTATAATCACAAATCTAGAGAAAACAAAAAAAAAATTCACGTTGGTTTCAACCCATTTTGACCAATTTTTTAACATACATGAATATAGTCATAATAAGGCCAATATTTTTGCCAAGTTTAAAAACATTTCATTTTATCCAAAAGCATTTAATTTTTATAATATACAACCAAATTTCGCGAGTTATAAAAGGGTAAACCTTGGCTTCAACTATGTTAATTTTCAAAAATATTGCCCATATAGGGTAATAAGATCTACACCTAAACGTGAACCTATGTATACTCAGAACTTTTTGTGAGGAGGTTTTCTATTCACGGAAGTCCACAAATGTTAAAATACCAAAAAATTGGTTTACAATGTTTGTGTTAATCCTTCAAATAAGGTGATCTGTCATATGGGAGTTTTACTCATTATAGGGTGTATATGGTAGCAAGATCTAAACCAAAATGTGAACCTATGACATTTTTGTGAGAGGGTTTTATATTCACAGAAGTTCACAAATGTTAAAATACAGAAAAATCGGTCGACAATGTTTGTGTTAAACCTTTAAATTAGGGGGCCAATCATGTGGGGACTATATCAAATCCTGGACACATGTGGATAATAACACTGTGATACAAAAGTTGACAAAAAGTTTGTGCAGGGATTCTGATGCATAAATTCGGTTTTGTGGGAGTCCATGGAAGACGAAAATACCTTTGGTTGCTTTGGGTCATTTCGATTTTGATTTTATAACTGAAAATGTAGTGAAAACGGTGTTTCTTGGAATTTCAATTTTAAACGGCATATCTTTTTTTCCACAACGGATTTCTACAGCCTATTTTTCCTTGAAAGGGGAGAATATTATCTTTCGAACAAGCTATATGGCTAAGTTATAGTGGTTTAAGTATGACGCAATCGCATTAAAAAACAGGAAAATACTTTTCCTCGTGCTCTAGGCTGCGTAGAAGATACCAAACCGTGTAATTATTTACTTTTGGCGAGAAGGAAATTAAGTTAGCTTTCCAAAATATGAAAAATCAATTAAATCGGTTTGTAAAAATAGATGAGTTATAGCATTTTTTGTGTTAACTTTTTGGTTTTGGTATACTTTCCCTTATAAAAGATTGGTACCGTAGTGCGTATGATCGTAACATGAATTGTACTACTTAATAATTACGTATAAGGTACCAATCTTTTATAAGGGAAAGTATACAAAAAAAAACCAAAAAGCTAAAACACAAAAAGTGTCTTAACTCATCTATTTTTCAAGAAAAAAAGGCTGTAGAAATCCGTTGTGGAAACAATAACATATGCCCGTTTAAAGTTGAAATTCCAAGAGACCCCGTTTTTCACTACATTTTCCGTTATAAAATCAAAACACGAAGTGACCCAAAGAAACGAAAGGTATTTTCGTTTTGCATGGACTCCCACAAAACCGAATTTACGCATCATAACTCCTGCATATTTTTCGTGTAGCACAGTGTCATTGGCACAGAGAACGTAATATGCCAAAGGCAACACCGCGTGTTGCCAGGCGCCATTTGATTTTTTGGACAGTTTGTAATACGACCTGTGTTGTCTTGTTTACAGTGACTTGAAAAAATCACTTTGCAAAAAAATAGAATTTACTTGTGAACATTTTCGTCCGATAATTTTTCATAAATTTCGACGTGGATAATCACGGCAAGAGTGCATCGATCGATTAAATCGTTGTATGCCGATAAAGAACCATCCTATAGTATTATGAAAAACTGGTTTAATGAATACAATCGTTGCCAACACTAGCCACCAAACGAAGGTAGAGAGGGTCGCCCAAAATCGGCAGTTGTGCCAGAAAAAATTAAGCCGTCCATGAACGGATAATTCAAGATCGACATGTTATATGCCGTGAGATAGAGGCATCCTTGGGTATTTCTTCCACAAACTAACATTTGCTATTGCATGAACACCTGGCCACAAAAATGGATATTTCTCGTTAGATCCAGCAAATTGGACAATCTCTCCAAAATAGACTCTTGTGGATTGGTGCACAGAAATTGTGAATAGAAACGATCGTTGTGCTTCAAACTATGTTTGTAAGATCGTCACAGGCGAATCTTGGATCTACGAGGGCAGTTCGGAAACTTCTTAGCCTAGCACAAAAAGCGCGGTATAAACAAAAAAAAAAGTAAAGTGTTTTGGAAACTTCCATCTCTGTTATGAACACATGATAAATTTTGTTTCGATCATACAGAAACAGGTGTTCAAAAAAGACGCATCCGCAATTTTTTTACAATGGAAAAATTAGAAATGCCTGCTGTCATTAAATATTTACATAAAAAAGGTTTATCGGGACAAGAAATTCATAATGATATGGTGAATGTGTTTGGTAAAAGTGCTCCTTCATATGCAACAGTAAAAGATTGGGTTGCTGAATTTAAACGTGGTCGTACAAGCATTGAAGATGAACCACGTAGTGGACGTCCAAAAACAGCAACAACAACAGAAATTGTAGCCAAAGTGCATGATATGGTATTAAATGATCGACGAATAAAAGTGCGTGAAATTTCTAATATCATGGGCATCTCAAATGATCGAGTCCATTTAATTTTGCATGAAGAACTGCAGATGAAAAAGCTTTCTGCAAGATGGGTGCCGCATTTGTTAACAGTCGATCAAAAACGCATAAGAATGAACATTTCTCAAGCTTGTTTGGATCGTTTTAAGCGAAATAAAATGGATTTTAAGCGTCGTTTCATAACTGTTGATGAGACATGGATCCACCACTATTCTCCAGAGACAAAAGAACAATCCAAACAATGGACTGAAGCTGGAAGAAGTGCCCCAAAGAAGGGAAAAACAATTCAATCGGCTGGTAAGGTTATGGCAACGGTTTTTTGGGACTTCAAAGGTATTTTATTGATTGACTATCTGCAATAAATTCAGAGTACCATTGCAACCTTTTGGATCAATTAAATGTACAAATTCGATAAAAACGTCCTGGCTTACAACACAAAAAATAATTTTTCATCAAGACAATGCACCAGCGCACAAGAGTGTTTTAACAATGGCTAAAATCAACGAATTAAAGTACGAGTTGCTTGACCACCCACCTTATTCTCCTGATTTAGCTCCCAGTGACTTTTACTTGTTCCCAAATCTAAAAAAATTCCTTGCTGGCAAGCGATTTACCTCAAATAAAGATGCAACTACAATTGTAAACAACTATTTTGAAGACCTTGAGGAAAACTATTTTAATCAAGGATAGAATTGCTAGAAAAGCGTTGGACTATGTGTATTAAAGTTTCAGGAGATTATATTGAAAAATAAAAATATTTTTGAAAAACTAACTATTCTCTTTCATTGATAACCTAAGAAGTTTCCGAACCGCCCTCGTATGGTTATGAGCCCGAAACAAAACAGGAATCGACCGTTTAGGTCTTCTATAGCGAGCCACATCCAATGAAAGTTGTTCATGTAAGGAGCAATACGAAGCAAATGGTCGCCAATTTCTTTGGCAAAACTGATCGTGTGGTCGTCTGAGTTGTACTGTTGTGTAAATCCGAAAAACGAACAAGCGATGACGAATCATTCTGCATCATGACAATGCGAGCTCTCACACATCGATTCAAACCAGCACCTGTTTGACCGGACAAAACGTGGAATTGATGGGGCATCTGTCGTACAAATCTGACTGGGGATCCAATGACTTTATTTGATTCCAGCATGTAAAAGCGTTCAAAAACCATGTTTTGGAAGTGTCTAAATCGGAGTGCAAAAAGGGATTCAACAATTGGTTTGAGCGCATGAAAAAGCGTATAAATCATGTTAGACTACGTAAGAAAACAATAAAACTATTTTTGATGGTAAATATTCGCGTTTTCTTTGTTAGGCCAAATAGTTATCGTTCAGCCCTCGTATTTGAATGACAAGAATGGCGCCATGTGCCTACCAGTAAAAGCCCTAATAGACGAAGCAGGAAATGTGGGAGGCAAACAGTGCATAAAAGCTACATGCAGATATGCGTGGCCAACTCTGACCGACTTATCTCGTTGTTATTGCAGCTATGCACAAGAAATGTCTCACAAGAGACACAAGCAATATGAACTATTTGCCATCATAATACCGTTGTCTCCATTCTCAGCAATGCAGGTTGTTAAAACTTCTGCAGCTGAGTGACTTTTACTTGTACATTTTTGGAAAGTTTTCTTTTAAAATATTTAAATGACATTTAAGTGAAAGTTTTTGTTTTCTTAAAAGCTCACACTTTCACCAACGAAATAAGGAAACATTAGAAGTTTAATTAAGATTTTGAAATGTTTCTCAAGAGAAGTGTACTATGATGACGCTTTAGGTTGGCTGGCGGCAGAATAGGTAATAAATATTTAGCTAGGAATTAAATTAAACAAGTCTGAGTTTATGCCAAACAAACAACCAAAGAACAAAGAAAGGAGATACAAAACTTTTCTGTTTTGTTTTTGGGGATATTTTGATAGAAAATCAAAACTTTGTCTACGCCTGAAAAATAATATACGTTGGCCAAAACCACTTTTGAGTGAGTGACAAACAAAACGGTTACGTTTAATTTATGCTACTTATGGAAATAAAAAACGTGTGTCGCACTGAAGTGTTTTAAGTTTAAACAAAAAGGGAAATTGTATGCATATACTTTATGGAGTCGTAGTCTTGTGCCAGAAAAAAATTAAGCCGTGCGTGAACGGATAATGCAAGATCGCCATGTTATATGCCGTCAGATAGAGGCATCCTTGGACATTTATTCCACCAACTAACATTTGATATTGCATGAACACCTAGCCACAAAATGGATTTTTTCGTTAGATCCAGCAAAATTGGACAATCTCTCCAAAAGAGGCTCTTGTGGATTGGTGCAAAAAAAATGTGAATAAAAACGAATAGGAGCAGAAACAAAGCAGGAATCGACCGTTTAGGTCATCGATAGCGAGCCAAATCCAATGAAAGTTGTTCATGTAAGGAGTAATTCGAAGCAAATGGTCGCCAGTTTCTTTGGCAAAACTGATCATGTGGCGACTATACGGCTTTAGAAATGTAGTACGGTTAATTCTGAGTTGTGCTCTACAATTTCTTTGCCAGAAGTCTCTGGAGAAATTTGAAAAACGAACAAGCGAAGACGAATCATTCTGCATCATGACAATGCGAGCACTCACACATCGATTCAAACCAGCACTTGTTTGACCCGACAAAACGTGGAACTGATGGGTCATCTGCCGTACAAACCTGACTGAGGATCCAATGACTTTATTTGATTGCAGCATGTAAAAGCGTTCAAAAACCATGTTTTGGGGGTGTCTAAATCGGAGTAAAAAAAGGATTCAACGATTGGTTTAAGCGCAATGAAAAAGCGTATAAATCATGCTAGAGACTACTTAAGAAAACAATAAAACTATTTATGATGGTAAACATTCGCGTTTTCATTGTTAGGTCAGATAGTTATCGTTCAGCCCTCGTATTTGAATGACAAGAATGGCGCCATGTGCCTACCAGTAAAAGCCCTAATAGACGAAGCAGGAAACGTGGGAGGCAAGCAGTGCATAAAAGCTACGTGCAGATATGCGTGGCCAACTCTGACCGACTTATCCCGTTGATATTGTAGCTATGCACAAGAAATGTCTCACAAGAGAGACAAGCAAGATGAACTATTTGCCATCATAATACCGTTGACTCCATTCTCAGCAATGCAGGTTGTTAAAACTTCTGCAGATGAGTGACTTTTACTTGGACATTTTTGGAAAGTTTTCTTTTAAAATATTTAAATGACATTTCAGTGAAAGTTTTTGTTTTCTTAAAAGCTCACACTTTCGCCAACGAAATAAGGACAAATTAGAAGTTTAATTAAGATTTTGAAATGTTTCTCAAGAGAAGTGTACTATGATGACGTTTCAGGTTGACTGGCGGCAGAATAGGCAATGAATATTCAGCTAGGAATTAAATTAAACAAGTCTGAGTTTATGCCAAACAACCAACCAAAGAACAAAGAAAGGAGATACAAAACTTATCTGATTTGTTTTTGGGGATATTTTGATAGAAAATCAAAACTTTGTCTACGCCTGAAAAATAATATACGTTGGCCAAACCCACTTTTGAGTGAGTGGCAAACAAAACGGTTACGTTTAATTTATGCTACTTATGGAAATAAAAAACGTGTGTCGCACTGAAGTGTTTTAAGTTTAAACAAAAGGGGAAATTGTATGCATATACTTTATAGAGTTGTAGTCTTTGTTGCAGGATACATAGTATTCCCTTAAATTCCAAGGACTATTAGAATTGAAGGTCTTTCCATTATTCCATTCCATACTACCCTGCGAACTTCATTGAAATGTTTTTTATGGTGCCATTTAAATCAATATGAACACATATCAATCATTGAATTATTTATCAATTATTAAAATTTTTATATTTTGTCCTATATATAAAAATCAATCTATTTCAATTAATTCAGCACCATTGACGTATAAGTGATGCGAAATTGATTGCGGTTTTTATTATTCCACGTCAAGGAAAAAACAAAATCTAAACAGCAGAAACATCAATGAATGCAAATGAAAGAAAAAAACTATAAATTGCTAATAAAAATTCATAATTTCCATATAACGATAATTTCTATTCGTATTTCTGCGTTTTTCTTGTACCCAAATCTAACAAAAAATTGAAAAACAAACCAATCAAATAAAATACCATAACATTAATATTTATGTTCCGTTTGAGAAAATAGAATAACAAATACTTAGGTATGTGACGCCAGAGAGCTGAATGTGGAAGACAGAATTTCAAAATCAAATCAAAAGTTAAAGAAATGGAGGACGCAATCACACAGTTATCCAAAATAGTTTTTACTGACCAAACGGAAGGCGATACTTAAATATTTTTTTGTTTAAACGATTTTCTTCAAATCCTTAAAATACAGTGGATGCTGAAACTTTTAAAGGGAAAATCCACCCACTTCACTGAGGTTATATCAAGTTTGTCGTTAAATTTTAAACTCATTCAAATAATCAGTAATGTTGGCGACATTTTCTGAGTATTTCAGCCTTGAAAAACTTCTCCATAAGTGGTGTCTTAAGACACACCGTTCGGACTCGGCGATAAACAGTAGGTCCCATATCATTGAGCTAAATATGAATCGGGGTGCACTCATTGATATGAGAGAAGTCTCCCTTGTCCCGTATGGGATGTTGTGGAACAATGTTTTTTGTTTTAAATAACACTGCTCAACAAAATTGAAAAAGTTGAATGTTTCAGACGAAGTCGCAGTTGTTTCTGGATCAAATCGGCGAGTTATTTTCAAATCCGGTCCCGGTTTTTCTCCATCAGCTCTTGTTTTTGAGATATAGCTTAAAATCGGTTTTTACGAGTTTAACCCACACTTTCGTTATTTTCGAATACAAACAAATATTTTTTTGTGGGTTTTTTCGACATTAATATATTAAGGAGATGTTGTACGCTCGATACAAATCGTTTTTGAAATAGTTGTGGTGAGTATATATCAAAAAAATATAGAAAATATACGACGGACCTTGTAAAAATTGCTTATTTTGAGTACTTTAAGGTGTAATTACGTCATCGGGGGAAGTCATAGGATCTTCATATGGCAATGCGGATATGCTTAGTGTGTCTACTATATAGTCCAGTATTCAAATATATAATATAAAGTTCATAGCGCCCGTGATTCGGCCATAACCTAAAAATCATCATGAAGACTGCCATTGAAAAGTAAATGGCTTATGTGGTAATGATATCACTGGTAAATTATTTCCCTTTAGCAGTCTTCATGGCGATTTTTAGGTTATGGCCGTATCATGGCGGCTATGAACTTTATATTATACATTTGAATACTGGATTATATAGTAGACACCCTAAGCATATCCGGAGTACCATATGAAGATCCTATGACTTCCCGCGATGACGTAATTACAGCTTAAAGTACTCAAAATATGCAATTTTTACAAGGTCCGTCGTATATTTTCTATATTTTTGTGATATATACTCACCATAACTATTTCAAAAACGATTTGTTTCGAGCGTACAACATCTCCTTAATATATTAATGTCGAAAAACCCACAAAAAATATTTGTTTGTATCCGAAAATAACGAAAGTCTGGGTTAAACTAGTAAAAACCGATTTTGAGCTATATCTCAAAAACAAGAGCTGATGGAGAAAAACCGGGACCGGATTTGAAAATAACTCGCCGATTTCATCTAGAAACAACTGCAACTTCGGTTGAAACAAAAGTCCTGTTGACCAGTGTAATCATTTGATAACCAACAAAATATGTATCGCTCATTTACTCAAAGAGTGTCACATCTCAAAAAATCAAGTTGGGAGAAAAACGCGCTTTAAGTAGCCGATTGAAATTTGAATTCCCAACTTGATAAGATTACTACACAACAAGTAAAAAAGTATCAGTCGGCTTCACCGACAGAGATATAGATACGTGTACCATCGTAATAAAGGCAGCGAATACAATTTGTTACAAAAAGAAGCAAAACGATTTGAGAGAAGGCCTTAAACCCTAAGCATATCCGCATTGCCATATGAAGATCCTATGACTTCCCCCGATGACGTAATTACAGCTTAAAGTACTCAAAATATGCAATTTTAACAAGGTCCGTCGTATATTTTCTATATTTTTGTGATATATACTCACCATAACTATTTCAAAAACGATTTGTTTCGAGCGTACAACATCTCCTTAATATATTAATGTCGAAAAACCCACAAAAAATATTTGTTTGTATCCGAAAATAACGAAAGTCTGGGTTAAACTCGTAAAAACCGATTTTGAGCTATATCTCAAAAACAAGAGCTGATGGAGAAAAACCGGGACCGGATTTGAAAATAACTCGCCGATTTCATCTAGAAACAACTGCAACTTCGGTTGAAACAAAAGTCCTGTTGACCAGTGTAATCATTTGATAACCAACAAAATATGTTTTTTTTTTTTTTTTTATTGAGTACCTCTATCAATCTTACATTTAAAAATTTTAAAATTTTTATAAATTTAACAAAATTTTTGAGATTTTAATTATAAATATTGCAGCAAATAAAAGTATTTTATGTTTAAATTTACAAACTATTTCAAATAATGATTTTCAACAATTTAAGGTAAAAGATAGGAGAAAACCCTTTTGAAAAACAAAACAAAAATTTAGTATATTTTTTATACTGATAGACAAAAGTTTAATATTATGATAATATTATTGTAGAGTTCGAAGCAATCTGAACGTAGAAGTTCTATTTCGTGACTCAAATCTTTCATTTATGTTTTCCATGAATGTCGAAATCATTTTCTCATTGAACCGTTGGTGGAGTTGGGATGTCGAATACCGCATGTTTAGACCAAATATATTTTTAAGATTTTTATTTTGAATAACTTGAAGTTTTTTCAGATGTGTTTTAGCACAAATATTCGACCAAATTTGACAGCCGTATGTCATTATTGGCCTTAAACACATTTTGTATATGAGCAGCTTATTTTTAATGTTTAACATTGATTTCCTGTTCAATAAAGGAAATAGAGCTCGGCCACATTTTGTTGCTTTGTCAGCTGCATTTAGTACGTGTTCTTTAAAGTTCAGAGACTTGTCGAGTGTAATTCTAAGATATTTTATGGAAGTTTGTATAGGGATATTACATCCCGACACTATTAAATTAACACTGGGAATTCTTTTTGGGGATTTGTTAAATGGGAAAATAATGGCTTGCGTTTTTCCTTCATTTATTTTTATTTTCCATTTCTCGAAGTATTTACCCAGATGTACTAAGGAGTTCTTCATCCTTCTTATGATGACATTTGACACCTTTCCTGAGGTTATTAATGCAGTATCATCGGCATACAGCGCAATTGATTCGTTTTTTAATATTTTTATATCTGAAGTAAAAATTGAATATAAAAATGGAGAAAGTATTAACCCTTGTGGTACACCAGCTTTTATGTTTCTCGAAGTAGATTTTGAGTCCTGAATGTAAACATTAAAACTCCGTTCAGATAAAAAACTTTGAATCATTTTTTGCAAATATAGTGGATAACCAAAATTATTTAGTTTTGTAGATCAGGCCATCGTGCCATATAGAGTCAAATGCCTTTTCTATGTCCAAAACAATGACTCCAGTACTTTTACGTTGGGCTTTGTTTTCTCTGATTATGTTTACCATCCGTTTCACTTGATGAACTGTGGACTGTTGCTTCCTGAATCCAAATTGTTCTTCTTTTAAAATGGAATTCGTTTCAGTAAATTCATAAAGCCTTTGCAAAATAATGTTTTCAAAAACTTTATCCAGGGAGTTAAGCATACTGATAGGCCTATAACTATTGGCCTGCTTGGAACTTTTTCCACTTTTCAACACTGGTACTACTTTGGCAGCCCTGAACGTTTTCGGGAAATAGCAATTCTTTAAACACCAGTTAAATATCTTTGTAATCAATGCAAAAACAGAATCAGGCATTTTCTTCAATAAAACAGGTTTTATACCATCTAAACCAGGAGCTTTTGAATTTTTTAACTTCTTGGTAAACCACTTAACTTCCTCAATGGTTGTTGGTTCATATTCGCTTTCATGAATCACAATTTGATTTCTCAGCCATTCAATATGGCGTGCTACTTTCCTATCCTGCGAAGAAGTAAGATTTGAAGTTAAATTATGAGCGTTTTCGAAAACGTTAGCAATAATATTTGCTTTTTCAACATTGTTATAGACTTCAGCGCCATCTACACTTAAAGTTCCGATCTTAGGTTTCGATTGACGAATAGCTTTTGTTAGCATCCAGAATTTCTTTTTTCCGGTGGCAACGACGTCAACAATTTGTTCCAGCTGATGTTTCTATCACTGTTCACGTGGTGCTCAATCAGCTGGTTCAGTTGTTTGAGAATAGCAATGAGAGTTATTCTTTGTGCTGTATCATTGGATCTCTGTAACTTACGACGAAATCTGTTTCGTTGGCCAATTAGGTACTGAGTTAAAGAGGAGAGTCTTTTTTGCCAAACATTTCTCTCAGCAACGGGAACTTTGTCATCAGCAAGTTGTACTATTTTTGTAATTTTTGACAGCACGTCTTCTATATTCATTTGCGTTATTATTATGTTCTCCAAATTCGTGTTTTGAATATGATCATTTACGTATTGCTGAATTAAAAGCCAATTAGCTTTGTGATAAAGCTTTAATTGTTGAAGTTTCGCTTTTATTGTTCCGAAAATGCGGCATGAAATTGGTACATGATCTGAATTTAAGACCTTTAGGAAAGTCTGCAAATCAGAAAATTGAAGTCCAGAGTTTGTGAGCATCAGATCAATTACAGAAGGAATTTGTTGATTTTGGCGTTGTGAATATCTGGTGTACTCGTTTGTGCTGTGTATATAAAAGTTGGACTGCAATTTGTGTTTCGGCTTCAAAAAGGTCTCATTCATGAGAACAATATCAATATTATTTTCATTAAGTACATGTTCCATTTCAATAATAAAAGAACCATTTGTTATGCCTTGTACATTATAGTGCATAACATGAATTTCATTGAGGTTATGTTGCTTATATGACATATTTGAGCATCATACCAAGCACTCTCATTTTGTCATATTTGTTTTTACACTGTTGCAATGCATCAATTGCATCAAAATAAATTTGTAAAATTTGTTCATTTGAGATGTTGCCATCATCTCCACTCGAATTTGTTTTCATATTTGACGCATAGGATTTTTTGCTGTCTACAAATCTAGATGGTCCACTGGGAATGTCACTACTATAAATGGGTTGTGTGTCATTCTCACGGACATTTGCTGGAGGTATGAAACTCTTACGTACGCTTCTCGAGCGATTTCCACTTGAAACTTTTGCACGGATTTCTAAATACTCATTTCGTTGAGGGCAACTCTTATCATCCGCTCTGTGGTTCACATTACTTAAACCCTTTTTTAAACAGTTGTGACATTTGTATATAACAGGTCCATTTGTTGTTGTTGTTTTGCTCAATTGGCATGTAGAATAGTCATGTTGACCACCACATAATAGGCATATGTTTTTACGATGGCAATTGGATGATCCATGGCCATACATTGCGCATTTGGAACACTGTGTTGGTCCTTTTTTCTTTCTTAGTGGGTTTCTCCAATGAACCCCTATGTCGCAAAAATACTTTATTTTTTGAACTTCTTTCTTGCTAACCTGGTTTTTGTCAAACTCAATCATATAAATCGCATCGTTTGGATTACTTCTTTTGGTTGGAATCTCCTTTACACTTATGGGTTCTATATTGAAACCACTCTTAAATTCTTCTTTGATTGTGTCCACTGTAATTCTAGATAGCCCAAACAAAACTTGCTTGAATCTCTTTTCGTCAACCAATGCATGAGTAAAGAAATCAAACTCACTGCCACTCAGCTTCTTTACAGCTTCTTCAAAGTCTGCCACGGTGTTTGGAATAACTTTCGTCCCAATTGACATCCTCTTATACTTACAATTATGACCAAGAAAGGTAATAATTTTAGTTAGATTGTGACATGAGTCAACTATTATGCATGGAACCTTTGCTTTACGCAGAGAAATTTCACCACTTTCGACACTGGCATCATCTGAATCATCATCTGAATCAGACAGGCTTTGGAATCGATTAAAACTGATGGTATCCACAGCTTTTTGTTGTTTAAACTTTGGGGTATTTCCCCAGGACTTTTTCCTCTTCTTCGTCATTATAACAGAGTTATAATAATGGATTTTTTACGCGCACTACAAGTGGCAATTAACAGATTATAATTAACACGTCTTTATGCTTTCAATGACAGCAAACGACTGAACAAAATATGTATCGCTCATTTACTCAAAGAGTGTCACATCTCAAAAAATCAAGTTGGGAGAAAAACGCGCTTTAAGTAGCCGATTGAAATTTGAATTCCCAACTTGATAAGATTACTACACAACAAGTAAAAAAGTATCAGTCGGCTTGACCGACAGAGATATAGATACGTGTACTATCGTAATAAAGGCAGCGAATACAATTTGTTACAAAAAGAAGCAAAACGATTTGAGAGAAGGCCTTAAACTACACTCTTCACAAATTTTGTGTGGGACCTACTAGAAGGAGTGGACTTATATAGTCCATATTCGAACCTGATCTATTTCCCGTAGGGATATTAATACGAAAAGTATGGACCAAATCGGTTGCTCCCTTCAAGAAATATCGTGAGCACAATTTTTCCGAACCTTGTGTAGTAGGTAGCTGAAGGAGTGGACCAATATGGCTCATCTTCGAACTTCAACTAAGTTTGGACAAAATATTATGAATTCCAAATTTTAGGCCAAATAGGCTTATCCGCTCGAGAGTTATCGTGCGCTCCAACCACTACACATAGTGTCATAGAGGTTTTTTAAATCTTTCGGACTATTTTCTCAGGAAGTATGGACTTGCTCCTGATAAAACTTGTACCGTCGTAATGAGGGCAGCGAATGCAAGTTGTTACAACAAAAATCAATGCAATTCGAGAGTAGGTTCTAAACTGAACATTTCCGAAATTTTGTGTGGGAGGTATCCGAAGGGTTGGACCGATAGAGTCCATATTGGAAACTCATCTATGTCTGGTAGAAATTTCACGATGTACAATGTATGGACCAAATCGGTTACTCGTTTCAAGAGTTTGTGGAGGAGGTATCTTAAGGAGTTGACCGATATGGTTCATCTTCGAACTTAAACTATGTTTGGATAAAATTTTACTAACGCAAATTTTTGAACTAAATCTATTCGTTCGTTCGAGAGTTATCGTGTGCATCAGCCAGACAGACGGACGGACATGGCTTAATCTACTCCAAATTGTCAGAAACACAATTCGTCCATTCTAAAGGATCAGTCAATATTATTGTTGCTGCTATCCCATCCAACTACAACTTGTTGAAAGCTCTCTGTACGTAACAAAGAAGAACTGGACACAAAATATTACATTTTAAAAAATTGTAATGGATCCAGAAATTTAATTAATGCGTAAAAAAATTAGTAGGGTGTAGGGGAGCATTAGCAGAAGGATTGAACAAAAGCATTACACGGATCGAATAGCGACAAGGTCAATAAAATAACAAGTAAAAAACGTTAAGTTCGACCGGGCAGAACTCTTTATACCCTCCACCATGGAATACATATTAGTTAATTTTCCTTCCTGTCCACAATTTTAAATACAGATATATTGTGACCACGGAAAATGTATCAACAAATTTCTTTATAAAGTGTGGACCTATGTTAAAAATTTTTGGTGGGGAAGTATTGTGACCACTGGGAACCTACAATATCAAATAACAGGTAGTTCGGTAACAAAGTAGTTAAAATTCTCGAAATACCTATAATAGGAAGGTACCGCTACATGGGGGCAATAAATAACAAGTAAGCAAAGGCTATAGTCGGACGGGGCCGAAAATGTGATACCCTACACCACTACCCCTGGGAATAATCTTTCAACAAATCAAAATTCTTTTATGGAACAAATTCTCTTCTCTTATCAATGAGTGCACCCCAATTCATATTGGTTCAATGATATGGGACCTACAGTTTATCGCCGAGTACGAACGGCGTGTCCTAAGATACCACTTGTAGAGAAGTTTTATATGGGTGAAATACTCAGAAAATGTCGCCAACTATACTGAGGGGTTCAAAAATTTATGTTGCCTGGCCAGGAAATGTTTCTGCAACAATAATATATATCATACATTTCTAATAAATATTCTAAAATTGACATTGTTTAACCCCTTCTGCTACATCATTAAATTTTCTTTAAATATCAGGTTCCTTTTTGGAATTCAAATACTCCCAGTTACAATGACACTGCTCCAATTTATTGAACACTACATATGGTACATAAAACTTGTCAAAGGGAAAATTGTGAAATTATTGAAGATCTATCGACCAAAAATTGTGCACTAAGGCCATACTTATGCTTGATAATGCACACGGTTTTGTGCTTTTCAGGGTAATATCAATTTAATATAAACTTATATATGAGTGAAAGACAAAAAAAATAGTTTCCATGAAGCCAAGGTTTGTACTATTATAACACCAGAACTATTGTAGTTTACCAGTAACTATGACCAAATTAAGTGTTTTTGAACAAATCTCATGAATTTGACAAAAAATTTAATTTGGGTGGAAGTTATGACCGCGTAAATGAATAAAAATAGGTAAAACACGTCGAAGCTAACAAGATTTTTACGTTGCTATTCGATTGCTGGTTAAACCATTCAAATGACGGACATCTCTCCAAAGTAAAAGTAGAAGAATACAAAGTGAAGATTACACTTCTAATGTATCACTTTTCAAAATTTACACTGCATCCATCCTTTAACAATGCTGACACTTTGATTTTAGGTGTTCTTTTTTATTCTATTTTTAAGTCAATAGGGACGCGCCTTTGGATATTTCGGAAAATCAGTAACAGGTAATAGCTCAAGTCTCCCTTTTCCCGTATGGGATGTTTATGGAACAATTATTATTATTATACCCTCCACCATAGTATGGAGGGTATATTAAGTTTGTTTTTCCGTTTGTAACGCATTGAAATACTCATTTGCGACCCTATAAGGTATATATATTCTTAATCAGGGTAAAATTCTGAGTCGATCTGTGCACGCCCGTCCCTTCGTCCGTCCGTCCGTCTGTGGTAATCACTCTAGCATCCACAAAAATGGAGATAGGACGCTGCAATTTTGGGAAAATTCGTCTTTTGTTTGCAGACAGGTCAAGTTCGATGATGGGCTATATCGGTCCACGTTTTGGTATAGCCCCCATATAACGGTACCCCCGATTTACGGTATTTTGACGTTTTTAGCTACATTTTCAGACCGATTTACCTATAATTTGACATTTAGGGTTCTTAAGTGTCAATAAACTTATATAACAAAACCTGTGGACATAGGTCCACGTTTTGGTATAGCCCCCATATAACGGTACCCCCCGATTTACGGTATTTTGACGTTTTTAGCTAAATTTTCAGACCGATTTAGCTATAATTTGACATTTAGGGTTCTTAAGTGCCAATAAACTTATATAAGAAAACTTGTGGACATAGGTCCACGTTTTGGTATAGCCCCCATATAACGGTTCCCCGATTTACGGTATTTTGACGTTTTTAGCTACATTTTCAGACCGATGTAGCTATCATTTGACATTTAGGGTTCTTAAGTGTCAATAAACTTATATAACAAAAGTTGTTGTCATAGTTCCACGTTTTGGTATAGCCCCCATATAACGGCACCCCCCGATTTAAGGTATTTTGACGTTTTTAGCTACATTTTCAGACCGATGTAGCTATAATTTGACATTTAGGGTTCTTAAGTGCCAATAAAATTATATAAGGAATCTTGTGGACATAGGTCCATGTTTTGGAATAGCCCCAATATAACGTCCGATTTCAGGTATTTTGACGTTTTAAGTCACATTTCTAGACCGAATTAGCTATAATTTAATATTTAGGGTTCTTAGTGACCAAAAAACTTATATTCGAAAAAATTATGAACATAGGTACATGTTTTGGTATAGCCCCATACCTCCCGATTTTCGGTATTTTGAGATTTTTACTTACAAGTTTTAACCGAATTAGCTGTAATTTGAACATTTGATATTTGAAGTTCTGAGTGGTCACCACACCTCTCCACCAAAATTCTCTGAAATTTTGGGAAAATGCGTCTTTTGTTTGCAGTCAGGTCAAGTTCGATGATGGGCTATATCGGTCCACGTTTTGGTATAGCCCCCATATAACGGTGCCCCTCGATTTACGGTATTTTGACGTTTTTAGCTACATTTTCAGACCGATGTTGCTATAAAATGACATTTAGGGTTCTTAAGTGTAAATAAACTTTTATAACAAAAGTTGTGGACATAGGTCCACGTTTTGGTATAGCCCCATATAACGGTACCTCCCGATTTTCAGTAATTTGATGATTTTAGCTACAATATTAAACCGAACTAGCAGTAATTTGACATTTGAAGTTCTTAGTGGTCACAACACCTCTCCATCAAAAATTGTCAACATAGGTCCATGTTCGCATACAGCTCCCATATAACGGTACCTCCCAATTTTAAGTAATTTTGCAATTTTAGCTACAATTTTTAACCGAACTAACTGTAATTTGACATTTGCAGGTTGTAGTGGTCACCACACATCTGCATCAACAATTTTCAACATAGCCCCAATATAACGATACTTCCCGACTTTCGGTACTTTGAGGATTTTACCTAAAATGTTTAACCAACGTAGGTCCATGTTTTGGTATAGCCCCAAAACAAATCTCCCAATTTTTCGTACCTTAGCTTTATTTTTGGACGAACTTTCTGTAATTTGAAAGTTAAAAGCCAACAAAAATTGTTCATTTAAGTTCATATTTTCGTATAGCCACATACTTCCGAACTAGCTGTTAATGACATTTGAAGTTCTTACGTTATGTACCATTTTGAGGATTCTAGCTGCAATTTTTAACCGAATTAGGAGTTATTTGACATTAAAGGCTCCCATCAAAAACTGTCAACATAGGTCCATTAGGGTTATGACTTTTTTACAACCTCATATCCCTGTATCATAGCGTGATGAGTTTTGCCATAAGATTACATAAAATCTTAATTATAAGGTGATTCGGTGAAAAAACCTCACGCACAAAATGATTTTAAAATTTGAATTTATCAAAATTATGGACAATTTTTTGAAGTCACTGAAAACAGATATATAATTGAAAATAAACTTTAGAGCCACATGAGATAATTAAAATGACATAAAATTTATTTCTCACTATTTTTCTTCAATTCTGAGAATCGTAAAAATGTCGTAAACGCTTTTATTCAAAAATATCATTTTTTAACAAAAAACAAAAAATTTAAAATTTTTCCAAAATGACTTTTTTCGCGACTTTTTTAATATTTGAATGAAATAAACGTTATTATAGTTATTAGTAGGGTTATATTTATTCATTCGTGCAACAAAAAATATTTTTTTGAAAAAATTTTTTTTTTCATTTCATATATTTTTTCAAAAAATTATTTTTTTAAAATCGATTTGTGCGTGAACTTTTTTTATATTTCAATGGAATAAACGATAGCATAGTGATTAATAGGCAAAAGTTCATTCATCCCCGCTACAGGAGATCATTTTTGAGGAAAAATGTCAAAAAGTCATAACCCTAAGGTCCATGTTTTATTATAACCCCTATAAACGGTACCTCCCAATTTCTAGCCCACCAAAAATTGTCAACATACATAGTTAGATATAGGCACCATAAAAAAAGGGCCTCCCGAATGAAGCATTTTATGTACATTATCTGACATTTTAACGTACCCACTTAAAGTTGGGGACAGGAATGAAAACTAATTATTCCATTTTAGTTCAGAATATTTTATGGTGGAGGGTATGAAAAGTTCGGCCCGGCCGAACTTAACCCTTTTTTACTTGTTATTGTTAATATCATAATAGGATTAAAGTACTCGCGATTACACATAATTTGATATGTATATTGACTATGTAGTCCTCACAGCATCACAGTAATTTTCTGCCAAAGCTAACATTTAGTACAATATTTTTTCTAAAAAAACCTATTTTTTGGCTACAGTGTTTAAAATATTTTGTTGAGTGTGCTGGTACCCCGCTATATTTTAGTTCCGGATCATATAAGACATATACAATTGGTCAAGAGCTCCTTTTCCAATATAGCTTATTTACCCGGAATATGTCTTCCAGAAATAAAGATTTAAGCTGTATATTAAAACTTTTCACATCTTTCACTCAAAAGTTGTGATCCATTTAACCCTCTTAATATTATTTGATCATCATCTCAATTTGCAGGCTTCTTCTTTGTCATTGTCATATACTCTTACCTTATTTCGAGGCGATCGGACTATTATTGCGACCTACAGAGCCGCTACAAAATATGGATAAAAATTATGTTTTTGTCCATTTCACCCGCTAAATATTTCACGATCATCAACAATAGCAATAGGTGTCTGTCTATTCTGGTCTGAACCCGACCTCCATGTAAAATTTCGTGACGATCGGTCCATATTTGCGGCCTGGAGTTTGATTACAATTTACAATGGACAGACGGACACACATCTCAAAATCCCTTTATCTCGTCGAGATATAAAGTTTGCTATACCACATTTGGGGTCTCTGACAAATATTTCGCGGTGTTACATGAATTTTTTCCAAAACAAACTTATAATACCTTTTCCACATAGTGCTGTAGGGTTTAGAAAGATGGAGCTATATCGACAATTATTGGTGGATATGCTTTGTGACCGCTGAGAATATCAAATGACTAATTGCATTTAGTTCGGTTAAAAATTTTACATAAAATCCCCAAAAAACAACGAAAATCAGGAAGTACCGTTATATGGGGTCTATATGAAACCATGGACTATGTTAACAATTTTTGGTGGAGATGTTTTATGCGCTCTGGGAACCTCAAATGTTAAATAAGAGGTAGTTACAGGTAAAATAACGAAAATCGGGAGATACCGTTATATGAGGGCTATACCGAAATGAGAACCTATGTTGAACATTTGTGCGTCATTTAACGTCAAATTGCAGGTACTTCTGTCAAAAAGGTAGATAAAATGCTCAAAATAACAAAAATCGGGAGGTGCCGCTATATGGGGGCTATGGCCAAGACATGGACCTATGTTGACAATTTTTGGTGAAAATATGTTTTGACCTCTGGGAACCTAAACGTCAAATTACAGGTAGTTCGGTAAAAAAATGTAGGTAAAATCCTCAATATACCAAAAATCGGAAAGTGCCTTTATATGGGGGCTATACCGGAACATTTACCTATGTTTACGATTTTTGATGGAGATAGTTGGTAACAACTGGTAATCTCAAATGTCAAATTACAGGTAGTTCGGTAAAAAATGTTGTTAAAATCTTCAAAATACCGATAATCAGGAGTTACCATATAACGATTTTTAAATTTGTTTTCAATAAAGTTTACACAATAAATGAGAAAAAATCATTGAGCAACGCTCTGCTTATTGAAGTTTACACTAAAAAAGAGAAAATAACTCTTAAAATAAAAATTTTACAAAATACGTTATATCTTCAATGACTGTTATGCATAGTTTCTCGAAAAGATTGAAGAAATTAATCCCCGAAGGTAAAAGTATTAGCATAAGCTAATAGAGAACAGTATGTTTATTAATTTTTTGTTTAGATTCGGAAGGTGATTAATCGGACAAAGGTGGGGACATTTCTGAATTTCCCTCATTTTCCCAGTTGATGTCATGGTTGAAGATGAGAAGACTTCTTTGGACTATCATACAATGTCCTGGATCAGATTCTTTGTTTCCATTGTCTATTACACTGTGCAACACGAAAATTATTAACCATATTTTGACACCGCAGCGTGATAGAACACCAAAAATGAGAATACACGTGTCTCGCCGTTTTTCCCTATCTCATCAACTTTCGCGGTAATAGGCCTCCAAAGGTTTGAGGCTTTGATGTAAAAAGTGTTATTTAATCAGGACTATATCTTCCTAACCGTTAGGAAATTTGAATTTATCTCAGAGGCAAAGTTGTAGCTCTAGTCTTAAGGAACAAAAATTGTGAACACATATAATCCATCAAACTTCATCTGCAAGGCCAAAATCGCCATGGTCCAATTTCTTTTAAAATTTTCTCAAGTTTTGTTATACAGCTATCAAACCGATCAAATTTGAAGCAAGCAACCAACTACAAAAATATACCTCTGATCTCAATAAACATCTTTCTAGAATATACCAACTCTGTAGAAACGGATCTTAATGGTCAAAATAGCAAAACAATTGCGATTTTTATCCTCTTTTCTCGGCTTTTGCTCCATAGACTAAACCGTTAAAAATTCAAGAAAACAATCAACCACAATAGTGTAGCAAAGGCATCAATAAACAACTTTCTGGAACATGCGAAATGTCTATGAACGGTTCTTAAAGGTTAAAATAGCAAAAATCTTTTGAAAATATCCAATTTTTATACTTTTTTCTCCGACTCTGGTCCAAAGATACGCAACCGCCCAAAAATTAAGGATACAGTCAAATACAAAAATGTACCTTAGATTTCAACAAACAAGTTTCTAGAACAAATGAAGATTCTAGGAAGGATTCTGCAAGCTCAAAATTCGATGATTTTAGATTATTCGTTTCTCTTCAGGTCCGTAAATAACAAACCTTTTAAATTTTCTTGAGTTTTTAACAGTTTGTTATTTCCAAACCTGAGCAGGGGGAATGTTAAAAATATTTTAATAGTTCGTGAATTTCAGCCCTAAGACTCATTCCTAGAATCTTCATATGTTCTAAAAAGTTGTTTATTGAAATCTTAGGTACATTTTTGTGGTTGACGGTATCCTTAATTTTTTGGCGGTTCAGTATCTGTGGACCGGAATCGGAGAAAAATGTGAAAAAATTGAATATTTTCAAAAGTGTTTTGCTATTTTAACCATTAAGAACCGTTCATAGACATTTCGCATCTTCCAGAAAGTTGTTTATTGAAGCCTTTGCTACACTATTGTGGTTGATTGTTTTCTTGAATTTTTAACGGTTTAGTCTATGGAGCAAAAGCCGAGAAAAGAGGATAAAAATCGCAATTGTTTTGCTATTTTGACCATTAAGATCCGTTTCTACAGAGTTGGTATATTCTAGAAAGATGTTTATTGAGATCAGAGGTATATTTTTGTAGTTGGTTGCTTGCTTCAAATTTGATCGGTTTGATAGCTGTATAACAAAACTTGAGAAAAAATTTTAAAAGAAATTTGACCATGGCGATTTTGACCTTGCAGATGAGGTTTGATGGATTACATGTGTTCACAATTTTTGTTCTTTAAGACAAGAGCTACTACTTTGCCTCTGAGATAAATTCAAATTTCTTAACGGTTTGGAAGATATAGTCCTGACTAAATAACCCTTTTTACATCAAAGCCTCAAACCTTTGGAGGCCTATAACCGCGAAAGTTGATGAGATAGGGAAAAACGACGGGACACGTGTCTTCTCATTTTTGGTGTTCTATCCCACTGTGGAGTCAGAATATGGTTAATAAAACATGACTCAAAAAATTACACACAGTGTTATTAATACTTTGTGATAAAGATAAGTTGCAGAATCAAGTGAAATCAATGAAAATTTCAGTGTCAAACAAATATTCAATTTATTCATTTATTCATATATGCTAATTTATTTACTTTTTCTCATGTATGTTAAATTAAACCATTTCCCCGATTTCTCTATAACGAATTTTCTCTCCATAACGTAGTAATTTGTCGATCCCCAACAGCTACGTTATAGAGAAGTTCGACAGTACTTTATAGGATCGATAAAGATTATTTCAGTGCGGTACAAATGGAAAAACAAATTTAATGTTCCCTCCATACTTTGGTGGAGGGTATAAAAACATTTGTTTGGTGGATGTATGTATGTAGTTTTGCTAGAAATTTTCGGCCTCGTTAAATCTACCTGGTCTAGACATATTAGTCTTTTACTCAGTCCACTGGATACGATTTTATTAACAATAGTTGTAGACGGAGCATAGCTATTGATAACCTGATGGATATAAGTTATTGGCCTGTCGTATCCAGTCTTAAATAGTTCACATGGAAAGTTCGGATCCTGTTGTCTAATTACACTGTGCAACATTTTTAAGGTGATCTTGTGCAAACAATTCGAACTGAGGATTTTTTGAAAGTACAGACCCAAACGACAAGAAACCCTAGTTGGGTTTTGTTGTGTCAGATCCAGCTTGGATTTTATGGCCCCATTTAAACATGGTTAAATATTGAGTTTTTAAAGAAATTCGGGGCTATATCTCTGAAACCAATGCGAATCTTCTTCTGACCTCTGAAGCAAATTTGTAGATAAGGACAAGAATAAAATATTTGGAGAAATAATGAACTCAAAAAACTAAATTTATTGCCTCAAATTTCAAAATATATGCAAAAATTCCACAATTTTTATAAATTTCGCACCGTATCTCCAAAACCGTTAATTTTTTCTGAATATTTTCTTTTGGAAAAATATTCCCTGGAATATAATACGCAACTCTTCAGAACATGTCATTGTTGTAAAATGCCTCTGTGCCGTTGTTTTCAGCACATTTTTCAACAACGATTTAATAAAAATGTTAATAATGTAGTGAAATTCGAAATGCGGTGATATACTGTTGGTGTGAACTGTGTTTAAAATACGTATTGTAAAAGATATAAAGCCAAATACCGCTGAAACAACATGAAGTAAGCATTTTAGAGTTTCAGATTGTTCTAAAGAATTGTTGAGAACTTTATTTAGAAGATTTTTGCAAAATGTTACTTTGTTCAACTCCCAATAGTTTAGCCGATACTGACCAGATTTTCAGCAATTATGTAAAATTGTCAATATTTTATAGATTTTGATGACCTAGGTGGAGTTTTTCTTATATGGTCTTTTCAAAAGATAAGTTCTACTAGTTTAGGGCTACAATATTGCCGAAGACAGCAAGGCCAAATTCCTATTCGTTTCTGAGATAAAGGCCTGATTAATGCAAAAAAGTGTAGATTTAGCCCGGTTTAGATGAGGCCATAAAATCCGAACTGGATCCGACAGGACAAAACCCTACTAGGGTTTTTGTAGTCTAAATATGTACTTTCAAAAAATGCATACCAGAAGTTGTTTGCATTTTCAGTGTTGCATAGTGTTATCGGAGATAAAAAGGACAACCTACGTATTTCTACTTAGCCCTACATTCGTGCTTCTGGTTGTGTATAATAGTATTTCTGACTCTATCTGATACGTTCGTGCTGTTCTGGGTACGGGCGTTAACTAAAATATCTGGAGTTTTCCAATTGATTTTTGCATTATCTGTATTAGATATTCGAAGATTATCTGATTAATAACTTTTCCCAAATTATTTAACCAACCCAGACTTACAAATTCTCCATCCACTGGCTTTAATCTACACACATTTATCCATTATTTAAAACAAAATTGTCTAACATCACTCATGTGTACGCAATGGGACTTGAGACTTTTCCAACTCGATCGTGATGACGAACGCGGTAATTTTCCTTTTTGCCACAGTGTGACACAGTGAAGTGCATAATCGAGTTTTTTTTTTATTCAGCGTCAGCGTTGCGGTTCGTTTAGTCGATATATGGCATGGCTGGGTGGCTCGCTGGTGGAAGCTTTGCCATCAAATGATCCTTGCGAAAGTACTTTGCCATTAGGACAAACACAAAAGAACACTTTATGGTGCATTCGTATAAATATAACGTGTGGGTGTGTTTGTGTGGTAGTACAAATGCATTGTATCTGGGTGTGTGTGGGTGTATGGGTGCTGATGTTTGTGTGCATTGAATGAATGGATGTATAATTAAAGTTGTAGCACTCAATGTGTACTTAACGAAACAAAACATTGTTAGTGTTCTTTCTTTGTTGAAATGCAACAACGGTAGCAACAACAGCAACAGTACCAAGAACGAAAGCATTCCTCGAAAGCCATATCCATTTCAATGCAACACTGGCAAATATTTCAACTACGAATGCAACTGTGACTGTTTAGAACTGCATGCAATTCTGGGCCTCTGCTGTTCTCCAACCTAGCGGAAACAGTCATTACAGTCACAAAGAAACGCCATTGGCATTTGTCAATACAACCATGGAAAACAATGCTCTAATAGAGCTGTATGAGTGGGTGTGTGTATGGGCGAATGATTGGCTGTTTGGAATGAGCTCAAATCTGTCGCCAGCCAAGCGATTAGGACGGACTTTCCAAGCGCCACAAAAAAAAAATTAATGAAGTTTCCTATTTTCACGTAATCTGATGACTATCTGTAACCTGATGAAAGTTTAATGACAGTTGTATATTGGTCACAGGCAGACAGACACACCAATGACACATTAACTAAGGTAGAACAGCACACTGTGAGTAGAGTGCACCTGGGGGGCAACATTTTAATGATCGCTAGACCTCATAAGGTTAAAGTTACATCAAAGATGATATTGAAAAGGAGATGCGATGTTTAATAACAGATTAATGAGCAAGTTGGGAAGATACGAATGGAGATATGTAACACATAGAATGTGGAATTGTTCTGAAGCTGGCGATGGTGATATTACGAAACGAATCAGTTGTTTTAGTTTTCTTAATGAATGCTTGTTGAGCTAGTCAATCAGTCTTATTATAATAACAACACATATATATCTTTATACATACATAACTAACGAATTTGCTTCAGATTTTGCATAAAACAATTGAATTTGTGTTTTTATTTCAGCTAAAGTCCGTATTTCCTTGCTATAATAACACTGTGCAACATTTTTAAGGTGATCTTGTGCAAACAATTCGAACTGAGGATTTTTTGAAAGTACAGTCCCAAACGACAAGAAACCCTAGTTCGGTTTTGTTGTGTCAGATCCAGCTCGGATTTTATGGCCCCATCTAAACATGGTTAAATATTGAGTTTTTAAAGAAATTCGGTGCTATATCTCTGAAGCCAATGCGAATCTTCTTCTGACCTCTGAAGCAAATTTGTATATAAGGGCAAGAATAAAATATTTGGAGAAATAATGAACTCGAAAAACTACATTTATTGCCTCAAATTTCAAAATATATGCAAAAATTCTACAATTTTTATACATTTCGCACCGTATCTCCAAAACCGTTATTTTTTCTGAATATTTTCTTTTGGAAAATATTCCCTGGAATGTAATACACAACCCTTCAGATCATGTCATTGTTGTAAAATGCCTCTATGTTGTTGTTTTCACTACATTTTTCAACGACGATTTAATAAAAATGTCAATAATGTAGTGAAATCCGAAATGCGAGAATAAACTGTTGGTGTGAACTGTGTTTGAAATACGTGTTGTAAAAGATATGATGCAAAATACCGCTGAAGCAACATAAAGTAAGCATTTTAGACTTTCAGAATGTTCTAAAGAATTGTTGAGAACTTTATTCGGAAGATTTTTGCCAAAGGTTACTTGGTTCAACTACCAATAGTTTAGCCAATACTGACCAGAATTTCAGCAATTATGTAAAATCTTTATATATAAAACTCAATTGTCGTTTGTTGGTAATTGAATCAGTTGAAAACGGCTGGAGCGATTTGGATAATTTTTTGTGGAAATGTTAGTCATAGTCCAGTTTAGGTGTTTATGCAAAGAATAATTGGCCACGCCCACTTTTCCGCCCACTTTTATAAATATGTTATATCTACGAAACTACTCAAAAAATTTTCCTGAAATTTTAGGGAACGTAGAGTGATGGCCCCCTGTTGAAATAGGATACACATTTGGTTGAATTTCGGATTGGGCGGGGAACCTCCCTTATGCCCTATTTTTTAAAAATGCAATATTTGCAACTATTACAAATCTATCTCTTTGAAAATTAATTTCCGAGTCAATGGCGATTGTGTCTCCGACCTTACGTGCTTATTTGGGGCATTAAGACTATACAACGCCCACTTTTTAAATATGTTATATCTACGAAACTACTGAATCGATTTTCCTGAATCTTTCAGTGAATGTACAGTTTTGGTCCCCGATAAAAATAGGCTACATATTTTTTGACTTTCGGATCGGGCGGGTACTTCCTCTATGCCCTATTTTTGTAAAAATGCAATATTTGCAACAAATACGAATGTATCGGTTTCTGAATTTATTTACGAGTCAATGGCGATTGTGTCTCCAACCTTACGTACTTATTTTGCGACTTAAGATACGACCACGCTCACTTTCTAATTAGGTTATATCTACAAAACTACTGAAGGGATTTTCAAGGAAATCGCGATTTGTCTAAACTTTTAAATCTTTAAAAATAAAAATCAAATGTCGTTCGTTGGTCATGGCATCAGTTGAGAACGGCTGGACCGATTTCGATATTTTTTTATGCAAAGTAAATGTACGCCCACTTTTTTCAATTTTCAATTTTTATCATTTCTACAAAAACTACTGAACCGATTTTCCTGAAATTGCCAGGGAATGTACAAGGATGGCCCCGCTTAAAATAGGCTACAAATTCAGTTGAATTTCGGAAGGGGCGGGGTACTTCCCCTATACCCTACTTTTTGAAAAATGTTATATTTACAATAATTACGAATGTATCTATTTCGGAAGACCTTACCCACTTTTTTAGGACCCAATGACTTGACCACACCCACTTTTTAAAATATGTTACACCTACAAAACTACTGAACCGATTTTCCTGAAAATGTCAGGGAATGTACTGGCATATTTTCTTGAATTTTGAATAAAAATCAAATGCTGTCATAACCCAACTTAGGTTTTTTGGAAAGAAAAGTTTACCACGCCCCCCGAAAACAGGTTACATATTTTATTGAATTCCAGAGGGAGCGGGGTACATCCCCTATGTGATATTTTTAAAAAACGTTATATTTGCAAAAATTATGCATGTATCGGATTAAAAATTTACGGATTAATCTACAATCTAGGTACTTCTGTAGGGTCTATAGGCCCGACCACGCCTGTTTTTTTTTAATATGTCATAACTCCAATACTACTGAAGGGATTTCCATAAAATTTGCGACAAAAGCTCAATGTTTGCCGTTGTTATGTATATATTATGAATTTCGGAAGAGGTGGGGTACCTTCCCCATGCCTTTCTGTTAAACGCTATATATAAGCCAAATGTATGATTATATCGGTTTCAGCATACATTTTGGTAGGCAATGAAGTTGTGTGCACCCTAGGTACATATTTGGAGCCAAGATACCGGACCAGGCCTACTTTTTTTAATATGTTATATCTTGAAAACTGATGACCACGCCCACTCTTCTCAAAAAATTATTTTTCCAAAACTACTGAACCTAATATTCAGAAAATGTTCAGGAATGTCCCGTGGTCCAAAATGCTATATATTTGTAGACGAATTTCGGGGCCTATTATTTTATAATCGGTGTATTTGTTAAACTTATGAGTGCATCAGGTTGCAAATTAGTTTTCGAGACAACGGTGGTTGCGCCCCCGATCCAGAAAAACTATATATTTACAAATTTACTTGAATGGTGAGGTTCAAAGGTCCATCAGCCATGAAAAGCTAAAACATATAAGTCTCAAAAAGCGGGAGAATTCGATTTGGCCACTTTTTATACTTTAAAATTAAATCGCTTTAGGATAAAGACAGGGACATGGACGATAATAAATCATAAAAAGCATAAATTGGCCAAAAATCCGACAAAGTCCGTAAGAGAAAAGAAAGGTTACAGACAAAAAATCCTTCTCGGTTTGACAATAGACCGAAGAAGTGAGGTAGAAAATACCTATTTTTTAATTTTCAAGCATAAAGTCAATAAAAAGTTGTCATTAAAACTCATTACGACGGGCCAGCAACGCGGACCGGGGTCTGCTAGTTTTCTATATTTTATAGATTTTGATGCCCTAGATGGAGTTTTTCGTATGTGGTTTTTTCAAAAGATAAGTTCTACTAGTTTAGGGCTACAATATTGCTAAAGACAGCAAGGCCAAATTCTTATTCGTTTCTGAGATAAAGGCCTGATAAATGCAAAAAAGTGTAGAATTAGCCCGGTTTAAATGAGGCCAAAAAAACGAAACTGGATCTGGCAGGACAAAACCCTACTAGGGTTTTTGTAGTCTAAATATGTACTTTCAAAAAATGCATACTAGAAGTTGTTGCATTTTCAGTGTTGCATAGTGTAATTTAAATAACAACATGTTTAATAGCGGTGGTGACATTAATTACTTTATTATGGCTTCGGATTAAGACACCCACCTCCATCAGTTCCCTTAACCGCTGCGACCAGAAAATTTTACAAAAAAAATTCTAACTCTAACGCTACCTACTGATTTTAGGTATTTTGAGGATTTAAGCTACATTTTTTGATTGAACTACCTGTCATTTGACATTTGAGGTTCCCAGTGGCCACAAACCTTCTCCTCCAAAAATGTCAACATAGGTCCTTGTTTTGGTATAGACCCCATATAACGGTACCTCCCGATTTTAAGGGTTTTGAGAAGTTTAGCTACATTTGTTGACCGAACTATCTGTAATTTGCAATTTGAGTTCCCCAGTGGTAACTAACTTTCTCCACCAAAATACACACTTTGATATAGCCCCCGTACAAACGTGCATCCCAATTGAAGAAACTTTAAGGTACGTTTTCTGATCTATTTGGGGTATCCGGTTATGGTCATAAAATATCTCATTTTAAATTGTGGACAGGAAGGAAACCTAATTATTCCATTTTAGTTGAGAATATTTAATGGTGGAGTGTATAAAAACTTCAGCTCTGCCGAACTTATTAATATCATAGCTCAACTCTATCAAATGAGAACTGATAAATTGACACTATGGGAAAGCAACTATTAAAATGGCATCTCTTCAGTCTAGAAGTAAGCGGTTAGGAAGTGCAAACAAACCTTAAGACTTTCAACGAATCAAAGACTTCGAATAAGTAAATTAATCTACTTTAAACTATCTTTTATTCCCTCCTCAGTGGGGTGGGTTCTATGCACCCGAATATCTCGGAAATCTTCTATCGGGGGCCGCCAGCTCAACAGTTATTTGAACGTGCATTTTTATAATCTCCACCATAATAAAGAGGGTATAACTAAATTTGTCATTGCATTTGTAACACATCGAAATATTCCTTGGAGACTGTATAAAGTATATATAGTCTTGATCAGCATAAGTCGAAATAGTCATATCCATCTGTCTGTACGTCTGCTAAAATCAAGATACAGCTCGTAATTTTTAAGATAGAGCTTTATAATTTTGTACCGACATTTCTATTACACCTTGGATGTTTGGTATTGAAAACGGGCAATACCGGCCCAGGTTTTGAAATAGCCCCTATAGAACGGTACCTCCCGATGTTCGGTATTTTGGTGTTTTGGTGTCAATATCTCTCCGAAATGGCTGAAATTTGGTATTTGGTCTTCGTTGGGGGTACAAAACTTTAAACTCGATTTTCACCAAAAGTGATAGTGTTCTTCTTATGGCTAAAAAATGATATTACCCAATTTGTATCTTTCAATCGGACAATAAATGAGTAGGATATAAAATCATGCAGTATTGGGCAGGGTTTCGGAGTCGGAGTCTACGAGTCGGAGTCGAGCAATTTTGCTGTAGTCGGAGCCTGAGTCGAAAAAAATATCTCGACTACGACTCCGGGCAAAATTTTTTTTCAACGTTATAGAAATATAACATTAAATTCGGCACACCAATATTTTTTCAAAAATCATTATTTTAAAAGAAAGCTATAAGAAAACATACATACAAACGGTATATTATACTAAGTTAGAGGACAATTCACAGGATATTTACTATCCTCTGAAGTCTACTCTACTCATCCCATTTTTGTTGGTCCGATTGACACCTTAAATTTTTGCAAACAAAAGTAAAGTATCTATGACAATCTCTCTTGCCAGAAGGCTTACAAAGGCCCACTGTTCTTCTGATATTGTTTGTATGAAAAGTCATCCTTGTATTTTATTAAAGATATTGTGGTCTCTATGGGAAATCCTACTGAATACCCTGTGTCACAAATTGGAAGTCAAGGAAGGTCTGGGGTGCAAAATTCCCTTTCGGAATGAAAACCCCTATTGAGTATATTAAGAACCCCAAAGGATTACATAGTTGAAATTTCTGAGTTATGTCGTAATCAATTTTTTGAATGACCCCCAAAAATGATTGACAAAATAGCTTGATATCTCTGTTTGGAGATATTATCTCATCATTTTGAGATGACATGTTTTCGGTTAAATAGTCTAATATATGGTCCTTCTAGCTTAGTTCCTTCCATGTCCTTTTTGTTCATGAACTGGAAAAGTAACACAAGATTAAATTTTATACAAAAATGTTCTGTAACTCATTTTCTGAGTTACCGACAAAAGTCGGTAAAATTAAAATGCAAAATTATGAATGAAAATTGTAAAAAAAGTTGACAACAAAACCGCAAAAACTGTCTTACTTTTTTCAATATAGATATGAATTTTTCTTCATATATATGTTCTTTAGATGAGTATTATTTTCAAACGAATGACATTTCTAAAAAATATGTAAGGAAAACCCAACTGATTAGCCTATATAAGTTACATCAATATAATTTTCAAATTTTAATTTGAACAAAATCTTTATTTCAATATGCAAGTTACATCAATACAAATTGTTGTGTGTTTTATTTTTAATTATGTTGGGCGAGCAGCGTTGCTGGCTGCTATGTTCTTGACTTGCGACGGCAGAGTGAATGTTATTTTTTGTTTTGAAAATGTTCTTCCCACCAAACTGCAACATCAGCTTTTTCATTTTATTTTACTTCTCACAGCAAACTGCAAGCTCAGCGTCTGGCAATACAGTTGGTATTTTGTATGTTTATGTGTTAACTCAATTCAATTGGTATTTTTTATGTTTATGTGTTAACTTATAGGCCAAAATATAGTAAAAAGTTAAACATTTGTGCACATTTTCTTAATTTTAGTGTTACAGCAATTCACTCTCGGAGTCGACCCGGAGTCAGAGTCGGAGCCGGAGTCGTGAAAAAAACTGGTCTGGAGTCGGAGTCGAGCCAAAAATACCTCGACTCCGAAACCCTGGTATTGGGCCACGTTTTAGTATAGGGCCCCGTAAAAGGTAGCCCCCATTTGAGAGTTTTTGAAGATGTTAGTCACATTTTTCTACCTAATTCGTTGTTAATTGGTATTTTGTGTTATCACAAGATACAAAACTTACTTGCAAAAAAAAAAACTGTCCATCTATATCCAGGTTTCAGTTGAGCCCTTATTAACCGGTTTTGGCCAATTTCTTTTTATACCGTGCACCACTATGTGGAAATGGTATTATAAGTTTGTTTTGGGAAAAATTCATGTAACACCGCGAAATATTTGTAGCGGCTCTGTATATCGCAATAATAGTCCGATCAACGCGAAATTTAAAATAAGGTAAGAGTATATGACAAAGAAGAAGTTTGCAATTTGAGAGGGCTATCAGATAATATTTAGAGGGTTATATGGACCACAACTGTTGTGTGAAATTTTTGAAAAATTTTAATATACAGCTTATATCTTGGAAGAGGAACGCTTGACCTCTCTATTGATGTTAATTGTGTTAGTGTACATTACATGCACAGAGTTACAGACTAATATACCAAGTTATTTGTTTGTAGTGTACTCATAAAGACGCTGGAGGTCACAATTATAATTAACTAGCGGACCCGGCGAACTTCGTCTCGCTATTAAGGAATAAAATTTCATACAAAAACTCAATTTTCGATTTTTCCAATTTTCCGATTTTTCCAGAGGGATTTTCCAAAATTTTCTTCCGTAAAGACCTTCTCCTCGAAAATGCGAATAACTGACAAAAAATTTTACAGAAATCGGCCTAGCCGTTCTCATTTTATGAATTACTATACATTTTTTACACCATTTTTATATATATAGATTATAATCACTCGATTATAATTTTGCACGAGGTAAGGTAGGTAGAAGAAGATGCCTTCAATTTTGGATGATGATCTGATATTATTTAGCGGGTGAAATGGACCATTACTTTTCTATAAAAAATAATTTTGGTCCACATTTTATTTCCTGGAGGGCATTTACCGGCAATGTAGTCTACACATGGGAAAAAACTATTGACCTTTCCCCCTGATGCAAATTGCAATAACGTGTCTGCTAGATAACGGGCCTACTGCCTAATATGTAGTGGGTTTTGTGTAGAGAACCGCAGTTTCCCATTCCCAGTTTTTGCATTATTGCAAATTACATGATGCCCTCGCCTATTAATTGTCCAATTCGATTTTTATACATACTTTGCAGCATGGGTCGCTTTGCCACCTTTTTTCAAAACGATTTCCCAGCCAAGCAACATCAAATTTTCAACGGTGTCAAAATACCCTTCAGTAATGTTGGCAACATTTTCTGAATATTTCAGCCAAGTAAAACTTCTCTACAAGTGGTGTCCTTGGACACACCGTTCTGATTTGGAGATAAGCTGTGAGCGAATATGAATCGGGGTTCACTCACTCATTGATATGAGAGAAGTCTCCCTTGTCCCTTCTGGGATGTTTGTGAAACAATTATTATATTATTATTTAAGCTTGGTGTCATACTGTGCCAGAATCCACAAAGTTATTTTAATACCCTCCACCATAGTATGGAGGGTATATTAAGTTTGTTTTTCCGTTTCTAACGCATTGAAATACTCATTTGCGACCCCATAAAGTATATATATTCTGATCAGATCAGTGTAAAATTCTGAGTAGATCTGTGCATCGCCGTCCGTCCGTCCGTCCGTCTGTGGCAATCACTCTAGCATCCACAAAAATGGAGATAGAACGCTGAAATTTTGGGAAAACGCGTTTTTTGTTTGCAGACAGGTCAAGTTCGATGACATAGGTACATGCTTTGGAATAGCCCCATATAACGGTACCTCCCGATTTTCGGTATTTTGAGATTTTTACCTACAAGTTTTAACCGAATTGAATATTTGACATTTGAAGTTCGTAGTGGTAACCACACCTCTCCACCAAAATTGTCTGAAATTTTGGGAAAATGCGTCTTTTGTTTGCAGGCAGGTCAAGTTCGATGATGGGCTATATCGGTCCACGTTTTGGTATAGCCCCCATATAACGGTACCCCCTGATTTACGCTATTTTGACGATTTTAGCTACATTTTCAGACCGATGTAACTATAATTTAACATTTAGGGTTCTTAAATGTCAATAAGCTTATATAACAAAACTTGTGGACATAGGTCTAAGTTTTGGTATAGCCCCCATATAACGATGCCCCCGATTTTCGGTATTTTGACGTTTTTAGCTACATTTTCAGACCGATTTAGCTATAATTTGACATTTAGGGTTCTTAAGTGTAAATAAACTTATATAACAAAAGTTGTGGACATAGGTCCAAGTTTTGTAATAGCCCCCATATAACGGTACGCCCGATTTGCGGCATTTTGACGTTTTTAGTTACATTTTCGGACCAATTTAGCTATAAATTGACATTTAGGGTTCTTAAATGTCAGTAAACTTATATAACTAGTGGACATAGGTCCATGTTTTGGAATATCCCCCATATAACGTTACCGCCCGATTTCAGGTATTTTGACGTTTTAAGTCACATTTCTAGACTGAATTAGGTATAATTTGATATTTTGGTTTCTTAGTGAACAAAAAACTTATATTCGAAAAAATTATGAACATAGGTCCATGTTTTGGTATAGCCCCATATAACGGTACCTCCCGATTTTCGGTATTTTGAGAATTTTACCTACAATTTTTAACCGAATTATCTGTAATTTGAACATTTGACATTTGAAATTCTTAGTGGTCACCACACCTCTCCACCAAAAATTGTCAAGAAAAGTTTATGTATTGATTAAGCCCCCATATAAAAGTACCTCCCGATTTTAAGTAATTTGATGATTTTAGCTACAATATCAAACCGAACTAGCAGTAATTTGACATTTGAAGTTCTTAATGGTCGCAACACCTCTCCATCAAATATTGTCAACATAGGTCCATGTTCGGATATAGCTCCCATATAACGGTACCACCCATGGACAACCCTGTCTGACTATAGCCTTGGCTTACTTGTTTTGTTTTTTTTTTTTAGATTTTCTAACCGATGTTGCTGTAATTTGGTATAGTGTGTTGTCAGCTCAACTCGGAAAATTATAAATATTAGTCCATTTTTTGAAAAGAACAGCGATGACACCCCTGTTGAGCTCTTTTAAAAGGTTTTGCTACATTTTCCTTCTGAAGAAGTGTGTAACTTGGTATTTTAGAAACTCAATGTGTAGAAAATCTCAACGCTGAAATTTGTTAAGATATTCTGGTCCTCCAAGAAATAATCTTAAAGTTGGGGAAAAATTTAATACTTTCATAAACTAAAAGAAACTAATTGCTACTATTTACTTCAATATAGTTTGTGTTGGTGGCACGGCCGAACTTAACGCCGTTCTTAATTGTTTTTATATTAATGATTATAACGTCAACATCAGCAAGTAGCCACTTGGTGATTATGATTGCCTCATTAATAATATCGTTTTTTATACCCTCCACCATAGGATGGGGGTATATTAAGTTTGTCACTCCGTTTGTAACTGGAAATCACTCTAGCGTCCGAACGGATTGACGTAGGTTGATGAAATTTTGGGAAAATATATTATATTTACGTAGGACTTTTGGTACTGAAAGCGGGCTATGTAGGTCTACGCTTTCGTATAGCCCCCATGCAAAATGACGCGTCGTCGTTTTAAGGAATTTTTAAGATATTTGGCCCATTTTACCACCGAATTGGTTGTAATTTCGTACTTTGTGTCTTCAGAGGCCAAAAAACATTCCTACCAAAGTTGGATTATATAGGTCCACGTTTTGGTATAGCCCCCACATAAGGCCCCTTATAAAGTACGCGTCATTTTAATATATTTTGAATGTATTAGACCCATTTGACCAAAGAATCGGTTGTAACTTAGTATTTTGTGTTTCCAGAGGCTAATACCCTAGACAGACGGCAGAGTTAATTTGCATTAAAAATTTCCTAATTTGAATTAATTGTTCATCCTGACAGACGATATTTTCTGCATTTATGAAACAGCTGTTTGTGTTGTTTGTTTGTACCCAGCAGACCATTTCATAAAGCTTTACAAAAGTTCGCCAAAATATGCGAAACAAATACACTTTCTACCTTTGACCTTTTCACCACGATGAAGCAAAAATAAATTTAATTTATTCGCGATATTTTTGAGTCTTTTTAATATTAAAAAAATATTGCAAAACTTTAAAAAACATTTGTGGAAGATATAATTTTCGATAGAATTGGTATGGTGGGTAATGAAATTTTTTGTGAAAATACAAATTTGAAAAAGAGATTTGTTAGAAGGCGTGAAAAACGATTAGCTGTTATTCTACTCGCGAAAGACCACTAATTATTTTGAAGAAACGCGAAAATTGCTGATTTGCTTTCCATTATTATTTTCTTAAACATGGAAATTTGACAAAAGACAATTGATTTTCAACAGCATTGCCATATTGAAATTGCTAAATTCAGTTTAAATTTCCTTTGATTTTGTGCATTAAGAATGTGGATAATGCACGAATTAATTTGAATTAAGGCAGTTAATGCAAATTAACGCTGCCGTCTGTCTAGGGTATAAGAAACATTTGTACCATAAAATGTTTATATAGGTCCACGTGTTAATATAGCCCCCATAATACGATATCTCCCGATTTTCGATATTTTGAAGGTTTTAGCCTCATTATCACACCGAGATGGCTGAAATTTGGTATTTAGTCTTCTTTAGGCGTATAAAACTTTCCCCCAAAAATTTTTAGGTATAGGTCCACGCCATCATATAGCCCCCATAGAACGGTACCTTCCGAATTTCGGTATTTTGAAGGTTGTGGCCACATTAATCCACCGAAATGGCTGAAATTTGTGGTGGAGGGTATAAAAAGTTCGGCCCGACCGAACTTAACGATTTTCTTACTTGTTTAATTTGTTATTTGAAAATTTTGCCTATTAAGCGAAGGTCATTTTTTATTAATTTCTCGTTAGAGACGAGCTTACTGACCAAGATTCTTTTTGAAAGAGGAAAGCCGAAGATACGAACCCACACAACCACCACTGTGTGACATGACATGTTTCGCCTTTGGTTTAGGAAGGCTCCTCAGACACATCGATTGTGGGGGGGGGGGGGGGCTTCGCTATCATCTAACTTTTTTCCTCTTTCAAATGCAATTTGTTTATTACAAAGTTGAATTTTTTGTTCAAATCTTTGTATGGCTTTTATGACAAACGCTTAGCGTAGCCTTTGAAAGTTGTGAGTTTTTTTTTCATAAGATTACGAAAAATAATTTAAATTTTATGAAAAACCTCCATCACCATCATCATTGTCATATTTACATTTTCATTTATATTACCATTATTTTACCCAATGGTTTTTCTGTTGTGGCCTATCTTTTCAGGGAAATTAACATTTTAGATATTTTATTTATTTTCTTGTTTCTTATTGAAACACCACTGCAAACCAAGAAAAATGAGCTTCAAAAAAAGAAAGAAAAAGTAAGAATGGCAAACGAAATATGAAAAGGAAAAGTGAAGCATAGCAAAGTATCAAATTAGGTGCAAACATTGTTCAAAATGAGTGTACGAAATGCACGTTTAGGCAGACAAGAAGAGGCCAGCCCAGCAGACTCAATTAGAATTGCAAACTAGCCAAACGACCATGTTTATGACCATATATCATAAAATATCGAATAAGTAATCAAGCACCCATTTTTATCTACACTGGAGTGACTGGCGAACACACGTAACAATACCAAACATATGTTCATATTGGAATATTAAGAAGCAAGAGATGAAAAAAATAGTAAGAGGTCATACACAGGACAGTTGTCTGTGTGATACCTTATTTCGAAAAAATACAAAATTGTTTAAGGTACATTAATTGGAGTATTTCACCTCAATCAATAAATACACTGTATAATGAAAATTGTTGTTGACGTTGTCTCCACTCTCATATGATACAGTAATGCTGGCCAATTATATATGTAGGTCACTATATGACACTACTTAATTCAATAGCAAACATCCTAGTAGTTATAGAAATTTCTGTACCAAATAATAAAGCTCTATCTTAAATATTGCGAGTTGTATCTTGATTTCAACAGACGGACGGACATGGTTGTATCGACTTTATGCTGATCAGGAATATATGTATATTCTTTATATGGTCACTGACGAATAACTCGATGTATTACAAACGGGATGACACAGTTAATGAAATTATTAGTTTTTCAAAATACCTGAAATCTACTCAAGAATATATTTCAATACGTTACAAACTGAAGAAACAATGTAATATAACCTTCATACAATGGAGGAGGGTATAAAAGGTTTTCAGTAAACAAAAATCTTGTAAAAGGATTTGTCACCGCCGAAAATGTGGTATTCTGGTCCATGGATTCCATGGATTAAACTACAGCTTACCACTGCATATACCTATTTATACACCTGTTCAATGACTAAACTACGGTGCGGGGTTAAAAAGACCAATTCTTGTTTTCTGTTCTTGCTGCAACTCAAATATGCTGATTCGTGTATAATTTCAATTATTAGGCTATTTTTCCTCTGTGTTCACTATGAAAAATTCTGTTACGTAAAACGAATGCTTCTATAAACTTTATAGGCAAGGCCTGCTCATACAAATACAAAAATATTTTGTTATTGTGTTGGTTTTGAAACACAAACATTTTGATAGTTTCCCAACATACCGTTCAGTTTGATTTTATAAAATTTATGAAGAATAATTTGTATAAACACATTCTACAATTACACGGATAAGCTAATAATAAGCATACACCCTGTAGGAAATGTCAATAGTAAATCTATACCGACTTACTACTGACATTGTCAACAGTGCTACTGACAAACTGTAGACAACTCATGTAATTTCCTATAGCCATTTTACCATTCGAAAGTCCTTACCCAGCAAAATTTTATGGAAGTGGTTCCATGAGATGCCATGATTTCACTGGATCATTTGCAATGGTTCAAATGAAGTCGTGAAAGATCCGATCTTTTCATTAGCATTTAAACCCATGCGAAGGAAGTCGTGAAAGATCCGATCTTTTCATCAGCATTTGAATCATTTGTACAGATCACTACAAAAAAAAAAAAAACAATTCGATTTGTACATCCCTACATGTAGCGACATCAAAACAAAATAGTATACATTTCCAAAAATTTTGTTATAAAATTACAAATTAAATGTAGGTTCACGAACTAGAAATTCTTAAAGGAGTGCTGTTGGAGTCCATGTCGAAATCTGAACTGGTGATGAGAAGATAATAGAAAAGCTTTTGTAAGATGAAACAAAATCAGTGGCTGAGAGTGGACGAAGTAAACCCTGTTGCGGTGCAGCGGCGGTGTTTAGACTGCCACAGCTGGGACAGCCGGAAGTCAAGTTTCTCACTTAAATTTACAACCTGTCGCTTGCCAAACACATCGTTCCCGAAGTCTGGAAAATAGGCCAGCTACTGAAGCCCGAAAAGGATGCCAGCAAAGGTGAATCTTACAGGCAGATTTTGTCGCCCGTAGCAAGGACCCTTGTGGCTTTAGTTCTTCCACCATCAGAAATAACTTTCCAGTTGCCGATCAATAGCATAGGATCCATAAGCAGCACAACAACTGCGCTGAAGGCCATCTCCATATTAGCCGAAGACTCACTCAGAGCAAGCTGTGCGATAGAACAGTGATAGTGACACTTGATTTAGCAAAGCCCTTTGATATTATCAAGCACCCTCGTTGTTTGATGTCATCTAGCAGACTACGCACTGTCCAAGTTTGAAACGTTGGATAATAAATTTTAAGTGTGGATGACAGTAGTACGTAGAATTTAGGATCAAGAAGTCCAAGACCCGTATAGTGAAGAAAACCTCTTCTGAATTCCAAAAGCTGCAGACGGCATTGAGATCTTAACGTATGCGAATGATTGTACTATCTTGGCGTCAGGTGCCTTCCCTGACGACATTTGTGAAAGACTGAGCTCCTTTTTGTCTGATCTTACCATTTTTTCCACGCGAGGAATATGCAAATACCAGCCAATAAATCTCTGTTCACTACCTGTGCGGCCGAGTTGGGAACAATAGAGTTGAATGTCATGGTCGATGATAGCAGAATTCAGACCACAGGCCCAGGCAGCCAGGGGGTCTTCATAATCTAGAAAGAGAAGTCTAACGTTACAAGAGAGAACCTCGATCAACAAGCCTTTCAACCAGGTTTAAGTAGCATTCACACGAATGCAGTCGCAGATGCAGTAAACAGTTATCGTGTGAATGCGGTCCTTGGAGAACATCCACCATCTATCGCAGCTGAGAAGCGCCAGCTGTCAGGACAAACCAGAGTAGTTTTGGGTCAATACGCTCGGGATGGTGCAGCAGTCAAAATTCCTATAGGGCAAGTACTGATGAGACCGTGGAAAACATCTGCCCAGCATACAGCACATGCCCCCACGACACACTGCTCCTTTTCAATTGCCCTACCAATCCTGCTAAGTTTGCAGCTTTGTGGTTACAAACCATATAAATAGCGAAATAGCCACATTCTTACGACTGATCGATCAAGGGTCAGATTAAGCAGAAAAATGAGAATACAAACATATTAACTACAGTTACAACAACGAGAACAAACTGCAAATATAGATGTAAACTTTATGATGATAAATAAATTATAGTTATTTCATTAATTCCTTTGAATTAATGAAAAAAAAAAATTAAAATCATTTTTAAATACAGCATTTTCCATTTTCCGAACAAGACGTGAAAATTACATGCCAAAGGGTTGGTGAAAATGACATGCCAAAGATTAGTGAAAATGCTATTCTTGGGAATTGGTTAAGATGGCATGCCAAAGGATTGGTATAGATGCCATTCCAAAGAATTGTTGAAGATGCCATTCCATCGAGTTAGTAAAGATGACATGCTTAGGATCTGAAAATGAATTGCATCTTTTGGGGGTCACACTCTTGTAAAAAGAATGAGTGAAGATGCTGAAAAAATGACATTCCATTTCACTTGCACCCATTCTTGAATAGCATCTTTGGCATCGAACATTTTGCTGGGTAGTGACATTGGAACTAGTAGTCAGTACCAAGTCAGTAGTTGCTGAGGGACCATGTGTTGACATTGGAGGTAGTGAGTCAGTAGATACATTGGAAGTAGTGAGTCAATAGAGACATTCAAAGGTGAGTCAATAGTGTGTAAAGGGTCATATGGAGACATTGGTACCGGATTTTCATTACTAAGTTTTTTGACCTATTAGGAACTTTTTATAGATTTGTTTAAATAGAACATACACGCAGAAAAATATATGTTAGAAATATGTTTGGATCCAAACAAATATTTGTTCGGGACTGGTTGCAAACAAATATATTTTTGGATCCAAACATAATTTGTTTGTGTCCAAACAAATATATGTTTGCAACATTTTTAACATATCTCAATATATTTATATTGATATTTACTATTGGTAATTACATCAATACATGTTTCATATAAATACATATGTATTTTTGAAATATGGATGTACCTATTTATTACTTTATATAATCATTTGATTCCGGGTGCCTCATATAACTGCACCTCCCGATTTTCAGTATTTTGAGGATTTTTGCTACAATGTTTAACGGAACTTCTGGTAATTTAATATTTGAGATTCACAGTAGTTACAAAACGTTCTCACTGAAAATTTTCAATAAATTTCCTATTTTTGGTATAGGCCTCATTGAAAATACCTCCCGGTTTCGGTATTTTGAGAATTTTATCTTTATTTGATGACCGAATTTGCTGTAATTTGACATTTGAAGTATTTATTGCGTACAACACTTATGGTATAATTTATATAATTATAACACTGTGAACCGAAATTTTTGGGGGTGGAAAATTCGTATTGGAGATGAAAGTCCTTGGTGAGTATATACAGAACCCCGAAGGACGTAAAGCCATCTGGAATCAGGGTTATATTTTCGTTCGCTGTTGTTTAAGCTTATATTTAAGATGACATGCCTTCAGTCAAATCAAATGTTACACAGTGTAATTTTTATGTTCCCAGCAGTCACAAAACTTTTCCCCCAAAAATTGTCTACATAGGTCCACACTCCATAAAAAATTACCACTTGATTGAACATAATTTTCAATAATATTAGATATTTTATAATTATAATTTTTGCACATAAAATTGCTGACAGGCAAGGAAACTACTTATTCAATTTTGGTTAAGAATATTTTATGGTGCAGGGTATAAAAAGTTCATCCCGGCCTTAACGACTTTTTACTTGTTAATTTTTGGCAAAGGATGAAAAGTGGTTTTGTATTTTATGTCGATTTGCTATATTTGTTTGTTCGTAAGTATGTCGCAAATTTTGTAACAGTAGACATGTTAACAGATGTGCTTGGATAAATTTACCCAAAAAACGTAGAAACTATGAAATATTAGCATCAGCAAAGGCAACGACAAAAACAAAACAACACCAAAAACATCATCATCAACAACATCGATAGCAAGCAAACAATATCAACAGCATGAAAAAAAGGGAAAAATGTAAACTGTGTTCAAAACAGCCAGCAACAAGGCAAACGAAAGAAAGAACCCAAAAACAAGAACCCACATCTAGATACATACAGTGAGTGTCCAAAATAAACATTACACCTCTCAACAATTTTTTGATTGCATTGTTACACCGACAGATATAGAGATATTATACGTATAAGATATAAATGGAACATTTTTAAGTATTTAATTATGAATTTAAATCCAGAAAATATTAGGCCTTTTTAACTTTCCATTAGGGAATAAATAAAGATTACCAAAATAACCCAAAATTTTACGCGTCAAAATAAAGTTTACACTTTTGCCAAACGTAATAATTTTTTTATTTCTTCAACAAAATTAAGGTCTACTCAGAACTTTAAACTTCTTTTCATTATATGCGAGGAGTCAAATGCAGCAGCTTCTTATTCAGAAAGATAGGCGAACGCATACACCTTTGGTACTAGTCCCACTCCTCTACACTATGGTCTTTTGATATCGTGCCAATATGAGTGGAAGGTATTGTTCTCATATCTTTGAACCCATAAAAGCATTTATCCGCAACCCGTTACGGTCATGGGAGAATTCACAATATTCTCACCGTTAAAATCATCGTTCATATGTTTTATACAGTTTTAGCATTTTTGAGATCCAATGTACAAAAATGGTCGGGATAATTGAAAAACATCTTTTTTCTAACGGTATTCGCTTAAAAACTACCAATAATTTCGAAAAATGCCTACAAAACTTTCTATGATGGGAATGTGGTAAGTATGCTCAAACATTTGTCTTATATATGTTCAGGGAGTGTATGTCCGTAACGGGTTGCGGATAAATGGCTTTTATGGGTTAAGGGATATGAGAACAATATCTTTCACTCATATTGATACGATATTAAATACCCTAGTCTTGAGGAATGGGGCTAATACTAAAGGTGTATGTAATATGTGGGCAGGGATCTGAAGCGTTCGCCTATATTTCTAAAAAACAAGTTCCTATATTTGACACCTATGTATCTAGGATCACTCATTGAAGTCTCTAGATTTCATATTCATTTAGTATTTTTAGAAAAAACTTTGTCAGAAAGTTATATAGAGGTCTATTTTATGTCAAAATTACTCGAAAGCGGTACCATGTGATCAATGGGGAAATATCACCAGGTTATACCAAAGCACTCCTTGATTCATTGTTTGGAGGCTTGAATGTAATGAAAAGAAGTTGAAATCCAAAATATCCAAAAATGGAAATTTGGAAGGGCCTAATATTTGCTGGATTTTAATTCACCACTTTAAATATATTTTAAATACTTTAAAAAGTTCCATTTATATATTATTCGTGTAATATATCTATGTCGCTGTAATAATGCAATCAAAAAACAAGTAAGAACGGCGTTAAGTTCGGCCGGGCCGAACTTGTTATACCCTCCACCACAAGTTGTATTGAAGTAAAATGGAATAATTAGTTTCCTTTCGTGTATGAAGAAGACTTAATACTAAATTTCAGCAATTTCGGCAAAACAATGTGAGGCACCAAATTTCTGACGAAAAGTTTTTAGGCTCAAAGAAGACTAAATACCAAATTTCCTATATTTTGGTAAGAGAATGTGGCTAAAACTAAAAAAATACCGAAAATCAAGAAGTAAGCTTCTCTGGGGATATAGGAAAACGTGTACCTATACTGATAATACTCTTCTGGAATATTTTATAACTCTTGGAAGACGAAATAACGAATTTCAGCCATTTCGGTTGGATATTGACGTCACAATCTTCAGTATTACGAAAATCCGGATGGGGGCTATATCGAAACGTGGACCTATACCGACGAATTTTAGTCAGAAATGGGGCAATATGAAAGCGTGGACCTGTACAGACATATTTCTGGCGAACAGTTTTATATCACATTGAAGACTAAAAACCAAATTTCAGCCATTTTGGTGGAATATTGAAGACACGAAAAATCGAGAGGTACCTTTCCATGGGGGCTATATGACGGCGTGGACCTATACCGACAAATTTAAAGGGGAAGTTTGAGTACCCCTAACGAAGTCTAAATACCAAATTTCAGCCATTTCGGTGGAATATTGTGGCCACAACATTCAAAATACCGAAAATCGGGAGGTACCGTTCTATGGGGGCTATATGAAGGTGTGGACCGATACCGACAAAGTTCTGGGGGAAAGTTTTATACCACGAACGTAGACTAAGTACCAAATTTCAGCCATTTCGGTGTGATAATGAAGCTAAAACCTTCAAAATACCGAAAATCGGGAGGTACCGTTCTATGGGGGCTATATGAAGGCATGGACCGATACCGACAAAGTTCTGGGGGAAAGTTTTATACCACGAACGTAGACTAAGTACCAAATTTCAGCCATTTCGGTGTGATAATGAAGCTAAAACCTTCAAAATACCGAAAATCGGGAGGTACCGTTCTATGGGGGCTATATGAAGGTGTGGACCGATACCGACAAAATTCTGGGGGAAAGTTTTATACCCCTAAAGAAGACTACGTACCAAATTTCAGCCTTTTTGGTGGGATAATGAAGCTAAAACCTTCAAAATACCGAAAATCGGGAGGTACCGTTCTATGGGGGCTATATGAAGGCGTGCACCGATACCGAAAAAATTCTGGGTGAAAGTTTTATACCCCTAAAGAAGACTATGTACCAAATTTCAGCCATTTTGGTAGGATAATGAAGCTAAAACCTTAAAAATACCGAAAATCGGGAGGCTATATCAAAACGTGGACCGATATATCCCATTTTCAATACCAACCATCCTGCAAGTAATAAAAACTTCTGTACCAAATTTTGACTCTCTATCTTTAAAATTGCGAGCTGTATCTTGATTTCAACAGACAGACGGACGGACGGACATGGTCAAATCGACATAGAATTTTATGATGATCAATAATATATATACTTTATAGAGTCTCCGACTAATATTTCGATGTGTTACAAGTGGAATGACAAATTTAATTATACCCTCCATATGGTGGATGGTATAACAAGTGAGCAAATGCTATAGTCGGGACGGTGCACAGTGGTGCCGCTTCCTTGTAAGCGTGGGCAAAATAGAAGGAGTTGACCTAGGATGACAACTTTTTATACAAGTACTTATTGGGGCATAGGAATGAAAAATACCAACTTTGGTTCATATCGGTTCAGATTTGGATATAGCCACCATATATATCTTTCCTCGATATTATAACTCGGTCAATTTTAAGAGAATAGCCTTCAAATTTAATATCTTATATTTTCTTAGGACCCTTATCAGTTTTACCGATTTTGATAAAAATCGGTTCAGATTTGGATTTAGCCCTTTATATATCTTTTCCCGATTTTGCAAAAAATCGGCCAATTTTAATTGAATATCCTTCAATATTAATATGCGATGTTTTAATAGGCCGTTGATCAGTTTTATCGATTTTGACAATAATCGGCTCAGATTTTGATATAGTTCCTATATATCATTCTCCGATTTTGCTACAACGCAGTCAATTTTAATTTAGTAGTCTTCAAATTTAATATGCGATTTTTTGCTTCAATTTTGGCGACTTAAACAAACATTTTTTCAGATTTGGATGAAGTCCCTGTATATATTGGTACTTTTGTTTTTAATATTCCCTCTTTAACAATCTGCCTGGAGTTGCCACATAGTTCGTTTAAATTTGAAATAAAATTAATTGAAACTATAGTCATGTTTATAGTCATATCATTGAGCTAATATGTATCGTGGTGCATTCACTGATATGAGAGAAGTCTCACCTGTCCCGTCTGGGATGTTTGTGGAACAATTATATAGTCATGTTTATACTAACGGTTTTCTATCTCGATTTATTTGACGTAAAATGTCCGAAAACACATGTCAACTAAATCAAGATAGATCCATTATAATAACAATGTATACTTTTTTTAGGACAACGGCCACTCTTTATTTCCCAACTCAAATGTTGTAATATACTCTATGTCTAAAATTAGAACGTTTGTAGTTTGAATTTATCATACATATAACAACAATATCCCACTCCTATTAAACTAGTGGCATTAACTATGGGCAAAATTATTTCAGAATAATAAAGGAAAAAAAAAATTATTTCAGATTAGAGCTTTTTCAAGTGTTTTCGACATTTTATATAAACTTTTTATTCACAAAAAGGATGGTCATTGGCAACTCTTTTTGTTCTCAATTCAAAAGTTTTAATATTTCTAGTAACTTGTTTAAATACAGTTCCATGAACATGTAGTCCTTTTTTGTATAAATTGCAATATAAGCTAACTACGAAAAATGTTCTGAGTTTGAGGAGCTATATCTTTATAGTAACACCATATATCGAAAAAATTCTTTCACGATTGTCCTATTTGAAGTGTTCTCTATAAAATAAAACCATATAATTATAAAAAAGTCGACAACACATTTTTCGATTTCTGTCCACTGAGGCACCATTGTGCGCGGCCGACATGTGATACCCTACACCACTTCCCCTGTACATAAGCTTTTTATTCGTAAATATTTCTTTTAGGAAGATACAATAGTTTTCATCTATCTGGCTTTTATACCAAATGATGTAAGGCGAACTGAACCAAAATAATTATTATTTAATTATATAATTAATTATAAAGCTTTGCTGGTCTTTTGATTAGCATTTAATACACCAAATAGAAGCAGAGGTATTTATCATTAAAGTAAAAACTTCAAATTGTGACAGCTTAACGCCTTTCGCAATAACTTTGATATTTTTCCATATATGCCACATTTTGTATTAATTTAAAACTCAGATGTTTTAGTTTCATTATTAAGATCTCTCTTTGGAATATGCCCAACAGAACCAGAAATATCTGACATGGAAATAAAATTCCATAAATTGGAAATTGGGATATCCCAGCGTCTTTTTCAACATCACAAGTATTTCACCAATTTTGATAACGCAATTGGGAACATTTTAAAGCTCATGTCTTCATTGTTGAAACGCATCCAACCAAAGCTGTATAATTCAGCACAATCAAATAAAAATGGGAAAGTGGAATGTACTTCAACCTATTTTACATCATAATAAAGGTGATATTTTCCTCATCCATTGACGGGCTTTCCTTTTGGAATACGGCTACTAAAAGCGGAGATATTCTCATAATGGCGTTACGAAATAAGTCCCCAATGAAATAACTCCCCAAACTGAAAATGAAATAAGTCCCCAAAATTTTATACACAAAACAACAACAACTATAATTTAAATTTTTGGGGATTTATTTCATTTTTCTGGGGATTTATTTCATACAAAATTTTGGGGACTTATTTCATTATGAAATAACTCCCCAAATTTAGAAATGAAATAAATCCCCAAAAATTAATTTGAGGACTTATTTCATTTTTCTAAAATTGCAAATTATATCCCACTGGACTTACCACGCAGTCGTTGTGCTTTCTCATGTAGTTATTGCTTATCAAGTAGTTTTTTGAAGAGCGTCTACTGATTAGTATGGAAGTCGAAATTATTGCCGCTGAGAAAAAAGTTCGAAGGTATTATATATTCCAAAAATGATTGGAATGTGGAAGATGGAAAGTTTGTTTAACAAAAAAATATGGAGCTTAATCATTAGAATGAAGAAGGAGTATATATAACTAAAAGCATAGGGAAATATGATTGTGAAAGTAAATCGTTTTCGATGAATTGTAGTACGAGTAGTTGTTTGTGGGAAAAAGGACGTGTCTTGGTATCAAGTTAAAAATTCGCGCGAATTTTTAACTTGAAACCAAGACACGTCCTCTTTCCCACAAACAACTACTCGTACTACCATTCATCGTATTTGATCGTAAATTATTTTGTTGTGAAAATAGGTTGATATTTTGGTATGAAACCAAAATTCGCGCGAATTTTTGTTTCATACCAAAAAAAAGTATCACCCTATTTTCACAACAAAATAATTTACATTAAAATTCTTAATATTTGAAAGCATTGAATATGTATTAAATCGTTTTCGATGAATGGTAGTACGAGTAGTTGTTTGTGGAAAAAAGGACGTGTCTTGGTATCAAGTTAAAAATTCGCGCGAATTTTTAACTTGAAACCAAGACACGTCCTTTTTCCCACAAACAACTACTCGTACTGCCATTCATCGCATTTGATCGTAAATTGTTTTGTTGTGAAAATAGGTTGATATTTTGGTATGAAACACAAATTCGCGCGAATTTTACATTCAAATTCTTAATATTTCAAAGCATTGAACATTTATCTTTATTAAAAAAAAATTATTCCTATGAAAGACAGTGAAATAGATAAGTCAACAGAGTTATTGGAAAACGGTAAGATAACGGTGAAAATCTTTTTAACTTGGATAATATATGACAGAAACGGCATGTGTACAAATGTGGTACCAAAAGTAAATATTTTCCAAGAGGAAATTCGAAAAGTTTGCTTTTCAGATGAAAATAAAATCTTTGAAAAATAACTCAATTGCTGAACAAAATAACGCCTTCAAGTGGCCTTGTTGCCTAGAAAAATTGTATCTAAATTGATGTTGTATAACTTTATATGTTATCAATTACTATTTTTGCTGCATACGAACAAAAAAACATAACAATCGATTAAATTTTTTGGGGAATTATTTCATTTTTAAAATTGGGGACTTGTTTCATAATGAAATAAGTCCCCAAATTTGGGGAGTTATTTCATTTTATTTTGGGGAGTTATTTCACTTCGTTGGGGAGTTATTTCATTTAAATTTTTGGGGACTTATTTCATTATGAAATAACGCCCCAAATTTAGGGACTTATTTCATTTTCAGTTTGGGGACTTATTTCATTGGGGACTTATTTCCTAACGCCTCTCATAATCATAATATATCGCCTAAATCACCAAAATCAGTAGGTTTCTTCCCCTATGGGACCTCCATTAACCCTCCAAATTTCAAGACTATCCGATCAAATATGCGACCTGTAGCGTGTAAAAAAAATAAAAAATGGGATGTATCACCGACTATAACGATATCTCCGTTATTTGGTCACTTACGCCAGCGTACTTTACATCATAGTAAAGATGAGATTTCCTACTTTCATAGTCAGGATTTGCTTTTGGAAAGTCCCCAACCAAAGCTGTGATATTCGTCATCGCAAAATGAAAAGTTGGGTTTTATTTGCGACTATTGTGATATCTTCGTTGTTTGACCACCTTCGACAAACCTACTTTACATCGTTAGAAAGGTAATATATTCGACTTTTATTGTCAGGCTTTGCTTTTGGTATACCCCTTATAGAAGCTGAGATATTCGGTTTGGAAAAAACCTTGACTTTTTCTCCAAATAAGTTTTTTGCCCATTTGAATTTTATCTGACCATCACCAAAATCAATAGGCTTCTTTCCCCCTGGGACCCCCATCAACCCACAAAATTTCGTGACGATGCGATCAAAATTGCTTCCTGTAGCGTGATTACAAGGTTTAGATGGACAGACGGACGGACACACATACCCAAATCGATTCTTATATTTACCCTCCTAACATAGTGGTGTATGGCATAATTTGTGAGAGGTATAAAGTTTATTTTGACGCTCAATGTACGTATGTATATACATACGTACAAACATATTTTGATTCAATAAGAAATACGATGGGTGATGCTAAGAATGCATATTATAATGATGAAGATAAAGATAGTTGTGGGTAGGTGGGTGGCTGTTTGTCTCTAGTTTTGTTGGAATGCCGGATAAAATATTCGAAGAAGAGCAAATAGTTAACATGTGCCAAAGGAGTCTTGCTGTTACTGTTAAATCATGTTTCAGTTTCTACTCTGACAAACTTATGACACGATACATTACAAGAAATTTCATGTTTCCATGAAATGGAGTCATATGTTGAATAACAAACAGCCAGCCCATGTGCAAACCGGTATATTTGTAAACTATTATGTAATACTATTGGGGATGAGTAACCAGGCAATCAAACAGCCAGCGATCGTCAAAGAATTAAGTGTATGTAGAAAGATTTGTGGGCGGATGTATACGTGCGTGCATTGATACTACAATTATTTGATGGGCAAATATTTAAATTAGTTATGGTAAAACCCAAGGTTCTACAATCATGTATTGGGCATTAGTATGTTTTCAATTGAAAGCAGAGATTTTCATTTCGTTTTACAGATATACCACGGTGTGCCTTAACCAAATTTAAATGGAAGGTGCTTACACCTAGGAAAATTTTGCAGATTCTGAAACTACAAGGATCATAGATGAGGAATCTCAAGAAACAAAAAAAATCGCCGGTGGGATTTTCAAATAAATCGTGATTTAAGTTCACATTGTTAGGGGTTCTTTAGGTTTTCACGATTTTGCTTGGAAACCGCGATTCCTATGTAAATGGACACAAGGAAAATGTTGTAACTGTGAAAATTCTCTACAAGATTGACCTTTATGATATTTTCGTAGGTTTTACCGTTTAGAAGTTCAAATTGAGACAATGCACTGACCGTATCGCCTCCTTATAAAACAATATCATGCTCAGTGCGCCTTATGTAACTTTCGATGAAAATCGCTTACACATGGGAAGATTTCGCTGATTCTGAAACAGCAATGTTCATAGATAAGAAAAATAAAAAATCAGAAAAAATCGCCGGAGGGATTTTTAAATAAATCGCGATCAAAATTCACAATTTTAGGGATTTTTTAGGTTTTCACGATTTTGCTTGGAAACCGCAAGTCGTATCGAAATGAGTCTGAAGAAAATGTTATAGCTGTGAAAATTCTCTATAAGACTGACCTTTAGGTTTTTTCGTAGGTTTTACCATTTTTGAGATATAGAGGTTCAGTTCAAATTTTTAGGTTTTTATCTTAAGTCTTCAAGATTTTGCTTGGAAACCGCAAGTCATATCAAAATGGGACTAAAGAAAATAGTCAGTGCATTGTCTCAATTTGAAATTCTATATCTCAAAAATGGTAAAACCTAAGAAAAAGTTATAAAGGTCAATCTTGTGGAGAATTTTCACAGCTACTACATTTTCTTTAGCCCCATTTACATAAGACCCGCGGTTTTCAAGCAAAATCGTGAAAACCTAAAGAACCCCTAAAAATCTGAACATATATCTATGAGCATTGTAGTTTCAGAATCTGCAAAAACTTCCCAGGTGCATGCACCTTCCATTTAAAATTAGTTAAGGCGCACCGAGATACATATTTGGCAACCATTTGCATGCATGTGTAGTATCCAATGGAAATTATAAAGGCGTCTATACAGAAATTTAAAATAACTGACCTTTACATAAGCATATGGTATAGGAGCGTTAAAATTCTCAGAACGATCGAACAATTTATAAGCCTTTAATATTGCAGCCACCGCGTTACAAAGGTTAGTGGTTCAATCCATCCATAATCACAGCATCACATCCTTCTGCGGCGACATTTCCCCTCATTAAAATACTAGCCACATTTTCAAAGTATTTCGGTGTGTCTGTGAATGATGTCGTACTATTTTCGACAAACCGCCAGTGATTTAAAATTTGTTTTTACTAGTCGATCTACTTCTCTGGGGTCTTCTCTAAAAAAAGAAGCAGATCGACATATTCCATATTTTTGTCTACTATAAGACCGTATTTGAAAGACCCATACGTTGAATGGTATTCTTAGCCATGTTTGAATTTGGCGCAAGGCTCATGTCGCTTTTTAAGATGACTGACACATGGTCCTGAGATAAGAACAAAAAGAACCCCTCCGCACAGTTTAGTACTAAACGATGTTTTAGACAAGCATTCAAACTTTTATGAGATCTTATAACATCCCGCTGGAGAAGTCTAAATGAATTGAAAGATGGTGTCGTCAGACACGCCGTTCGGACTCGGCGATCAAAAAGTAGGTTCTATATCATTGAGCCAATAAGAAATCAAAGCGCACTCATTAATATGAGAGAAGGCTCCCTTGTCCTTTCGGAGATGAAAATATGTATGTATTTATAATATCCTCCATGAGATACTACTTAGGTCTAAATAAGATTTCTAAAAACAAAGCCACATCTCGAGAAATAATAACCACGCTCTACAAGACACAGATATTTCTCCTGCTAACGTATGGATCAGAGGAAGGGTGCAGCTGAGACTGCACTTAGTGTAGTAGAAAGGTTAGCTGTAGAATTTTAGATTTGAGCCATGTTTTAGGTAGGAGTCGGCTTCGGACTGTGCCGCATGCTGGGCATATCGCTCATTTACTCAAAGAGTGATACATTTCAAAAAATCCAGATTCGAGAAAAACGCGTTTTAAGTTGGCGATCGAAATTTGACTTCCCAACTTGAAATGATTGTTACACAAAAACCAAAAAACTTCTTGGACCATATTTTGTAAACAGCTAGCCTGATACCAGTGTTAAATTTATGTGCAAGGTCAAGCATGATTTGAAGTGTCTTAGTCCTTCATAAACTCAAAAAACTTTGTTGTTGCATTATGTCAAACTCGTAGTAAATGACCTGTAACTCGTTGAGTTTTAAAGATATCGACATGAAAATTTGATACAAGATAAAGGAGAAGTCGCAAAAAATATAAATTGCTAACTCAGAAAACGCATTTTTTTAGTTATGCCACTCCTTGAGTAAATGAGCGATATTTTTACACTGTGTCATCGATCCTTGCCCTATAGGAATTCAAACTACTGCACGATCCCGATCGTAGTTGAGGTAAAACAACTCTGGCTGGTTTGCCGCTATCGATGCGGGATGTTCTTCGAGGACCGCATTTACACGATAGTTGTAAATTGCATTTGCGATTGCATCATTGTGAATCCTATTTAAGGACCTTGTTCTAACATCTTAGTTTGTCGCAGATAGCTGTGGAAAGCGCGGACGACATGAACATGCTGTCTAATGTGACCGCTAGAATCCTGAGGTTGTTGGTGGTCAGAATCTACTACTATCGACAATGACATCCAACTCAGTACTCACCTCTGCACTTCAGAACAGAGTGGCCTTAGATAAGGTGGAGCATATTTGCATATGCCTCTCGTGGAAAAAGGTGGCAAGATCAGTCAAATGAGAGTTTAGCGTTTCACAATTGACATAAGGGAAGGTACCTCACACCAAGATCGTGCAATTATCTGCATACGTTACGTTTTCATTGCTGGGGGGTGGAAATACAATAGAGGTAGAGGTAAAACAGTTCCGGAGATATCACCACACCTTGGGGAACTCCTTGTTTCACTCTACGGACTTAGACTTCGTTTTTCCACGTAGTCTGCTCAATTTCCTCAAAAAAGGTAGAGTGCTTGACAGTATCAAAGGCGTTTGATAAGCCGAGCGCCACCATCTCTGTCCTATCGCACAACTTGTTCTGATTGAGTTCTCGACTAATTTGTGTAGAAATGACGTGCAGCGCTGTTGTCGTGCTGTACTGTCAAGACTTCGGGCAAGATGTAAGTGGCTAGCGACATGTTGAGAATTTTAGTGATATACTCGACTTCCGGCACATCCAGCAATTTCAGTATTACCATCAGGGGCCAACGCTTAGGATGATAACTGTCGGACTGTCCATTAAAATAACTTGCGCACCTCTTCGTATCGGTCAGTGTAACGTCGCAAAACGTGACTGAGAGACCTTCTTTCTTTCCATGGTTCGAGAGTGACTTAATAGTTGCCCACAATTCACTTATTCCGGCTTATAGTTGTCCACAATTCACTTGCTACCCCAAAAGAGACTAAATACACAATTTCAGCCATTTCGGTTACATTATATGGCTAAAACCTATAAAATCCCGAAAATTGGGAGGTTTATAACGACAAATATCGACAAATTTCTGGAATATAGTTTTGAGACCCTTAAGAAGACTTTTAACCATTTCAGTTAGATAATGTGGCAGAAATCTTCAAAATATCGAAAAATGGGGGAACCGTTATATGGGGGCAACATCGAAATGTGGTCCTATATAATATAGCCCATTTTCAATACAAATAGAAACTTCTGTACCAAATTATAAAGTTCTTTCTAAAATATTGCGAGTCGTTACATGGACGGACTGATGGACATGGTTATATCGACTTAAATTTTATAGTGTCCCCGACGAATATTTCGACGTGTTATGAACAAAATGACAAATTTAGTAATTTATAAAACGATACATATGTATGTACAATGAGGTGGCAGCCAGTGGCCGGAACATGGGTATTGTGTGGTCCCGAGTCAACGTGGTATCGAAGAACCAGCCGCTCTTAACGAAAAGAACATTTTAATTGAAAACAAGTAAAAAAGCGTAAAGTTCGGCCGGGCCGAACTTTTCATACCCTCCACCATAAAATATTCTGAACTAAAATGGAATAATTAGTTTTCATTCCTGCCCCTAACTTTAAGTGAGTACGTGAAAATGTCAGATAATGTACATAAAATGTTTCATTCGGTAGGCCCTTTTCTAGGGTGCCTAAATCTAACTATGTATGTTGACAATTTTTGGCGGGCTAGAAATTGGGAGGTACCGCTATATAGGGGTTATAATAAAACATGGACCTATGTTAACAGTTTTTGATGGGAGCCTTTAATGTCAAATAACTCCTAATTCGGTTAAAAATTGTAGCTAGAATCCTCAAAATACCGAAAATCGGTACATAACGTGGGAACTTCAAATGTCATTAACAGCTAGTTCGGAGGTATGTGGGCTATACGAAAATATGAACTTAAATGAACAATTTTTTTTACTTTTAAATTTCAAATTACAGAAAGTTCGTCCAAAAAATAAAGCTAAGGTACGGAAAATCGGGAGGTTTGTTTGGGGCTATACGAAAACATGGACCTACGTTCGGTTAAACATTTTAAGTAAAATCCTCAAAGTACCGAAAATCGGGAAGTATCGTTATATTGGGGCTATGTTGAAAATTGTTGATGCAGTTGTGTGGTGACCACTACAACCTTCAAATGTCAAATTACAGTTAGTTCGGTTAAAAATTTTAGCTAAAATTGCCAATTACTGAAAATTGGGAGGTACCGTTATATGGGAGCTATATCCGAACATGGACCTATGTTGACAATTTTTTATGGAGAGGTGTTGTGACTACTAAGAACTTCAAATGTCAAATTACTGCTAGTTCGGTTTAATATTGTAATTAAAATCATCAAATTACTGAAAATCGGGAGGTACTTTTATATGGGAGCTTTATCAATACATCGACCTTTCTTGACAATTTTTGGTGGAGAGGTGTGGTGACCACTAAGAATTTCAAATGTCAAATGTTCAAATTACAGATAATTCGGGTTAAACTTGTAGGTTAAATTCTCAAAATACCGAAATTCCGCTATATGGGGATACCGAAATCCGTTATACCGAGGTACCGTTATATGGGGCTATACCAAAACATGGACCTACGTTCATAATTACTTCGAATATAAGTTTTTTGGTCACTAAGAACCCTAAATATTTTGTTATATAAGTTTAGTGACGCTTAAGAGCCCTAAATGTTAAATTAGAGCTAAATCGGTCTAAAAATGTAGCTAAAAACGTCAAAATACCGTAAATCGGGGGGTACCGTTATATGGGGGCTATACCAAAACGTGGACCTATGTCCACAACTTTTGTTATATAAGTTTACAGACACTTAAGAACCCTAAATGTCAAATTATAGCTAAATCGGTCTGAAAATGTAGCTAAAAACGGCAAAATACCGTAAATCGGGGGTACCGTTATATGGGGGCTATACCAAAACGTGGACCTATGTCCACAACTTTTGTTATATAAGTTTATTGACACTTAAGAACCCTAATTGTCAAATTGTAGCTAAATCGGTCTGAAAATGTAGCTAAAAACGTCAAAATACCGTAAATCGGGGGGTACCGTTATATGGGGGCTATACCAAAACGTGGACCTATGACCACAAGTTTTGGTATGTAAGTTTACTGACACTTAAGAACCCTAAATGTCAAATTATAGCTAAATCGCTCTGAAAATGTAGCTAAAAACATCAAAATACCGTAAATCGGGGGGTACCGTTATATGAGGCTATACCAAAACGTGGACCGATATAGCCCATCATCGAACTTGACCTGACTGCAAACAAAAGACGCATTTTCCCAAAATTTCAGCGTCCTATCTCCATTTTTGTGGATGCTAGAGTGATTACCACAGACGGACGGACGGACGTGCACAGATCGACTCAGAATTTTACCCTGATCAAGAATATATATACTTTATAGGGTTGCAAATGAGTATTTCAATGCGTTACAAACGGAAAAACAAACTTAATATACCCTCCATACTATGGTGGAGGGTATAAAAAAAAAACTCACAAAAATACATATCAAAAGAGATCAATTTTACTGCAAAATAAACATACAACTTTATGATTTTATCAATTAAAAACAATTACAATGCCATTAACATTAACTTTCATTTCTTACTATAGTAATTGTACACATTACTTTTTCTGATATCACTTGTAACTTGTCACTACGTTAATGGAAATTTCAATGTCTGGAAATGGAAATGCTCACTTCTGTGGCTCTGCTTTAGCAAGTACCGTTAGAAGTTGTAAAAAGATAGCCGCAATACTAAAATTTTATGTGTCTACGAAAGATTTGAATAGTTACAATCATAATTTTTAGACATAGATTTTTGTTTCTTTTGTCGCCGGCTGGGACCACAGTACTAGGGTGTCCAAAACCGAAACCGGTTAATCGGTTAACCGGTTTTGAGTTACAAAACCGAAACCGGTTTTCGCCAAAAACGTCATTTTCGGTTAACCGAAAAAACCGGTTATTTGTGTCGGTTAACCGGTTTTAAAAAAGTAGTAATATTTTTAAAATTTCATTACAATTGTATTCTTGAAAGTAAACTAAACATAACTAACAAACGGTACGGCTAAATTATAAATGTCAGATACCTTTAAACTTGAAAATATTTAGTGTAAAATGGCACAACTTCAATAAAGTTCAATTGAACGATCTATGAAAAAACTGCGTATACGTAATATCACACGTTTGTTTGAATGACGTTATTCATACGTTTTTGAATTATTACGAATTTAAGGTTGTAAAGGGTAACGATAACAAAGTACATTTGGATTCCGGCACGATAATTTGAGGTTCTCACTGCAAGAAGGAGAATCCAGACTTAATAAAATGTAAATTTAATTCCTTTGTTACACAATCGTATATTTGTAAGGGCTTTTACTATTCTTAAAGCACAATTTCTGACTTATGTTTGCTGTCTCCACTTTAAGGTTGAATGTTAAATAACAAGGATATTATCAGATAATTATATAATAAAGAATTAGTTATACTAAATTTACCCCTTGCCGCACATTTTTAATCAAATAGTTATCAATTATGAGCAATTTTGTACCTATTTTACAAAACCGGTTTAAACCGGTTAACCGGTTTTGAAAATGTTTGAAAACCGAAAACCGGTTTTTGAAAAAACTGAAAATTTCGGTTAACCGAAAACCGTTTTGTTTGGAAAAACCGGTTTTTTGGACACCCTACACAGTACAGTGGCCAGAACATGGGTGTTGTGTCGTCCCGAGTCAACGCGGTATCGAAGAACCAGCCGCTCTTAACGAAAAGAACATTCTAATTGAAAAAGATTTAAAAATACATACTTCCAAACAGAAGAGGCGAAATTTTTTTCTTATTCCTTTCATTTCTTTTAGCCACGAGAATGAGGATATTATTAAGCCAGTTATGCAAGCCAACTGATGCAAAACAGTTTCCATATGACTATATAATAATTCTCGATAATGACCTCTACTTTACGCCTTAAGTTTTACTTACCCAATTTTTTTCTCTTCACAAACGAGGAGCGAACACAAAGCCTTGAAGTCCTCATTTTCATTTCACTTCATTACGGATGTCATAAAAAATTCCTTCTGTATAATTTGTTGACAATAACCCAAAGACTGTTTGAAAATGAAAATATGGAGATTTTGTTTTTTCAAATAATATGGGCTGCCTAAGAAAACAAATAACACGACTCTGTTTTCTTTTTTTCTAGCAAGTTACACTTTATCTAAACTGCTTCGTTGTTGTGTTTCTTGGAACGTATCTACTTGGCTGGAATGAAATAAAGTGAAATGAGATGATGAAAAAACCATGAGAATACCTTTCATTTTTATAACAGGCTTCATTTGCAAAGAACTCCTTTGTCTGTGTGTTTTCCTCCAACAGCAGCAACAACAAAGACTAACAGCCCAAAGCTTGTGTTAAAGCACCAACAAGCCTATATTCATAAAAAACAACAATATTTTAGGTCCTTTTGTAGGTAATGAATATGCGAGCGGGGGGTGAAGGACACGCTTGTAGTCCTTCTCCCTGTTTACAAAGAGTGACCATCAAGACCAGCATAACTTGTTTGTGGTAATTTTTTTTTACTCACAGTTATTGTGGCTATGTTTGAGGGTTAAGGCCACAACTAGCTTTTATGTTTAAAACCTCCTTTTCTGCCAGGCCTAAATAAATACCAACAATGAAAATAGCTTGAAAGTGTAATGAGTCGTTTGCTTCTTTTTGTTTTGGTGGTAGTTTCAACAAAGGGCCAATACCGGTCATAATGGAACCATTTAAAAAACAATACATTTTTCCATTTGTGATTAGTATCTATTTGTGTATTAGGGTGAATAGAATGGAGTTCTATACAACCTTTATAGTCGTAATTGGCTACAATTAGATATTTGAAAAAATCTTAAATTTTGGCCCAATAAAAATCTACCCCTAGAATTTAGGCATTATTTTCACAGAAATGACTTTTATTTAATTTCTCTTGGTAACATTTCTTCACTCCAATATCTTAATGACTTTATTTGAACTATGCCCAAACACATTGTACAAATTTACAAATATGGAGGAAGTATTCAAATACTAAATGCAAACATTCTAGGATGCCATATGTTTGTATAAGTGTTGTGTTTGCTTAACAATATGTGTACGCATATACATACATATGAATATGCATATAAGTATATGCATACATACATGAATATGACTCAAAGTAATTTTGTATAGTGTTGAGTTTTGTTATTGTCCACAGTTCATGCAACTATGATATTTGACTCTTATTACACACAAAACAAGACATACATACAGACACAACTATAATGGATTTTCTGCTCTTTATATTGTCGCTAAAAGGAGTTAAATGAATACATAAATGTAGTTGCTTCAAGTTCTAAGGGCAAATCTTTATGAATTATAATAGAACTTGCAGACTCGAACACATACACAAGCAAATCCATTTCTACGTAGTATACTACCTATGTATACATACACAGATGACACAACTACTACTAGTACTACTACTGCACTACGAATACAAACAAGTCTTGTTATGACAATAAAACCCAAAGTACTTAGAACGGAAATGATGATGCTGAAGCTGATACAAAGAGGACTAATAAACAACAATTTATAAGTGGTCATGGCGAAGAAACCAAGCCTGAGGACATCTTTGGTCATATCAGTTGATGTGTGTATATTTGTGTGTATGCATGTGCAGTAAGACAAAAGAAGCAACATTTAAGTGCTTGTCGTTCAGATTATTTAACTTGTATGTGTGTGAATCCTAAAACTGAATCATGCGGTTAATTATTAAATTCATTTGAATTTATGTTGAAAATTTTATACAAAAAAACAAAACTAAAGTCACTTTAAATTTAGTTGCAACCCAAGAGCGTTTTTGTGAATTTATGCTGAGTTAGAAATTTTTACGAAGCAGGATTTAATTTTTAAAGTGATGAGAGATGCCAGAAACTTTCTCCTTTTGTTTTAAAATAAAAAAAAATAATTTCTCAGAGATTATAATATCTAATATTAGAAAGAATAATATTTTCGACCGACGCAGCGGAAGAAACAAATAATGACAATTATAAACACCACTCCACGTGGATGTCGCCAGATGAAGTCTCAAATAACAAAACTGAGCCTCAGCCCAGTCAAAATAGACATTGAAATAGCAAAAATTCGCACAAAGCTGAATTTCTGTGGAGAGCTAGGGTTTGCATTAGAAGCAACGTCCTAAAGTCTCCATCGATCCCATGTGTTAAAAAAAAACGGTTTTTGAAAACGGTTGATCTAATCAAAAAGTGACTAAAGTGAATATTGTGGACAGAAAAATTATCTACAAGTTTGGACTTTAAAATTTTTTCGTAGAAGGAACCTTTCTTGAGATATACCTGTTCTAAAAAACACATAATTTTTATTCACATTTAATGGAAATCTGCACATATTCATACGAACCGGCTAAAATAACCGAACTAACCGGGTCTGAATATTGTGGACAGAAAAATTATCTACAAGTTTGGACTTTAGCATTTTTTCGTAGAAGGAACCTTTCTTGAGATATAGCTGTTCTAAAAAACACATAATTTTTATGCACATATAAGGGAAATCTGCACATATTCATACGAACCGGCTAAAATAACCGAACTAACCGGGTCTGTCCAGCTTTGGTTGGGGACCTTCCAAAAGCAAAGTTTGACTATGAAAGTAGAAACTCCCATCTTTACAATGATGCAAAGTAGGTTGGCGTAGGTGGCCATATAACAGAGATATCGCAATAGTCGGTAATACGTCCCAGTTTTCCACTTTTTTTTGTAATCATCCTACACGTCGCAATTTTTATTGGATCCTCACGAAATTTTGGGGGTTAATGGGGGTCCCACAGAGGAAGAAACCTATTGATTTTGGTAATGGTCGTATATTATTCAGGGGTCGGAATGGGGAAAAACTTATTTGGAGAAAAGGCCAACTTTTAATTTCAAAGCGGATATCTCTGTTTTTGTAAGAGGCATATCGAAAGCAAAAACTTGCAAGAAAATAATGGCAGAAAATATCACCTTTACAACGATGTAAAGTAGGTTGTCTTAGGTGGTCAAACAACAGAGATATCGCAATAGTCGGCATTGCATCCCTTTTTCCATTTTTGGTACAATCGCACTACAGATCGGAATTTTGATCGGATCCTCACGAAATTTTGGGTGTTGATGGGGTTCACAGAGAGAAAGAAGCCTATTGATGTTGGTGATGATCGGCTAATACCCACAGAATGGTCAAAAACGTGTGTGGAGAAAATTCAAAGTTTTATTCTTTTTGCGAATATCTCGGGATATTCCAACGACAAAGCCTGTCAATGGAGGAAGAAAAGATAACATTTACATTGATGCAAAGTAGGTTGGCGAAGGTGGTCAAAGAACGGAGAAATCGCAATAGTCATTAATGCATCCCATTTTTCCATTTTTTGTAATCCAGCTACAGGTCTCAATTTTGATCGGATCGTCACGAGTTTGGTGATGGTTGAATAATATTCATGGGGTCGGAATGCGCAAAACACTTATGTGGAAAAAATTCATACTTTAATTTTTATGCGACTATCTCCGCATCTACAAGGGGTGCTCCACGACAAAGCCTGTCAATGGAACAAGAAAATATCACATTTATATTGATGCAAGATAAGTTGGCGTACATCCCACTTTTCCATTTTTTTATTTGAGTGGAGCATGCTGAATGTAGTGGCTGGATTTAGAACTTTTTCCACAGAAAGTTTTCAAAAACTAAATTTTTGTGGAAAATAGCCGGCCTTCGGCCGGGATTTAAGACTATCTTCTATAGACAGATACTAAGCAGGGCTAATGCGATCATAATTATTTTTGTCAAAAATTATATGGTTTTTCGGAACTTTCGAAGCCTACATCTCGGGAAATACGGACTTCCCGCACATTATATACATACATATATATTGGCTTAATCAGCATTCCAAGACATACCTGTGAACAAGAATTTAGAATTTTCTGAGTCCAGCCACTACATTCATCTTATGCCTTTAAATTAACACAAAATGTGGCATTGATGCTAAAATATCAGAGTTATTGATTGCATCCCAATTTTAATATTTTGAATTTTACCAGTCAAAAGCTTATGCACAGGGGTAGTGGTGTAGGGTATCACATAGTCGGCCCGTCCCGACTACATATATCCTTGGCTCACTTGTTTGTAAATGGAATATGAAAGAATTGGCAGTATTGCCCATATATGATTAAACTATATTTTCTTGATCAGGTTAGAATTCTTAGTCGATATAGCCATCGATATCCATATGTTGTAATCATTCTAGCGTCCGCAATAATTTAGCTAGAACTCTATATTTTTTCCCGAGTTTTTCCTTACGCAGATCAAGTCCTAATATGGGCAATATTAGCCCATATTTTGGTATAGCCCCCATATAATGTTACTTCCCGCTTATCGGTATTTTGCGGGATTTAACTACATTTTTAGACCGAACTTTCTGTAATTTAAAATTTGAGGTTCCCAGTGGTCGCAAAACATCTCCACCAAAAATTGTCAGCATAGGTCCATTTTTTGCGGAGTTTGGCTATATTTTTTGACAGAACTAGGTGTAGTTTGACATTTCAGGTCCACAGTGGTCACCAAGCTTCTCCTCTAAAAATTGCCGATATAGATTCATGTTTTGGTATAGCCCCCATATAACGATGGATGGAAAGAAGGAAAATAGGACCTCCGTCACGTTTGGCAAGATTACGCTGACTGATCAGAAGTGGCTCAAGCCATTTCAATCGACAGTTTGCCAAGAACCCCCAAAGCGTTAGGCCCTAATGAAATCTCCATGGTAATGCCGAAACAACTGGATGAGCCAGGAGTTGGTTATGTCACTAAAGTTCTCAGTCTGTCGCTAGACACTCACATCGTTTCCGAAGTTTGGAAAATGAGCAGGGTTGTCCCGCTATTGAAGCCAGACAAGGTCCAGCTGACCGATTTCGCTTTTATCGCCCGTAGCAAAGAACCTTGAGGCTTAAATTCTCCCCGGCGCACAGTGCGAAATATGGGACCTTTAGTGGAACTTTACTCAAAAATTAAAGTACATAAAACTAATGAGATTCTTGTTGAATTCTATTGCTAAGTATCCCATGACTAATGCCTCATATTCAGTTTTGCAATTTGCCCCGCGAAACAACTAGAAATGCACTTAAAAGTTGCACTTCTGTTTTACAATATTTATTTTCTAAAAAAATTGCTTGTACGTTAGTTGACTATAGTTTTTGTTGCTGTTATAATTCTCGACAATTTTTTGATTATTTGGCGTTTAAAGATTTGTAATATCTAATTTAGTTTAGTTGCTATTCGTTCCCCAAAAATGTGCTTTTTTAAAAGTCTACTAAATTATTTTTTTATAAGTTTTGGAGGTTCATTAATGGATTGTGGAGAATTGCAGAATATCGCACATTTTCTGAGATGTTGGATATTTTTCTAAAGACAAACCAAAAATTAGCTGCAGGTTTGCGAGATATGCGACTTTTTCAGAAGTATATTTTTGAAAATTTGATAGAAGAACCGGTTTTAGACGTCAATGTGGTTTCGTTTATCCCAAAATGGTTCACCAATACTAAGAAATTTTGCTTTTAATAGTTTTATGACTATTCATGCGAATTTCATTCACATTTTACACCGTTAAAGACCATACGAAACCAGAGGATATATTTGCCACAAAATCTAAATATTTTCACAATTTTTAATTTATGGCATTTTTAAGATGTTTTCTTGGATTTAAATTGTGGTGTATACATAAATGTTGTTAAAATTTGACATTGTCGTTTTGGCTATAAGTTTGGCTGGATAGAACGACCGACCACACAACAGATTTGTAGTAGTTTTGTGGTCAAATAATAAATATTTATTTCATTTATTGTTTATTTAAATAACAAACAAGTAAGAAAAGCGTTAAGTTCGGCCGGGCCGAAATTTTTATACCCTCCACATCGAACTGTATTGAAGTGAATTCCAAAAATTCCGAAAATTGGGAGATATCGTCCCATGGAGGCTATATAAGGGCGTTGACCTACGCCGACAAATTTCAGGTGGAAAATTGTATACCCTTAACGAAGACTAACTACAAAATTTCAATCATTTCGGTGGGATATTGAGGTCACAACCTTCAAAATATCGAAAATCAGGAGGTACCGTTCTATGGGGGCTATATGAGTGCGTGAACCTATACCTACAAATTTCTGGGGGAAAGTTTTGTACCCCCAACGAAGAATAAATACCAAATTTCAGCCATATCGGTGTGATAATGAGGCTAAAACGTTCAAAATATCGAAAATCGGGAGATATTGTATTATGGGGGCTATATCAACACGTGGACCTATATAAACATTTTATTGTAGAAATGTTTCTTAGCCTCTGGAAACACAAAATACAAAGTTACAACCGAGTCTTTGGTCAAATGGGTCTAATACATTCAAAATATATTAAAATGACGCGTACTTTATAAGGGGTCTTATGTGGGGACTATACCAAAACGTGGACCTATATAACCCAACTTTGGTAGGAATGTTTTCTGGCCTCTGAAGACACAAAATACCAAATTACAACCAATTCTGTGGTCAAATGGGTCTAATACATTCAAAATATATTAAAATGACGCGTACTTTATATGGGGCCTTATATGGGGGCTATACCAAAACGTGGACCTATATAACCCAACTTTGGTAGGAATATTTTTTGGCCTCTGGAGACACAAAGTACCAAATTACAACCAATTCGGCGGTAAAATGGGCCAAATATCTTAAAAATTCCTTAAAACGACGACGCGTCACGCGTCATTTTGTATGGGGCTATACGAAAGCGTGGACCTACATAGCCCGCTTTCAATACCAAAAGTCCTACTTAAATATAACATATTTTCCCAAAATTTCATCAACCTACGTCAATCCGTTCGGACGCTAGAGTGATTTCCACAGACGGACAGACTGACAGACGGACAGACATGGCTATATCGATGTAGAATTGCACGCTGATCAAGAATATGTATACTTTGTGGGGTCTTCAATGATTATTTCGAGTAGTTACAAACGTAGTGACAAACTTAATATACCCCCATCCTATGGTGGAGGGTATAAAAAGGGTCACCACCGATATATGGGGGTTATAGGAAACCACAGGTCTATGTGGCCCATATTTATCCACATACGACCCTCAACTATAAGAAACAAAAGCAAGCCGTGTGATAGAACACTGATGGTGGCGCTTGTCTTGTCAAAAGCATTTGAGGACATCGAGCAGACACAACTCCGGCCAAATTTGAAACCCACCCCATCCAGACTGCATTGCTTATAATAACTTGTGACGTAACGCTTAATGCTTATATTGAAAAGCTTATTATAATATAATCTCAAGCTTTTTTGGTATGTTGGGTACCTACAAAAATACACACAGATACATATAACAGAGAATACCGACCAGAGAAAAATACAAAGACAAAGAATTGTAAAGACTGGAAAAAGTGCATAATGCAAATATGTTTATGAAACAAAGTATATAAACATTTTATTAACAACAGGGGTATGTTAATGTTTAAAACTCCATTAAAGCGCATTTCGGCTTATACGAATTGTAGGAAAGCAAAAAGTTGGACTTAGGATTGTATTCCATAGCAGTTTTTTTTTATTAAGTCTATAGATTATATAATCCTTACAGACTAAGTTACAACTAAATATTTACAACAAATATATGTTTCATTAGGTATTTAAATGTAATATAATTTTTCTTTTTACTGTATTGCGATTATCAGAAATATCGAAAAGATCCTACAATTTATTAAAATCAACAAAAATTCGACGTAGCGGGTCGTTATTTGCATAGTTTGATCTAAAATAATTTATTTGCAATAGCTGGTAGCTTCGTGATGGTCTGAAAGGGACATTTATAAAGATTTTGTTTAAGATAAAATCCGAAATTATTTTTCCTTGTAGAATATTTAAAAGGAATGTTACATTCAGCATAACACGGCGACTCTTTATTGTAGGTAATTTAATTATGCTCAGTCTATCTTCGTAGGAAGGTAGAGATTGTGGATTCCAACCTTGACCTTTGAGGCAAAATAGAAGGAATTGCTTCTGTACTGATTCAATTGCATTTGAATGAATGATATAGGGTGAGTCCCATATAATCGATCCATACTCTAAAGTACAACGTACAAACGATATATATAATTGCTTTGTTACTAAAGTGTCGGCGAATTCCTTGCTATATCGCTTAATAAATCCCAAGGTTTTATAAGCTTTGTTAGTAATTAAAGAGATATGCTCTCTTAAATCCAATCGGTGATCTAGATGTATTCCCAAATCGTTAAAAGACTCTACGTATTGAACTTTACGATCATGTAGGTAATAAGTTGTGTTTATCTTTTTTAGCCTATAGTATGACATATGTTTGCATTTCAGTAAGTTTAATTCTAATAAATTAGTTTGACACCATTCATAAAATCTGTTTAAGTCAGATTGTAGGAAAATGTGGCTTGTAGAATTATTAAACGAATAATAAATTTTGACATCATCTGCATACATTAAAACATTTGAATGATTTATTACACTTGGTAAATCGTTTATGAATAACGTGAATAAAACAGGACCTAGATGGCTTCCCTGCGGAACTCCGGATAGTACAGAAATTTTGTGGGAAATAGCATTTCCAAATTTAACCATTTGAACTCTCCCTGATAGGTAAGATTTTATCCACTTCACAAACATATTGGAAAATCCCATTAGATGTATCTTTTGGAGTAATAAATTGTGGTTAACTTTATCGAATGCCTTACTAAAGTCAGTATATATGCAATATGTCTGATAGCGACATCTGAAAGCTTCGTTAACAGTGGTAGTAAGTTCCAAAAGGTTTGTGGCAGTAGATCGATTCTTTCGGAATCCGTGCTGATAATTTGACAAAATAGATGAAACCTGAAAAGATAGTGAATCTGTTACTATTTTTTCAAACAATTTTGGAATCGCATTCAACTTGGCTATGGCTCTGTAATTAGATACTTCTGATCTATTTCCTGATTTGAATAATGGAACAATAAAAGATTCCTTCCACATTGGAGGGAAGTGTCCTGTTGACATAGATTTATCAAATAGTATGTATAATGGAAAAGCAAGATTATCTGCACAGTATTTTAGAATACATGCAGGGACTCCATCTGGTCCAGGGGTAGTAATCTTTTTCGAACTTTTTATGTTTTTTAGTATTGTTGTGAAGTTTAATAAAGGAAGGCTTATTGAAGAAGACTCAGGTATTGTATATGGGTATTGGAAATCATAAATATGCGACTTATCAGAATAAGTTGATTTAAAAAATGATGCAAATGCGTTTGATATACCAATATCATCATCGGCAGAAACCGAACCGTATTTTACAATCTTGGAGAACACTTTAGACCGACGCTTGTCGTTAATGAAACTATAAAATGATTTGGGATTAGATACCAATTGATTTTTTATTTTATTTATATGCATATTATATAGCTGTCTGTTTAAGGTAGTGTATTTTGATCTTGCAATGGAGTAATTTGCAAAATCTGAAAGATTACCACTTCTTTTGAACTTTTTATATAGTTTGTTCTTTTTGTTTTTTGCTTTTGACAATGAAGCAGAATTCCATGGGGGTCCAGTATTTATTACTATTTTTCTTTTGGGAACAGATTGTGATAAACCACTTTCTAAGATAGAATAAAACTTTTTTAACATTTCGTCTAAGGAATTTAATGATTGTAGTGAAGTCCAGTCGACAGAGCTCAGATATGAATTTAGCTTATTGTAATCTGTACCTGAGAAGCAGTAGATATTATTTTTTGTATTAACGGATGTGGATTTTTTACAGTGAAACGGCAAGGGAAATTGTAAAGTTAATGTGGGATGATATTTATCTTCGGGGCAGACAAGAGGATTACATGGGAAGAGTAAGATGTCGGAGGGATGCCTCACAAATACTAGATCAAGCAATTTACCGTAGTTATTGTAAACATTAGACCCATGCTGAGTAAAGGGTTAATGCTTTGGTTTATACGTTCGCAAGTTGTATGTGGAAGAAGTTCATTACTATCAGAACTTTGAGACCACTTTATTTCAGGCAAATTAAAATCTCCAAGAGTTACAAGAACATCATTCGGTTTGGCTGTTTGAAAAGCATGAATAATAGATGAAGTATGCTTCAAATATACATCAACACTTGAAGAAGGCGGTATATACGAGCACGTGATATACATTGATAACATTCCCAAGCGGATTTTTACTGCAATAATTTCAATATCTAATGATAAAGGAAAGTCTATCTCTTCTGTCGGAAATTTCGAAGCTACAGCTATTAAAACACCGCCACCTCTATTTTTACCACAATCTTTTCGATCACGTCTGAACATTTGAAATTGATTACAAAAAAGTTCAGTATCATATACACCATTATGAAGCCATGTTTCTGTGAATGCAATAACATCATAACTAAAATCAAAGCTATCTGTAAATAAGGATGATAATTTAGTGTTTAGGTAAAATAAGGTAAAATATCTAGTTTTTTGATGGATTTTTTGGTAGACGTACAATGTTTGTTTTGGGTTCATCTTTGTAAATGTATTCGGTTATGATTGCTTTTTCAGGCCAAAATGATGGATTAATAATTGTTTCATATACATCCTCAGGAACTATAATTTGGAATGAAGTCTTGCGTCTCCTTTGAGCGTATTTAAATTTAACGACATTAATTTCAATGTTAGCTTTTAGTTTGGCCATAATATAAGCACTTATATCTTCAGTAGTCGTTTCAGCAGCAAATCGAGCAGCGAAAATAGCACGTTTTGGTGTAACTACTCTTAAATTCAATGGATTTGGAGATGGCGTGCTTAAATTGTTTGGAGATTTTGGTGTTGCTTGCGGTGAAAAGAATGCTTTTGGGCCAGAGGGAGTGGACAAGGTTTTATTTTCTGCTGGAAAATGGGAAGATATGCCTTTAGATGGCGTATCATTGATTAAAATCGACGGAGTAGATTGTGCGGAAGCTTCATTCTTCGATTTATCATTCGTAATGTAGGAAGGTTTTTTCCTTTTACGGATAGAATCAAGTGGAGATTCAAGAAAGTGGTCCAAAGATGATGCTTTATCGAAAAATTCCTTGTATTTTAAAAACTTGTCCATTAAAGAGTTCAATTCTAGGCTCATTTCATTAAATGCAGTTCGTGTTGTTTTAAAAATTGAATAAAACTCAGCATCATAAATTCGACAGTTAATGCAGCTCCATCGTAAACCCTCATCTTCTCTGAGATTATCGGCTAATTCCACACATTTGATATGATAGGCATCAAGGCAAAGCCAACATGATACCATTATTTGATGTATATCATCGATCTTGCAATTTACTTTAGTACAGCTCATTATAGTAGAAAATTAGTAACTTTGCCAATAAAGGATTTCAAGTATTATTAAGCTTTGCGAATGTTTTAAAATGATCTGGTACGAATCTTTAGTAGAGACGGGAACCAACCTTTTGTGCTACAGCCAGATGCAGGGGATGACAGATAAAGATATGGCAACTTCAAATTACAGCTTTTTCAATGCACTTGTGTTTGTTATTTACGAAAATCGCACAAAAGGGAATATACAAAACCGGAGTAATGTAAATTTATCATTCATATATTTGTTTTTATTTTGTTTTGTTTATAACAACTCAACGACTCCGAGTTATGCGAAAACTCGACAACACACAGTATGAGTAGAACTTCGAGAGTAAGAATGTTTAAGTTTATGACTTTTTTACGGCAACGGGGGCGAGAAATTCTTTATTTTATTAAGATCGAATTAAGAGCACGTCCGTTCGTATAGAATGATTAAAGGCAACTTTCCAGTTCATTGAATATGAACTAAGCGGTTAAAAACGCCTGAAATTGTTTACTACTTAACAGAATGTTGTTAAGATATCGTAATAACAGAGCTTAACTCCATCTATTGACAAATGTTAACAATTGACTTTTCCCATCTTAGTATATTTACATCTTTGAAAAATAAACAAAAAACGACATCCAAGAGATTACAGAACACATATTTTCAAGTTTCTGTGTAAATATTTTTAAAGGGTCACAGAAAACTAATGTCGCCTAAGTCTATTGTCATTTTATAATTGTGGAAAGAATGAGAGAGGGAGAGAGGAAGAGAAAATTTGCATTAAATAGCTCAAAAAAAAACTTTAAATACACCGTTAAAGTCCATACGAAACCAGAGGATATATTTGCCACAAAATCTAAATATTTTCACAATTTTTAATTTATGGCATTTTTAAGATGTTTTCTTGGATTTAAATTGTGGATGAATGTTGTTAAAATTTGACATTGTCGTTTTGGCTATAAGTTTGGCTGGATAGAACGACCGACCACACAACAGATTTGTAGTAGTTTTGTGGTCAAATAATAAATATTTATTTCATTTATTGTTTATTTAAATAACAAACAAGTAAGAAAAGCGTTAAGTTCGGCCGGGCCGAAATTTTTATACCCTCCACATCGAACTGTATTGAAGTGAATTCCAAAAATTCCGAAAATTGGGAGATATCGTCCTATGGGGGCTATATAAGGGCGTTGACCTACGCCGACAAATTTCAGGTGGAAAATTGTATACCCTTAACGAAGACTAACTACCAAATTTCAATCATTTCGGTGGGATATTGAGGTCACAACCTTCAAAATATCGAAAATCAGGAGATACCGTTCTATGGGGGCTATATGAGTGCGTGAACCTATACCTACAAATTTCAGGGGGAAAGTTTTGTACCCCCAACGAAGACTAAATACCAAATTTCAGCCATATCGGTGTGATAATGAGGCTAAAACCTTCAAAATACCGAAAATCGGGAAGTATCGTCCTATGGGTACTATTTCAAAACGTGGACCTATGTAAACATTTTATGGTAGATATATTTCTTTGCCTCTGGAAACACAAAATACAAAGTTACAACCGATTCTGTGGTCAAATGGGACTAATACATTCAAAATATCGTAAAGTGACGCGTATTATGTATATACGGGGTGTTATATGGGGGCTATACCAAAACGTGGACCTATATAAACAAACTTTGGTAGAAATATTTTTTAGCCTCTGAAAACACATAATGCCAAATTACAACCGATTCGGTGGTCAAGTGGGACAAATATCTTGAAAATTCGTTAAAACGACGACGCGTCACTTTGTATGGGGACTATACGAAAACGTGAACCTACATAGCCCGCTTTTAATATCAAAAGTCCTACGTACATATAATAGATTTTACCATAATTTCATCCTCCTACTTTAATCCGTTCGGACGCTAGAGTGATTTCCACAGACGGACAGACAGACGGACGGACATGGCTATATCGATGTAGAATTGCACGCTGAACAATAATATATATAGTTTGTGGGGTCTACGATGATTATTTCGAGTAGTTACAAACGGAATGACAAACTTAATATACCCCCCATCTTATGGTAGAGGGTATAATAACAATATAGTTTAGAATTCAAGCAATGCAAACAAATAAGAAAAACAACAACAACAACAAAGTAATGTAAATCATTTGATTGCCAGAGATAGTTGACTATAAAGGACTATTAAAGGGATCATCATTATTATAAGAAGGAATATATTAAGAAAATATACCACAGGAAGACCCCACAGGTTTGTAGGTTGAGAGTAATGGATTTCTTAACCCTACCAAAAATAAAAAGCAAAGACTAGGATAAAAGCTAAATTCAGCAACAACAGTGCAATGACAAGCACACCAAAGATATATTTTACGAGCTCATAAAAACAAACCTACGATCGACTAGAGATGAAAACAACGTCTTCGATCACTACCTTGCTGGAGTAAAGCCTCGCTCCGCATTGAACATAGCGAATAAAGTACGATCTGACACAACACGGAATCCGAACATTGGCAATGTGCCATCACAACAGTCAGCTTAAGAGCTTACCCACTACATGTCACGAAAAACCTACAAATTTGTTATTGGCCACTATAGTTCAAAAGTAGATCAATATGCGCTTTTTAAAATGAAACAAGTAAAAAAGCGTTAAGTTTGGCCGGGTATGAAAAGTTCGGTTTCATACCCTCCACCATAAAATATTCTGAACTAAAAGGGAATAATTAGTTTTCATTCCTGTCCACAACTTTTATATGGTGCCTATTTTTGGAGGAGCCTATGGTGGAGGAGCTTTGTGACAACTGGCAAATGACAAATTACATCTAGCTCAGCTAAAGATTTTAGCTTAAACACTCAAAACACCAAAAATCGGGAGGTACTGTTATATAGGGGTTATAACAAAACATGGACCTATGCTGACACTTTTTAAAGGAGAAGTTTTGTGACCACTGGAGAAGGAGAAGTTTTGTGACCCTCAAAACACCAAAAACCGGGAGGTACTGTTACATAGGGGTTATAACAAAACATGGACCTATGTTGACAGCTTTTGAAGGAGAAGTTTTGTGACCACTGGGAATTTCAAATGTCAAATTACTGGTAGTTTTGTTGAAAAATGTAGGACCAATTCTAGTTCGGTTAAAAATTGTAGCTAAAGTCCTCAAAATACCGAAACTTGGAAGGTACCGTTATATGGGGGCTATACCAAAACACGAACCTACATATGTTGAAAATTTTGTAGTGGATAAGTTTTGCGAATACTTGGAACCTTAAATGTCAAATAACTAATAGTTCGGTTAAAAATTGTAGCTAAAAACCTCAAAATACAAAAATCGGTATGTAACGTTTTATGGAGGCTATACCAAAACTTGGGTGCCACCATGGTGCAATGATATGCACACCCGCCTTGCACGCTGAAGGTCGTGGTTTCGATTCCCCGGCCAAGCAACATCAAACAATTTTTAACGGTGGCAAAATACCACTCAGTAATGTTGGCGACATTTCCTGAGTATTTCAGCCATGTAAAACTTTTCTACAAGTGGTGTGTTAAGGCACGCCGTTCGGACTCGGCGATAATCTGTAGGTCCCATATCATTGAGACAATATGAATCGGGGTGCACTCATTGACATGAGAGAAGTCTCCCTTGTCCCATCTGGGATGTTTGTGGAACAATTATTATTATTATTATACCAAAACTAAGACATATGATGAATATTTCCAGTCGCTTGTGATCAATGGGAACTTCAAATGTCAAATAACAGCTAGTTCGGTTAAAAATTTTTGTAGAATTTTTAATAGCTCTCAAATTTCAAACGACAGACCGTTCGGCCAGCAAATGACGCTAAAATCCTCAAAATACTGAAAATCGGGAGGTTTGCATTTGTGCTATACCAACACATGGACCCACGTTGGCAATTTTTGGTGTAGAAGTTTTGCGACCACTGGGAACCTCAAATATCGAATTACCACTATTTAGGTAAAAATGTGTATAAAATTCTCAAAATACCGAAAATAGGGAGTTATCGTTGTATGGGGGCCATACCTAAACGTGGACCTATGTATGTTGACTATTTGTGAAGAAGTTTCGTGACTTTAGGGAACCTCATGTCTAATTACGAGTATTGCAGTCAAAAAATTTAGCCAAAACCCTCAAAATACCGAATATCGGTAGGTACCGTTATATGGGGGCTATACCAAAACATTGACCTGTGTTTATTATTTTTTGAAGGGGAAGTTTCGTGGCTACTGGGAATCTCAAATGTCAAATTACGGGTAGTTCAGGCAAAAAAATTAGCTGAAATCCTAAAACTAGCGAAAATCGGGAGGTACCGTTATATGGGACTATATCCAAACATAGACCTATGTTGACAATTTTTGGAGAGGTGTGGTGACCTCTAAGAACTTCAAGTGTCACATTACAGCTAGTTCGGTTAAAAATTGTAGGTAGATCCTCAAAATACCGAAAATCGGGAGGTATATATGGAGGCTATACCAAAATATGGATCTATGTCCATATTTTTATACCCTACACCACTATGTGGGGAGGGTATTATAAGTTGGTTTTGCCCAAAAAGTTTGTAACGCATCGAAATAATGGTCGTAGACCCACACTTACATATATATACCAAAATGAATGTCTCGACGAGCTGAGTCGATCTGGCTATGTGTGTCCGTCCGTCAGTCCGTCCGTCTGTCTGTCCATCTAAACCTTGTAATCACGCTACAGGTCGCAATTTTGCTCGGATCGTCCCGAAATTTTGGGTGTTGATGAGGGTCCCGGAGGGGAAGAAGCCTATTGATTTTGGTGATGGTCGTATAATGTTCAGGGGTCGGAATGGGTAAAAAACTTATGTGGATAAAAAGACAACGTTTTTTTCAAAGCGAATATCTCAGCTTCTATATGGGGTATACCAAAAGCAAGACCTGACAATAAAAGTAGAAATATAACCTTTCTAATGATGTAAAGTAAGTTCTGGTAGGTGATCAAACAACGGATATATTACAACAGTGGCAAATAAAACCCAAATTTTTATTCTTGTGATTTTAATTATAGTGACGAATATCACAGCTTTGGTTAGGGACTTTTCAAAATTATTATTAAAGTAGAAGATCCCATCTTTACAATGATGCAAACTAGCTCGGCGTAGGGGACCAAATAACGGAGATATTGCAATAGTCGGTAACACATCCCATTTTTCCACTTTTTTGGAAATCACTCTACAGGTCGCAATTTTGATCGGATCGTCACGAAATTTTGGGTGTTGATGGGAGTCCCGGAGGGGAAGAAGTCTATTGGTTTTGGTGATGGTCGGATAATAATTAGGGTCGGAATGAGCAAAAAAGTTATTTGGATAAAAAGTCTACATTTTATTCCAAAGCAAATATCTCAGCGTCTATAAGGGGTATATAAAAAGCAAAACTTGGCAATGAAAGTAGAAAATATCGCCTTTGAAACGATGTAACGTAGGTTGTCGTAGGCGGTCACACCGAAGATATCGCAATAGTCCCTAATAGAACCCAACATTTCATTTTTGCGATTTTAGTTATAATGACGCATATCATACCTTTGGTTGGGGACCATCTAAAAGCAAAGCCCGACTAAGAAAGTAGAAAATCCCATCTTTAAAATTATGCAAAGTAGGTTGGCGTAGATGTTCAAATAATAGAGATATCGCAATGGTCGGTAATACATCCCTTTTTTCACTTTTTCTGCAATCACACTACAGGTCGGAATTTTGATCGGATCATCACGAAATTTTCTCACAGAGATAGAAGAATATTGATGTTGGTGATGTCGATAGTAGTCCAATATAAAATTAAATATTAATTATTTTGGTTCAGTTCGCCTTAAGTCATTTGGTATAAAAGCCAGATAGGTGAAAACTTTCGTATTTCCCTAAAAGAAATGTTTTCGAGTGAAAAGATTATGCACAGAGGTAGTGGTGTAGGGTATCACATAGTCGGCCCCGTACCGACTATAGCTATTTCTCACTTGTTTTGAATATAAGTTTTGTGGTCACTAGGAACTCTAAATGTCAAATTATAGCTAATTCGGTCTAAAAATGTGACTAAAAACGTGAAAATACTTGAAATCGGGCTGTACCGTTATATGGGGTCTATTCCAAAACATGAACCTATGTCCATAAGTTTTATTATATAAGTTTACTAGCAAAGTGCCCGCTACTTCGTATGCGTTAAATATACAAAACAAATAAACAATATATAATATAGAATGGTGGAAACATTTTGTGTACTAATACGTACCAATTTAGTTCGATTTTCATCACGCCTACACATCAAGAGCAATCCACATTTTTTGAGATATTGAGGTTCTCAGCGCAAATACAGCCTAACCCAACAACCACCATCCTCATTTCCAGCTCTATCTGTTCCCCCAAAACCAATTATAGAACTATTTAGTACTTTACATGTAAATACATAAATACGAATCTCCTCCTATTATTTCAAAATTCCCTTACACAATAACAAATTGTACCAAATCCTGTGCCATTTACAACTTTTCGTATATTTATGGCACATATTTCTTAAATCGGACGTTATAAGCAAATGATAACAGTAATCTTAATTCCAAGTCCCACGAATCCAGATCTATCCGTTCATCCAATACGTGGAACCATTTCGTACCCCTAAGTGTACCTAATTCCACATTTTAGGATTCCAGAGCTATAATTTCAGCCAAATCCTAATTGTACAAAATGTAGTACTTTTTGTAAGCATAAGTACGCATTTCCAAAACTAAGTACGCATTTCCAAAACTAACCCCAAAGTTCGCTCAAATCCAAGTTGTACCAAATATACTACCGTTTAGTACTTTTCGTATTTTTCGTAATTTCTTGATTCCAGCTCTACCCGTTCTTTCAAATCCATGTTGTACCAAATTTAGTACCGTTTAGTAGTTTTCGTACATATAAATACGAATTTCCAAAACTTCCTCAATCCTACACCCCAACAGTAATCTTAATTCCAAACTTCAAGATTCCAGCTCTAGCCGTTCGCTCAATTCCAAATTGTACCAAATTTAGTACTTTTCGTACTCATAAGTACGAATTTCAAAAACTACTTCCATATCTCAATCCTACACTCCAACAGTAATCTTAATTCCAAATTTCTTGATTCCAACTCTATCCGTTCGCTCAAATCCAAATTGTACTAAATTTAGTACTATTTAGTACATTTCCTACCCATAACTAAAAATTTACAAAATTTTATCAATCCTACAATTCAACAGGGATTTTAATTCCAAACTTGAGTATGGCAGCTACATCAGATCACCGAAATTTAAATTGTACCAAATTTAGTACCATTTAGTACTTTTCGTACACATAAGTACAAATTTTCAAAACTACCTCAGTGCTATGTTCAAACAATAAGCTTAATTCCGAATTTCAGGAAATACAAATTGTACCAAATTTAGTACTATTTAGTACTTTTCCTACCAATAACTACAAATTTCCAAAACTTTATCAATCCTACACTCCAACAGTACTCCTTATTCCAAATCTCGGGATTCCAGCTATATCCGTTCACACAAATGCAAACTGTACCAAATTTGGTACCATTTAGTACTTTCGTACCCCTGAGTACGAATTTCTACAACTACCTCAATGCTACACGCCAACAGTAATCTTAATTCAAATTTCAGGATTACAGCTGCATCCGATCACCGTAATCCAAATTGTACCAAATTTGATACCATTTAGTACTTTTCGTATCCAAAGTACGAAATTGCAAACCTTCCTCTTTCAACACTCCAACAGTAATCGTAATTCCGAATTTCAGGATTCCGATCACATAAATTAAAATTTGGTAGCATTTAGCACTTATCGTACCCATAACTAAAAATTTTAAAAACTTCATCAATCCTACTTACCAACAGTAATCCTTATTCCGAATCTCGGGATTCCAGCTATATCCATTCACCCAAATCCAAATTGTACCAGATTTGGTACCATTTAGTACTTTTCGTACACATAGGTACAAATTTTCAAAACTACCTCAGTGCTATGTTCAAACAATAAGCTTAATTCCGAATTTCAGAATTCCAGATACATCCGATAACTCAAATCCAAATTTGGTACCATTTAGTACTATTCGTATCCAAAGTACGAATTTCCAAACCTACCTCTATCAACACTCCAACAGCAATTTTAATTCCGAATTTCACGATTCCAAATGTATCCCATCATTGAAATCTAAATTGTACCAAATTTAGTACTATTTAGTACTTTTCCTACCCATAATTAAAAATTTCCAAAACTTTATCAATCCTACTCTCCAACAGTACCCCTTATTCCAAATCTCGGAATTTTAGCTATATCCGTTCACCCAAATCCAAATTGTACCAAATTTGGTACTATTGAGTACTATTCGTACCCAAGAGTACGAATATACACAACTACCTCAATCCTACACGCCAACAGTAATCTTAATTCCAAATTTCAGAATTACAGCTGCATCAGATTACCGTAATCCAAATTGTACCAAATTTAGTACCATTTAGTACTTTTTGTTCCCATAGGTCCGAATTTCCAAACCTACCTCTATCCAGCACTCCAAAATTAATCTTAATTTCGAATTTCAGGATTCCAAATGTATCTGATCACCCAAATCCAAATTATACCAAATTTGGTACCATTTAGTACTTTTCGTTGCCATAAGTACGAATTTCCAAAAGTATTCCAATCCCACACTCCAACAGTAATCTAAATTCCAAATTTCACTATTCAGGCTCTATCCGATCACTTAAATTCATATTGTACCAAATTTGGTACCATTTAGTACTTTTCGTACCCAAAAGTACGAATTTCCACAATACTTCTATCCTACACCCCGACTGTAATCCTAATTCTAAATTTCAGGATTCCAGCTCCAACCGTTTCCCCAAATCCTAATTGTACCTTATTTGGTACTATTTAGTTCCTTTCGTACCCATATGTACAAATTTCGAAAACTACCTCCATATCTCAAACCTACGCTCCAACAGTAATAGTAGTTCCAAATTTCAGAATTCCAACTTTATCGGTTCGCGCAAATTCAAATTGTACCAAATTTAGTACCATTTAGTACTATTCGTACACATGAGTACCCATTTTCAAAACCACCTCCTTATATCAACTCATCTTCTAAACCTTGATTTTCATTCCAAATTTCAAGATTTTAGCTCTATCCGTTCACGTAATACCAAATAGTACTAAATTTAGTAACTTCTAGTACTTTTCGTACACTTATAGTTCGAATTTTCAAAAACCAATTGGTACACCTTTCTAACTCTCCATCATTGAACCTAATTCCAAATTTCAGAATTCTAGCTCTTCGCGTTTGCCTAATACAAAGGGTACCATATTTAGTACCTTTTAGTACTTTTAGTACAGTTCTAGTTCGAATTTCCAAAAATCCAGCCTTATCTGACACCTTCGGACCAAGAGTGACCCTCACCCAAAATTTCAAGATTCTAGCTTTAGCCGTTTTGTCTGGGCGTTGATTATCAGTCAGTCAGTCAGTCAGTGAGTCAGTGAGTCAGTGAATCAGTGAGTCAGTGAGTCATCATTACTGAACTCTTTATAAGTATAGATTGACACTTAAGAACCCTAAATATTAGATTATAGCTAAGTCGTCTTAAAAATTTAGTTTAAAACGTCAAAATACCGGGGGATATACCAAAACGTGAACCGATATAGCCCATCATCAAATTTGATCTGCCTGCAAACAAAAGACGCATTTTCCCAAAATTTCAGAGTCCTATCTCCATTTTTGTGGATGCATAGATCGACTCAGCATTTTACCCTGATCAGGAATATATATACTTTATAGGGCCGCAAATGAGTACTTCAATGCGTTACAAACGGAAAACAAACTTAATATACCCTCCATACTATGGTGGAGGGTATAAAAATCTGTTAAAGAAAGACTGGTAGTTTTTCTGAAAACCAATCATAAAATATGGGAATTATGAAAGCACTTTTCATGACACATTAGCGCAAATGCAAATAAATAAACGATACCTAACGGTACAATTATTTACTGTTAGCAAGTAGGAAATTTAGTTGGCTTTCCAAAATGGGAAAACCAACGAAATCGGTTGACCAATGAAAGCGTTATGGCATTTTTTGTGTTTTAACTTTTTTATTTTTTCATATTTCCCTTTATAAAAGATTGGAACCTTAGCATGTATGATTTTAATTGTGATTATCTTGCTTTACAATTACGCACAAGGTACTAATCTTTTATAAAGGAAAATATGAAAAAAACCAAAAAGTTAAAACACAAAAAATGCCATAACGCATTAATTTTTCAACCGATTTCGTTGGTTTTTCCCATTTTGGAAAGCCAACTAAATTTCCTACTTGCTAACAGTAAATAATTGTACCGTTAGGTATCGTTTATGCAGCCTAGAGCACAAGGAAAAACATTTTACTGTTTTTTAATGCGTTTTTGTCACACTTAAACCACTATTACTTAGCCATTTGTTAACCGATTTTAAAAATCTATGGCTTGTTCGAAAGACATTATTCTCCCGTTTCCAATAAAAATGGGGTATGCAAATCGGTTGTGGAAAAAGAAGTAATGTTCGTTTAAAGTTGAAAATCCAAGAAAGCCCATTTTTCACTACATTTACCGTTATAAAATCAAAAACCGAAGTGACCCAAAGAAACCAAAGGTATTTTCGTCTTCTATGGACTCCCTCAAAACCGAATTTATACATTAGAACCCCTGCAAATTTTCACTGTAGCACAGTGTTATTTTCCTTTCCTGTCCACAATTTTCGGTGGAGAAGTTTATCGACCACGTATACTCAAAATGCATAAATAAGGTCAGAAAATATATCTAAAAATGTCTTCAATAGGGTGTACCTTTATATGGAGGCTATATAAAAGTGTGAACCTATGTTGATAATTTTTAATGGAATAGTTTTGTAACCACTGGGTACCTCAAATGTCAGAATACTGATAACAAAGGGAGCTAAATCACTCAAAACACCAAAAACCCCGGAGGTACCGTTATATGCGAGCTATAGCAAAACCGTGACCTATGTTAAAATATTTTGGTGGAGATGATTTTGATCACAGGAAACCCTTAATTACAGTCAATTTAGACGGAAAATGTAAATATTAACATCAAAATACCTGAAATCAGGCGGCACCGGTATGGGGGGCTATTACAAAACACGACCCTATATACGATTTTTGAAGAGGTCGAACACTCAATGCCTAATTAAAGCTACTTCGGTCTGAAAATATAGCTAAAAACGTCAAAATACATGAAATCGGGCGCTGCCGTTATATGGGGGCTTTACCAAAATATGGACGTATGTTCAAACTTTTTAGTGGAGAAGTATTTTGATAACACTGTGCAGCAGCATTTTTGGGGGGTGGAAAATTTCTTTTGGGGATGAAAGCCTTGATGAGTATACTAAGAACCCAAAAGGAAATTTTCGCCATAGGTAAAGTTTCTGAGATATCGCGCGGTGAAGTTTTTAATTTTTTCCCTATAATACTTGGGAATATAGCTCCATATCTCTGTTTGGCGTTGTTGTAGCTTCATTTTGAGGTGACATGTCTTCAGGCAAATCGATTGGCGAATCTTTTTGTAGAACATTTCATTCTTCTAACTCAATGCCTTTCATGTCCTTTTCGTCCTTTTTTTCTTTAACCGTAGTGAAAGTACCAGAAGATGAGATTTTTCAGCTTATTGACCTGTTTATCGATACAGAGTCGGTGGAAAAGGGAACTGATGAAGTTGTTTGGTGACAACTGAAACTATAGTATTCCCTAACCTCCGCCCGCAACTAATCAATTTCATACCCACTGTAAAACATTTTGTTGTTATTCAAATACTTGAATACAACAAAATATGGACTCAAGCTGAAATAAACACAAAGATGTAAAATTCTGCAGTCCAACAATAAAAAACGCCAACAACAATAATAGGCATCAGCACGGCCTTGTTGATCAATGCGTAATGCAAAAACAACAACTTTCTCGTTGTTTTACCCCCGCTTATTGAAGCAACATTCCTATGTTCGTATTCTTTGCAAAGCAAAGACGACATAAAAACAGTGGTGGATATGAAATTCTTTAGTTCGACTCAAATTGTAGGGTAATCAGCTTTGGGGCCATACAGCAAATTTCTCATTTTGTTTAATTTGCTGGATGGGCTTATTGACCTGTTTATCGATACAGAGTCGGTGGAAAAGGGAACTGATGAAGTTGTTTGGTGACAACTGAAACTATAGTATTCCCTAAACTCCGCCCGCAACTAATCAATTTCATACCCACTGTAAAACATTTTGTTGTTATTCAAATACTTGAATACAACAAAATATGGACTCAAGCTGAAATAAACACAAAAAAGTAAAATTCTGCAGTCCAACAATAAAAAACGCCAACAACAATAATAGGCATCAGCACGGCCTTGTTGATCAATGCGTAATGCAAAAACAACAACTTTCTCGTTGTTTTACCCCCGCTTATTGAAGCAACATTCCTATGTTCGTATTCTTTGCAAAGCAAAGACGACATAAAAACAGTGGTGGATATGAAATTCTTTAGTTCGACTCAAATTGTAGGGTAATCAGCTTTGGGGCCATACAGCAAATTTCTCATTTTGTTTAATTTGCTGGATGGGCTTATTGACCTGTTTATCGCTACAGAGTCGGTGGAAAAGGGAACTGATGAAGTTGTTTGGTGACAACTGAAACTATAGTATTCCCTAACCTCCGCCCGCAACTAATCAATTTCATACCCACTGTAAAACATTTTGTTGTTATTCAAATACTTGAATACAACAAAATATGGACTCAAGCTGAAATAAACACAAAGATGTAGAATTAATTTAATCTGATTGACAAATCTATAAGCTTTTTAATGATATACATATAAGTTTAATCGGTTACTTAAAACCAGTTCAAAAATCGGTTTTAATGTCGGAATATCCGGTTCAAAAATTGAGATATCCGGATCTATCCTCCAAGAAAATTTGCTATTAACGTGTTCTTCATTACAAGAGCTATTTGTGGTAAATATTTCAGAAGCACCCCAGATGTGTACATAAGCAATAATCAATTGTTATGTCTACCTACCAATATGTAACCAATGACGAATATACAGAAAAACAAAACATAGTATATTTCTGAACCGAAACCGATTAAATGTCAAAAAGGACAATGAAAACGGAACAAAATCGATTAGTTGTCGAAGAGAACCGTACCTAAAATCTTCTGAGCAACATTTTTGTAGAATATTTGGATGCTGAAAAATCTCATCTTGTGGTACTTTCACTACGGTTCAAGAAATAAAGGAGGAAAAGGACATGAAAGGCGTTGAGTTAGAAGAATGAAATGTTCCACAAAAAGTTTCTCCAATCGATTTGACTGAAGACATGTCACCTCAAAATGAAGCTACAACAACGCCAAACAGAGATATGGAGCTATTTTACCAAGTATTATAGGGAAAAAATCAAAAACTTAATCGCGCGATATCTCAGAAACTCGACCTATGGCGAAAATTTCGTTTTGGGTTCTTAGTATACTCATCAAGGACTTTCATATCCAAAAGAAATTTTCCACCCCACAGACTTTGAGTTCCATTTTGTGTCACAGTGTAATTAAATGCCATGTTATAGCTAGTTCGGTCAGAAAATACGTCTAAAACCGCAAAATACCTAAAATACCGTTTTTGGGGCTATACCATAACATGGTTTCTTGTAGATACATTTGTTTACCACTAAATACCGTATAATAGCTAATTTGGTCCGAAAATGTAGCTACAACATCAAAATACCTGAATGTCTAGAGTTTTTGGACCACTATAAATCCTAAATGCCAATTTTTTGCTAATTCGTGATCTTTGATTTAGTGGAGTAAACAGAAGTTTTAGCTCTTACAGCGAACGATGGGACCCAACGCCAAGATCGTGTACTGCCGCCTGGATGGTGCGAAATACAGGAAAGGTAGAGATTATCCAACGTTACAAACTAGGCTGATGACCTCAGTCTTATTATGGTAAAATTCTGCTTACGAAGTCAATGCTGATAATCATCGACAACTAGATAGCTGTTAGTTTCAAAGGACTTTGCTACGGATACCTCATCGGTTTGAGCAAATCTACGGATCAGTAAGCGTGATGCCGCGCCAATGTACAAGAGTGACTTAACTGAAGTCCACAATTGCCTTATTACGGTTTCAATGCTGCAACACTTCAGATGATCGAAACACTTTTTCGGCTAATGCTTCTCGACCGATCTGTTGACTTTCATTGTAAGTTATTAGTAGACATCGGATTTTGCATATTTGCATATTTTTTATTAATAAAGATACGAAAATTCTGATTGGACCAAAATTCGTTTTGAAGAAAACTGAATGCAATGACAGGCTCATATTTTTTATTTTTTTGCATATTTGCATATTTTGCATATGCACAAAATATGCAAAAAATAAGCAAAATATGCAAAAAATATGCAAAATATGCAAAAAATATGCAAAATATGCAAAAAATATGAAAAGCAAAATATGCAAGTAATTTTTTTGACAAAAATCATCAAATTAAATTTGGAAAGTCATCAAAAAGTGTTCTATATTAAGTTTATTGCCGTTAAACGTCGATTTCTTAGCAGATTATCATGTTATTAGTTATTATTCCGCCACAGCAATAAATCTGGACTAAAATACTTAGAAAATTTCCTATAACACAGCCAAACAAATTTGTTCAAAAACTCAATCAGAAATGTCAAAATGTATGTATCCAAATATGTTGATAGGTTCTGCTCGGCCAAAATTGTCTGACAGAATAACAAATGAGCTAGAAATTAAGACTAAGGAAATATTGAATATTACATAACATCTTTCATATTTAATTAAAAACATATAACAAATATATACGGTGCCATCATGAATATTTCCCTCTGAATTTTCCACACGCAAAATAATTTTTAAAAGTGAAATTCTTTTAAAATCAATATTTGTTAAAAGTGGAAAAGTACTAGATTCGCTTCATTATGGCGTATACTAGTCGAATCGACAAAAATATTCCCTTTTTGAGCATAAATACGGAAATAAAAAATTGTGAAATTGGGGAAAGGAAACAAATTCTGCACGGAATTTTTATTCATGATTGCACTGATAACTATATTTTAATACCCTAAGGGTATTATGTCTTAGTGAATGAGTTTGCAACATGCAAAATGAAACGAAATAGACCCACAGTTCCTTTTGATGATCTGCATAGATTCGCACTTATCCATCTCGCCATGTCTTTTTGAAAATAAAGCACAGGTCACATTTATACACCACTTCGCATAAAAATTGGGGATTTTTTGGCCCTAGAGCGATCCCTATTTTGGTAAGAATTGATTCAGATTTGGATATTGCTCCCATATATACAGTTGATTCGCGATAATCCCTACACCACAGGTTTCGGCGGTGTCCGAATAATCAAAATGTTCGGATTAACGAATTGTAAGGAAAATAAATTATTTTATATGATTAAATCACTCGTGGAAGTTATATAATAATACTTTTTTAAATTGTAACTGCTAATTACGAACACTTAAATGAAAGTGCTCTACGTGTAAAAACTAGTGAGATTTTTCTACTCGAAAATCCGGAAAAAGAAAAAGCCAATCAGATTGTGAAAGTAGTGCTAGAAATATGGCGTTTTTAAAGTTTACATCAGGATGTAAGCAAACCTAGAGACAGATGCATAATGTCATGGTTTTGTAAATTAATATTCCTTAAAATCTTTGCCTTTTAGGTGTATAGTGCATTTGGCAACTTTAATGACAATATTGGGCGAATATTTTTCTTAATATATTTATTTATATCCTATACAACAAAACTAATGTGTCATGAAGGGTTTGTCCTTGTACTCGATAATTTTTACTAAATGTTGCTGAAACAATTTTTTTACCAACTTCTCCATTAAACAACTGTCAAAATTCAAAGCATTGGTAATAATTAGTACAAATTATCGAGTACACGGACAGGTATAAATTAAACAATTGTGTATACAAAAGGGTTATGACTTTCCGACTGTGTTATCAAAATTGTTTTCCTGTAGCAGGAATGAATGAACTATATTTTTTAGCATTCCAAATACTTTTCTAGCTGAAATATGTGAGTGGTTTTGCCATTTTAAAGACAATTCCAAGGTTTTTGACTTATTTTACCACTACCACTCTATTGTGTGGTTTTTCTAAGTGATGTCATATTGCACTAATCATTGGACGTTCTTCATTTTTCTTATTATTCATCGTGGATGGGTATAACAATAATGCATTACATTTCGCCGAGGAGTGAACATTTTCCAATTCTGCATTATGCGTACAATACAGACCGAAATTATAAAATTATGTATTTTTAGTGCATTAAACTAAAACCATGTCATCAATATTAAAGCTGCAGTTAGAGCATTTTTCCAAAGAAGCTTTTTGACCATAAAGAACAAAAATTGCCAATTTATGTCTGTATAAACTGAATAAAGGACTACACAATATAAACATATTAAAATCTAATATGTGGATATTCAAAACGTATACTTCTAATTATAGTTATATTCCAGAACCTGGAATCGTAAATGGTACTTTAGTATTTTTTCCCATTTTTCGCTAAATAACGAACACTTTTTCCAAAAACTAGAAAAAATTGCGCTTTTATCTAAACAAAAATAGTGATGACTAACTCTAGCTCCTTTGTTTTTATGCTAGACAATTTTGGCCGATTAGAAACTATCACCATATTTGGACACGTTGATTTTGACATTTCTGATTGAGTTTTTGAAATTTTTCTATTATCTATCTACATTTGTATAGGAAGCAAATTATGTTGTAATAGGAATGCTGGGTTATTTGACATTTTCTTACCTTGTGAAAACTGATTTAAGTCTTCTTAGTCTAAATTTATTGCTGTGGCGGAATATCTGGAGAGTCTCAATAACATAATAATCTGCAGAAAACTATGTTAAACGTCAAAAAATTTAATTTAGAATGCTTTTTTGATGATTTTCCAAGTTTAATTGACGATTTTTGTCAAAAAAACACTTGCATATTTAGCATATTTTTTGCATATTTTGCATATTTTTTGCATATATTTTGCATATTTTTTGCATATATTTTGCATATTTTTTGCATATTTTTTGCATATTTTTGATATGGCCCCAAATATCGAAAAATTGACCCTTAAAACGCCTAGATCCAAAATTTGAGTCCAATCGGATAAGAAATAAAAAACATGCTAAAATCCGATGTCTAGTTATTAGGGTTATTGGTGTTGTTTTGACGAATCTCATCGCGCTACTTTGCTAGTCCCGCCTCCTCTGCGTCGAAATTTGACATCCCTTCCGGTATTCGACCAGCAGTTAACTGAATCCGTGATTGGTAAACTCACAGAAAGTTGTACTACTACCTTACACGTCGTTGATAAAAGTGCGGCGTTCAGAAATGGTGAAGTCGGAGGTGAAGATGCTCACACAAAGACGGTTATTTCAAAGATAAATGATGGGTTGTCAGGTGGCGTCAAGAAAACTAATGTCGAGCAATGAATCTGATCTGTCAGCGCTAAATCCCATTGGTCATTACGGAGAACGGAATGACACAACTCCTAATGTGCATTCAAATCCTATAGTATTAGGGTACCTTTGAATATCGAGCCACCAACCTATACTGCAGCTGCCAATCGCGCAGTATGTTACGTAAAGCAATTCCACATCAGCAATACCGCACGACTTGACCTTCCAGGTATGGTTCATTAGAGTCAATCTTCGGCGAGAAAACGAATCTTCCACCTCCACGTCTGTTGAAATTTATCTTCAATATGTTTTGTCCATCACGCTGCTGTAAACAGCATTAGTTGCTGAACAAAAAGAAACAAAAAAATAAAAAATATTTTCAACGTTCACATGTTTTAATTCTTATTTCATAACCATTTGTCTGCCACAATTCAACGGCGACTCCGAAAAATATCTGTTGGCCATGGCCAATTTATCCAATATGCAATTTTAAAAACCAGTTAAAGTGTTTTTATTTTCTAGACAATATTTTTCTAGCATTTGTATGCTTTATTTGCGCAATTACTGCAATGGAACAGAAAAAAGGCGTTATGTTCCGCCGAGCCGAACTTGTTATACCCTCCACCACGAGTCGTATTGAAGTAAAGTGTGACAGTTAGTTTCTTTCATTTATGATAAAACTAAATAGCAAATATCAGCAATTTCGGTAAAACTATGTAGCTAACCTTCAAAGTACCGAAATTCGGAAGTTACCGTTCTATCGGGGTTATATCAAAACGACGATCTATACCGACAAATTTCTGGCGGAAAGTTTTTAAACTCAAAGAAGACTAAATACCAAATTTTCGATATTTCGGTAGGATACAAAATCAAGAGATACGCTTCTATGGGGAATAGGAAGACGTGGATCTATACTGATATTTCCATTCTGGAAAATTGTATAACCCCATGGAAGACTAAATAACAAATTTCATTCATTTCGGTGGGATATTGACCACACAACCTTTAGAATTACGAAAATCGGGAGGTACCAATCTATGGGGGTTATATCGAAACGTGGACCTATACCGAAGAATTTCAGTCGGAAAGGTGTCTACTTTCAACGTAGACTAAATACCAGATTTCAGTCATTTCGATGGATTGTTGTGACCACAACCTTCAAAATACCGAAAATCGGGTGGTACCGTTCTATGGGGGCTATATCAAAACGTAGACCGATGCAGCCCATTTGCAATACAAACATCCTAGGCGTTATAGAAACTTCTGTACCAAATTACAAAGCTCTATCTTAATAGTTGCGAGCTGTATCTTGATTTCAACAGACGGTCGCATGGACAGACGGACAGGGTTATATTGACCTGATCAAGAATATATATACTTTATGGGGTCTCCGATGAATATTTCAATGTGTTACAAACGGAATGACAAATTTAATTATACCCTTCATATTATGGTAGAGGGTATAAAAACTGAATAAAAAATAATTTAAAAAAATTAAGTTTCAGTGGTTTATTTAGAAATGCACTTAAAACTAAAAAAATAATTTGTCGCTTAGCTTCAATATATACATTCTTTCTCATGATAGAATCTCTCAAATAAAACGCTTGCATTTAAATTATAATTGGTGGCAAAATTAAACGGCAAGCGTTTTATTTGCGAGATTCTATCATGAGAAAGAATGTATATATTGAGGCTAAGCGACAAATTATTTTTTTAGTTTTAAGTGCATTTCTAAATAAAACACTGAAACTTAATTTTTTTAAATTATTTTTTTATTTTTAACTTTTTAGTAAATACATTTTTTGACCACTGAGATCCCCAAATGCCGAATTACAGTCCATTTGAGCAGAAAATGTAGATTAAAATGCTTGAAATTGGGTGGTACAGTTATATGGATGCTATATTAAACCTTGACCTACGTCCACAATTTTTAGTGGGGAAGTTCCTGGACTATTGAGTACTCCAAATGCCAAGTTACAGCAAATTCGGGCTAAAAATGAAGACAAAATCCTCAAAATACCAGAAGTCGGGTGGTACCGTTATATGGAGGCTATAGGAAAAAATTGACCCATATTGGTTTTGGTTTCATATTCATGTATTGTCATCTAAATCTGAAAAATGTGCAAAGTGTTAGTTCGATTGGTCAACTGCAACCGTGCTAAAAATCAGTTACCAGATTTTAAAAGGGGGTCAAGTTAGACACCGTAAAAACACTGTAAGAATGGACCAATATTAGTTTTGATTTCATATTCATGTATTGTCATCCAAATCTGAAAAGTGTGCAAATTGTAAGTTCGATTGGTAAACTGCAACTATGTGAAAAATGAGTTACCAGATTTGAAAAGCAAATTAGATAAAACACTGTAAAACAGTGTAAAAATGGACCAATATTGGTTTTGATTTCATATTCGTGTATTGTCATCCAAATCTGAGAAGTGTGCAAAGTTTTAGTTCGATTGGTCAACTGCAACCGTGTTAAAAATGAGTTACCAGATTTGAACTAAACACACACCAAGGCAAGTTAAATAAAACACTGTAAAAAAAATATGAGAGCAGCAAAACATTTTAGTGCCACCAAATTGTTTTGCTGGCCTGATTGTTGGCCAAAAAAGCCATTAATTGTCTAAGTGTGCATGTGTATGTATGTACCCAGCAAACCAATCGTACCGACATCGTAACGAAATCGGAACAAAATTCGGACAATACGTCCGATTTCGGATCCGAAATCGTAACGATATCTTAACGAAAGTTGTATGAAGTGATTGACATAATTTCGGAACGAAATGCCGGAGCGAAATCGGATCGATTTCGGTCAGAATTCGGAACGAAATCGGAAGAAAATCCTTGGGAAATTCGGATTTCGAATTTTTTCTCCGAATTTTCGTACAGATTTCTGAACGATTTTGGAATAATGTCGTATGAATATCGAAGGAAAAAATTTTTCTCTGACGCCTCTTTTTTATTGATAGTCCGGTCAAAATAGACATTGAAATAGCAAAAATTCCCACAAAGCTGAATTTTGGTGGAGAGCTAGGGTTTGCCATTAGAAGCAACGTCCTAAAAGTCCCCATCGATCCCATGTGTGCAAAAAAAGTTATTCGGGGTCAAATGTTAAATTTTAATGGTTTTTAGGTTTTCGGATTTATTTTTTGAAAACGGTTGATCTAATCAAAAAGTGACTAAAGTAAATATTATCTACAAGTTTGATCCTTACAATTTTTTTCTTAGAAGGAACCATTCTTGAGATATAGCTGTTCTAAAAAACACATGATTTTTATGCACTTATAAGGGAAATATGCACATATTCAGACGAACCGGCTAAAATAAGCGAAGTAATCGGGTCTGTCCCCAAAAAATATATATATTTTCTTGAAGAGCGAAATTATATCTATCTTCTAAAAAAATTTCCAACAAAATCGGAGTGTGTTTAGTAGAGTTATTCAATGTTATAGTCATTTTATGCAAAAATAGCCCATTTAACCCACATGTATAATCGAAAGCCCAACGGGAACGACCCCAACGAAAACTCTCCGATTTTTTTCAAGTTTTGTCCGAAGGTAGGGTTTGTTGCGCTGATTACGGAAATGTATAATTTTCAACGGTTCGCCGGTTATTAGACCCGAAAGGCCAAATTTAAAAACCGGGTTAGACCCGGTTCTACTGAACCGATTACTGCAAAGTGGATGTCGTTTGAAAGCTTACGGAAGTATCTAACACATAGTGTCGTTACTTTAACCGGTTCGCCTCATAATGTACTTACGCGGCTAATTTTTTATTTGACCTTTAGATCGAGATATCTCGAAAATGGTAAGTCTTTGTTAAGAATCATAAGGACCAATCTTGTAGACAATTATTGAATCTACAACTTTTACTTTAGCGGGCTTTTGCTAAGTATTACCGTTTTTGAGAAAAATTAAAAAAACTGAATAATGCCTCCAAAAATGACCTTTGACCCCTAATAACTTGTTTTGCACACATGGGATCGATGGGGACTTTTAGGACGTTGCTTCTAATGACCAACCCTAGCTCTCCACCAAAATTCAGCTTTGTGGGATTTTTTGCTATTTCCCCCTTATACGCATGTCTATTTTGACCAGACTATGATTAATTTTTCTTTTTTTATTGGAAGATTGTAATTTCAAACGTATCAATGATTTTCATTGTTATCATTTTGTAGTTATAGTAGAACAATGTAAACCTTGTGTACGAATATGTTGAGTCCATCTGCACTAGCTTGGATTATTATATGTTGCATTTATATTTAAAATATTTTGTTTTTCGACAACAAACTAAAATGTTGCTTGTTAGATATATACAAAAGGTGGTTGCTGTGCGAAGGGAAATTTGTTTCCGACATATCGATCCGAATTCGTACCGAAATCGGAAGAAAAACATTAGCATATTCGAAGAGAAATTTAATTCCTAAATTTTCTCCGAAATCGGAACGAATTCCCCTTCGAAAAATCGTTTAGAAATCCGAACGAAATCTGAACGATTTTGCTTCCGAAATTGTTCCGATGTGTCGGACATCAGACATTTGGTTGGCTAGGTAATGACAGCATCAACTACCACATATCCTCCAGCTGGGTTGATATTTTCAACCTAAAATAAAATCAAAAATGTTGGTAGAAAAATCATGAAAGGCCTCAAATGGCCTCTGCGGCAACAAATTGTAAAATTCACGTTTGTTGGACTTTTAATATTTTAAGATATAATAATAGTTCCGCAAACATCCCACAAGGGTCTGGGGAGACTTCTCTCTTCTCAATAAATGCACCTCGATTCATATTAGCTCAATTATATGGGACCTACTGTTTATCGCCGAGCCCGAACTGCGTGTCGTATGGTAATTTCATTATGTAATAATCTTTTTTAAATTAGGCCGACTATAATGTAAGCTATTACCTCGAAAAGGGCAACACTACCAAATAAAACCACATGCCAAAGGATCATTTGAAACAATAGTGGAACATCCCAAAAACCACAACAAGAGCCACTAACATCAATGATGATAGACTTAAATGGATTTCAAAACACTGTTTTTCATTGTTCGACGAACAGTCTCTAGTTTAGTTGGGTTAAATATCAACTAACAACAAAAACTAAAATCAAAATATATATCTACAATATATAAAAAACGACTTGCTGAGGGTGTGCCAGTATTTGTGTAAATCATGGTCATGGAATATTTATGTGAGGCATAAAAAACGTTGCCACAGATTATAGGAAACATAATAAACTGAGTAAGTCAGCTTTAACATTCCACAGAAAGCATCTCAGGTTTGTCATTGATTACGAAGTATATTGTAGGGGGGATGATGATGATGAATATCATTTTCTCAAATTCAAATAAAGCTAAGCTGACTTATTTGCATTACTTGTTTTTATAGCATTTGCTGTTAGATTTAGCCAATAATCGGATTGGAATATTTTATAAATATTCTAAAGGTCACCTTTGGACAACGACCTTATTTATATTAGGTAGACCATAAGGTCTTTACTTTCATTTATCAAGGATTAAAGGAGAGAAAACAGAAGTCTCCCAACTGTGTTTATATCCATTTTATATTCCAATCAATCAGAAACAAATGTCATTTGTGATTTTTTACTTCTTTCTACTTGAATTGGGACGAGTATATTTACATGCAAAGTATGTGTGTATCTCTTGTGCCAGACACTGAAAATAACACATGAAAATATTTTAGCTTTTAGGAGAGAGCGGCGGTGAAGGAGCTCCCTTTCTCCCTTCTTACCCATAAGCTCAAAACATTTTCATGAAAATTTTCATAGTCTGGCACAAGACTATTTCTTTTTATATGACTAAAAAAACTTGTTGTTTACTTCAACCTGTGTTGCTGGTGTACGTTAAAATATTGGCCAACAAATAACCTACAAACAGCCCAGGTTAAATCCATGATACGGACTATTTAATCCAAATGTCAACATAATTTATTATCTTTGCCTTAAGATGATAAAGAAAGAGGATAGACAGGAGGAAGCGAAACACGACATCATTATAATATGGCTTTCATGCTAATAAATAAAAGCTAACCAACACTGAAAGAAAATATCAAGTACGTGGAGAGTTGTTTAAGGAAACCTTTATATACAGATTGAAAAATTCTTTACATACAAGGTGCAGATTTCGGATATATGTACATAACACTGTGTAACAAAATTCAAAAAGCACGAAAGTAGCTCGAGCACACATAATCTTTTGAAAAAATTTATTATCAAAAAACTTCCATAAAATATATTTTGTGACCGCAGATAACGAAAATGTGTATAAAAACGGTAGAATATGGTCCTAAATCATATATAAAAAGCGAAAGCTTCTGGAGATGTTAAATATTATATCTAAAATTTCTTTTGTTCAGAGACTCATAATAAAAGTTGATTTAGAACGTTTCTTCTTTTGACACAACCTCAAAAAAGTGAGGTATTTTAGGAGATTTTGACTCAGTATGGAATAAATTTTAATTAAGAGTCTAAAAGTTTAACAAATAATTTCTACCTATAATATCTAATTTTGTAACGTCATTTTCTTAACGACGTATTTTACTTAGATATCTAGTTTGTTCTGGGAAATTTTGTGTAGAATATTTCTTCTTTTAACACCTTTCGTCTAAAACTAAATTTTATGTTACTTTCATGCATCAACTCGAAAAATATTCAAAAAATATCTGGGTGCTTTCTTGGCAAACTTGATGTATATACTTTCTTGATATAGATATATTGTAAATACCTATCTCATTTATTCGGCGACTTATATTGAAATTTAATGGAGGAAATTTTTGTCTTTGACGTCTTCTATCTAGAATGATGTTTTGTGGTACCAAACTTAATAAACTCAGATAAAGTACATCATTAACGGTGTATTCGGGCGCCTATAGTAAAATTGTACGACAAATAATTTTGTAGAATATTTTGATCTGATACAAAAAAAAAACAGTATTCCACAACATCCCATACGGGACAAGGGAGACTTCTCTCATATCAATGAGTGCACCCCGATTCATATTTAGCTCAATGATATGGGACCTACTGTTTATCGCCGAGTCCGAACGGCGTGTCTTAAGACACCACTTATGGAGAAGTATTTCAAGGCTGAAATACTCAGAAAATGTCACCAACATTACTGAGGGGTATTTTGCCACCGTTGAAAAATGTTTGATTTTGCCTGGCCGGGGAATCGAACCCCCGACCTTCTGCGTGCAAGGCGGGCGTGCATACCATTGCACCACGGTGGCACCCATTGATCTGATACGATCACATTTTAAAGGAGTTTTTAAACGTTATTGAAAAAAGGGACCAAAAAGACCCGTTTAGTGACTCGCATGAGGGTTAATTTTTTTCATAAAAAGATACCCCGCATTGTTGTCAGTAATATTGCTAAAGACACTTCATACCTAAAATGCAAGGATTCCAAGGAATCTGATGTCGAATATTTCAAAACCTGTAGAAATGGGCGGAACTTGCCACGCCTATTTAGGTTACTTCCCGACGTAAACATTAAAAACGCCGATACACGTGTCTTCTTTTTTCGCTCTTCTTTCATAATCAGGCCGAATTATCTTGAAATTTTTTTTGTGTTGTACAGTGTTATGTTCTGATGAGCGGTAACGATTCCACAGGCAGCGGTAGCTGCTATCGCTAGTCATTGTGTGTGCATTATTTGTTGCACTTATGAAAGGTCGCAGCAATCTAGCACCAGTTTCTATTACTTATTGAATAGAAGATAAGTGTCGATAGATTGTACTTAGGTTAAGAAATATTTTGTAAACTAGCAAGTAAGTTGTAAATATTTTGAATAAGTCAGTGCCTTACAACCACTCAACTAAAGCAGACCGACTGCTTCATCTTATTAATTCATATACCGACTAGCTGCGGCAGACTTTTGGATGCACCGAGAATTCCATACAACGTAACATTGTTCACCGAAAGAAATGGTTCCTCTATTGACCCTTTCTAAAAAATGCTGCTTCTATAGGCGCTTTTTGAAAGAAAGATTGCTTCTGAGACCCTTTTTCAAGAAAGGTTGCCCATTTCCATTTCTCGAGAAAGTGTGCTTCTATAGAATCTTTCTCAAAGAACGGGTGCTTCTATAGACGCTTTCCGAAAGAAAGGGAGCTTCTATAGACACTTTCCGAATGAAAGGGTGCTTCTATGTACAAAATTCAACATGTTATAATTTAGATGTTTGTCTCACGGCGCATCTGTCCGACTGACCATTGGGTTTTTTTATTACTTTCTCTTTGGAATCGAGCTTAATGACCAATGGTACAAGTGAAAAAGGAATCCACACAATCACCACTATGTGACATGCATGTTTCGCCTTTGGCAGAGGCTCTTCAGACATATCGGCTGTGGATCGGATTCTCTGTCATCGAACTTTTCTTCCATCAAAAGTATTTTTTTACAACAACAATGGGTATTTGCCAATTTAGTTGTGCTTTCATGACAAACGCTTAGCGCTGCCTTTGAAAATAATTAGTTTGGCTCTGAACGCTAATACGCCGTGACAACACCTTTTTTCTTGTGTTTTTCAAGGACGTGGGTTTGAACCCCAGCCTGGCTCAGCTGATTTTATTTATTTGAAAATTTTGCCTTTTAGGGCGAAGATCATTTTAATATTATTTTTTAATTAATTTCTCGTTGAAGTCGAGTTTAATGACCAATGATGGAAGTGAAAAAGGAAAGCCGAAGATTCGAACCCAGACAACCTCCACTATGTTACATGCATGTTTCGCCGTTGGCAGATGCTCTTCAGACATATCGGCTGTGGATCGGCTTATCTGTCATCGAACTTTTCTTCCTTCAAATGCATTTTTACAACAACAATGGGTATTTTTTAGATAGTTTAGGATGGTTGTGGCCCACGAATATCTCGTCATCCTCTACGACATACCGGAAACCTAGACTAGACATGATGTTTACAGTGTATGCAAACATTTGAGGCCACACATGACAAAACAAACGGCAAAAAGTTCAGTAACCGAATTGTATGCCTTCTATATATAGAAGAATACATATTCATAATATATATTTGTATGTAACTACACATATTCGACGTTTAAAAAGTTTTTGTAAGTTCATGGTTTCATGTTGTGTTATTTTAATATAAACAACCATGAAAACTTAACAAATAAATCTTCATCTTCCACTTCATGCCGCCCGTGGTAGTTAGTAATGGTACGGCCCAACATTCAACCCCCAGTATAAGGGCAAGGTCAACACTAAGTGCTGGAATATACATTTCAATCAAAACATAAACAAAAGAACTTTGTTACTTTTTGATGGTTTTGTTTGTGTTTCAATGTCGTCATCATGTTGGCTGTCTTCCTTGTTCCAGCAGCAAGGGAGATATTAGGTCTGTTCGTTTACACAACAATTTTTACAAATTTGTACAAGTCTAGTAACTTCTTGTAAACGACTAAGGTATTTTGCATTGTACTGTAGAGTAAACGAACAACATCCAGTAACAATTCATACAAATTTTGAGTAAATGAACACACATATTGTGACATCTTCATGGAATCATATGTCTATTAAGGGAAAGGAAAAATGTCATATTGTTATTCCAGATAATATTATACCGGCTATACTGTAATTTGTACTTTTTATTTTGTTTTTCTGATAGAAAAATGCCGACACTGTTCACATCTTCAGATGCAAACTCTGTGCTTGATTTAAGTTATTCAAAATACAATTGGTCTTAATATTTATTTTACTTTTTATTTTGTTTTTCTGATAGAAAAATGCCGACACTGTTCACATCTTCAGATGCAAACTCTGTGCTTGATTTAAGTTATTCAAAATACAATTGGTCTTAATATTTATTTTTGATGTTTTACGTTCATTCTCTCTTTCTCAGTTTCTTGGCAGGATATTAAATTATTTGTTACTGTTTCTTCTCGAAACTAATTTGGACAAATTCCAACAACAAAACGAAGAGGCAGCTGGGGAGCAAAACTGGAGCCAACGAAGAGAGGAAAAAAGGCACAACACTTGCAAATGAAACAAAAAGGAATAAAAAACACTTTTTTATCCGAACAATATCGGGTTTAACAAAACACTTTCTTTTATTAGGTTTTGAAAGTTCAAACAAATTCAAACTATTTTTTAATTATAAAAAATTTTAATTAATTATTTCAGCAATTGCGCCAAATACGACTGCGCGCTCGAATAACGAAATTCAACTATATTTAATAATTTTTAATCAAAAAGCGTCGGCGCGCATTTAAGAGCAAAATTCAACTATAGTTTTAATCAAAAGCGTCTGCGCGCATTTACGAACTAAAATCAACTATATTTGTAACTAGATTTACAACAAAAAAACTAATATTCGATCAATATTATACAGCGAGTGACAGCTTCCAAGGGGGTTGCCATATCCAAAAATAGCCTTTTTCACAGAGTTGCCACATCAAAATGGTAATCATCTAAGGCATTGCCACTTCGTCTTAGCCGCCAGGCCAAAAACTACTAACGGCGCTTCACGAACGTGAACATCCCGGCCCCGTTCAGTCTTTGGGAATCACGATTTCTGAAAAGACTCGAACCAAAAAACAAACAAAAAATTAAAATAAAGAATGTGGCTCTGCCACAATTACCAATCTATATATACAGCGACCGCACAAAACAAGACACGATCCCGAACTCGACTTCAAAGCTATCTTCTAGATTGGCATCATTATAAAGTCTTCCTTCTGTAAAAGGCTGGCATACTATTAGTTGCGACCTCAGGGCATCTAGGTTCCATTCCAGCTACGCCTTTGGACGAACGATTTTCACCATTGGCATTATCATTGGACGAACTAGGTCCATTTTCGGTTTTCTCCTTGGACGAACAAGGTCCATTTTTATTTTTCTCCTTGGACGAACTAGGTCCATTTTGAGAAACAACTTTCGAAAAATAATTCAACTGAACTTTGGACGAACGAGGTTCATTATTTTTAAGGGCCTTGGACGAACGAGGTCCTTGCCTGCTAGCTGAATAGGACGAACTGGGTCCTTCCATTGATTGGGATACGGACGAACTAGGTCTCTTTCCCTTTAAAGGCGGCATTATGTCAACTGATCGTGCATCTATAAAGTTTTCCTGTTCCCGACGTCGAATTTGTGGACTGTATTTCATAACATGAGGTAGTTCACTATCTACCAAAGTACAACATGAGACCAGAGAACTTGTCTCAGAAATCGGTCCCGTAAGGACCCAACCAAAAATAGTTTCGTGGCCCACAAGAGAGCCCAAAATATTTCTTCTTACACCATCCAACAAAATCTGAGGATAAATATCTCCTCCAATCAGAATATCAACTTGGCTACTTCTACCAAATTTGGGATCAGCTAGAGGCATAATCCCCAACGAAAATGTATCAGGAAAAGCTATTGAATAGCTGGGCAAATTTCCTGTTAATCTTGGCAAAACATAAGCGGAGACGTCAAAATGGAATTCTTCACTATGGGGAGATTTCAAAACAAATTTGCATTTTTTCATTGATGATCCAGCTGAAACATTATTAAGTCCCGAAACCCGGGCATTAACTTTCTCCACCGGCAAATTAAGACGTCTTTGCAATTTCTCCGTTATGAATGTAGCCTGAGAGCCTGGGTCAATTAATGCTCCTGCAGTATAAATAACACCGGCAACATCTATGTTAACAAGAGCTGTACCCAATAAGACTTGGTTGCGGGCATCAGCAAAACAATTTTGTATATTCGCTTGTTGGCTGGTATTAGGCCTAACATTCACATCAGCATTAGAATCCGAATTTAATTTTTGTGATTCTCTGTGCAACATTGTGTGATGTTTGCCTTTACATATGGAACAACAAGATGTACTTGAACAATTTTTCAACAAATGATTGTTGCCAAAACATCTTATGCAAAGATTGTTTCTCTTTACCGCTCTAAACTTTTCACTTTGGGTCATTTTCAAAAATGTGGGGCAATATTTCAATATATGGTCTTCTGAACAAATGAAGCAAGACCATTTGTTTAACTTTGAATCATAGTTCCTTCTTTTACTCGGTGAAGGTATATTTTCAGAATCAGCTTTTTCTAGGGACTCGGTATTTGTCAAATCAAAAACGGTTTCCAACGATTGAAACCTAGCAGTTAAAAATCCATCCAAATCTGACCATTTGGAAATCTCAGTCTTATTTCTGATCGTTTGCTCCCACAACGACAAAGTATTAACAGGAAGATTAGTGGAGCACAAAAAACACAAATATTGGGTCCCAACTATCGATGTCAATTTGATGTAATTTAAGGGATGTAATACAATTATTGACATCCCTTTGAAGCCTTTTTATCTCGCCTGCAGATTCAGTCTTAACGGCAACAAGATTAAAAAGAATCTTCAACTGGCTATTTATCAAAATTCGATTGTTCTCATATCTATCTTTTAGATTTGACCAAGCATTCGCAAAACCATCGTTTGTCAAAGGTGATTTTTTAACAATTTCCAAAGCCTCACCTTGAGTACTTTGGCGTAAATAAAACAATCTTTCCACCGGAGTTATAGATTTACAATCAATATATACCGCGGAGAACATGTCTCTAAAAGACGGCCACGACAAATAATCACCATGAAAAATTTCCGTCGTGCACGGAGGCAAACGCAAACGATGATCGGCAACATTTTTCTCTGAGAACCTTGTTCGTTGGCTGGGGCTAGCTATTGTGGATGACAAAGTAGAGTTGTCCACAAAGCTTTGGGATAATTCACCCATTTGCGCGGAACAACTCATAAAAGCTTCTCTACACTGTCTATAGAGATAAGCTACTTCATCTTTCGATCCACTACACTCAACACAGACATTTTCATAAATTAAGTAATCCTTGCCCAAAGTCTTTTCAGTTCAACCTTACGAGGTTCAACATCAAATATAGTGACACTACTCTTGGTGGCATTAAAATCTGTCTCAAAGTCTAACAGTAAAGCAGCAAGTGCTTTAAATTTACGTAAAACTTTAGATTCTGCCATAATTTCCAAAAAAATCGCAAAACTTCAATATAAATTTAAGAACCTGTCTCTGAATTTTATCAAAGCCACAACAAAAATAAATTACATGCTGCAGAAAATAAATTACTTGCTGCAAAATATCTTAACGATGTCCAAAAACTCTTCAAACCAAGAAACAACCGCAAAAAATATACTTTTTTTAAATAATAAAACACCAATAATCAGTTATTTTTAAGTGAAGGACGACTCACCTTTTTATTACAAGTCGCCTTCTTGCATAGACTGCATCTGTCAGTAGCAATAAGCGATGGGCAACAACAAACAACCCAGACAATTGTATTAAAAAACACAAAAAACTGGATATTTACCATCAACAGTAAATCGCTAGCACTTTCACAAAATTATTTTTATTTAGCGTGTACCCTCAATTTTGCTTATTCACTTTTTAAAAATATTTTAATTTAATAAAATAATTAAAATGATTTGCAAAAATCTTTGTGTTTATTTCAGCTTTAGTCCATATTTTGTTGTATTCAAGTATTTGAATAACAACAAAATGTTTTACAGTGGATATGAAATTGATTAGTTGCGGGCGGAGGGTCGGGAATACTATAGTTTCAGTTGTCACCAAACAACTTCATCAGTTCCCTTTTCCGCCGACTCTGTATCGATAAACAGGTCAATAAGCCCATCCAGCAAATTAAACAAAATGAGAAATTTGCTATATGGCCCTAAAACTGATTACCCTACAATTTGAGTCGAACTAAAGAATTTTATATCCACCACTGTTTTTATGTCGTCTTTGCATTGCAAAGAATACGAACATAGTGTGTTGCTTCAATAAAATAAAAAATAATAATAAGGAAAATGAAAAACCAAAACACACAACCAACTAACATAGAAGGAGACCAACGAGTAATCCACTGTTAGTTGTTAGTGTTCATCTGTGAACAGTAAATACCCAATTGGTTACAACAAAGATAAAAAAAAATTAAATCACTTAAAAAGCAATTTTGACCAAAGTCGTGAACACAAAAAATCCCAATGCACAATTTAAACTGATAATTGCCACACGCAGATTAATAAGAAAATTGCAATCCAAAAAGTTATTATTCGCCAAAACAATCTGACTGATCTTCTTATTATAAGTCTCCTATTTGACTTATCAATAGTGGAAAACAATTCGGTATAAATTTATCACCAAACGTAACAAAACACGGCAGCCACAAATTATTTCTAAAAAAAAATATATTTTTTGCAATTGCACTTTCACGCTAGCGAAATTCTGGATTTTTTATTCAAAAAATATAAAAATTTTATTTAATGACAGTTCGTCTGTCCAACACAATGACATCAACTATGTAGCAGCACTAGCAATAAGCTTTCAACAAATTTATTTCCACTATACCACAACAGCGACCACAACAATATTTCTTAAAATACAATATTTTTAATATTATTGCACTTGATCACTTTTTGTAAAGATAAAATTAAATAAAAATTATTATTTTTGCCACTTAAATTCCCAATGGAATGAAAAACCAAAACAAACTAGAAGAGAGAACAGGGAAGAAGAAGCACAACAGTGATAGTTGTTAGTGCTTTTCTCTCACAACGACGATCAGTTGAAACGCGTTGCCAACCACTTATCGGAAGTATTAGGTGGTCGGCCAACAATGCAATATTATTGGGAACAAATTAAATTTTAATTTTAATCAAATTTCAATAAAACAAATGAAATTTATATTAAATTTAATGCAAATAAATACTTTTTTTCCACAATGAGGCAAATTTACTCCTCTTGCTCCGTATCCGGCTCGAAGGACAATGTTTCTTCTCGAAACTAATTTGGACAAATTCCAACAACAAAACGAAGAGGCAGCTGGGGAGCAAAACTGGAGCCAACGAAGAGAGGAAAAAAGGCACAACACTTGCAAATGAAACAAAAAGGAATAAAAAACACTTTTTTATCCGAACAATATCGGGTTTAAACAAAACACTTTCTTTTATTAGGTTTTGAAAGTTCAAACAAATTCAAACTATTTTTTAATTATAAAAAATTTTAATTAATTATTTCAGCAATTGCGCCAAATACGACTGCGCGCTCGAATAACGAAATTCAACTATATTTAATAATTTTTAATCAAAAAGCGTCGGCGCGCATTTAAGAGCAAAATTCAACTATAGTTTTAATCAAAAGCGTCTGCGCGCATTTACGAACTAAAATCAACTATATTTGTAACTAGATTTACAACAAAAAAAACTAATATTCGCTCAATATTATACAGCGAGTGACAGCTTCCAAGGGGGTTGCCATATCCAAAAATAGCCTTTTTCACAGAGTTGCCACATCAAAATGGTAATCATCTAAGGCATTGCCACTTCGTCTTAGCCGCCATGCCAAAAACTACTAACGGCGCTTCACGAACGTGAACAGTTACATTGTTTGTTTTTCTAGGAGTTTTATCTACAACAACGACGACAGCACCAACAAATGAATTATATATCCTTTTTAGCATTGTTTATCAAGAATTTGTTGTTAAATCCCATACAAGGATATGACTTATTGTTGTTGTTGCTGCTGTTTTTTTCCTGGTGATAATTGATTATGGTATTGTTCACAAAAGCGTGGGAGTGATGCTGGGTGTGCGTGTGAGTTTGTGTGCTCAAAGTTGACCTCGAATTGTGCTGAGTACCATTATTTATTAGATTGTTAAGTGAATGTAAACAGTTCATAATCAACAGCAGCCGCAGTAGCAGTATCAGCATCAGTTGACTTATTACCAATTTAATGGCTGTTTAAATAAATTGCCAATAATGAAATTTACTCACTGAGTTGTTTCATTTGTTGTTATATTGAATTAACTGGAACATAACAGAAGTGAAAATGGCATTTTGAATCCGAACAAAAACTTAGAATACCATAAGTGGAAAGGAACGTCAATTGCTACTTTATGTGACAAAAGATGTTCTATAGAAGTAGGGGGTTTCAATAAAACATAAATTGGAAATGTAACATTATAAAAGTAAGAACTGTTTTAATTTCGGCCTGGCCGACCCTTTAATAACCTCCACCACGAGTTGTATCAAAGTAGAATGGAAAAATTTGTTTCCTATCTTTTATGAAAATACTAAGATTTTCCGCCATTTCAAGGCTTATTCCTGATGAAGTGGAATATGCTAACTGAAGAATATCAGTTTCTTAAAAACAATGAGACATCGATAATTTCTCCATACTGAGAATGCGAAATACCCAGTTACAGCCACTTTAGTGCAAAAATCCTTTAAAAGATTTCAATCAGGCGCACACTGGTCGAAACCATTGATCTAGCGGCGCAAAAGTCAAAAAATCAAAGTATAAAATGGCGAAATGTTTTCCATTATATCGATTACAGACACTCTGCCGACTAAATTTTTGTTTTTATTTTTTTGTTGTTGTAAATATTCACTCAGTTATTCACTGTTAAGTGCAAACAATTTTGATGCATCAGATTTTAACAAAATTGTTGCTAAAAACCTGATTTCATATTTGTTTAATTGTTAAATAAATTAGTAATAAAACTAAACAGAGTTTATTTTTTATTGATAGGAGATGGTGTAAGATTATTTTAAAAAATGTTTGGGGCCTGAAGTTACATGGTTATATAGCAACAAATTTTCAAAAATTACATTTTTTTATGTTTTTAGTGCAATATACTTTTGTTGAATGGAGCGTAACTACAAAGGTTCTCCAAGTTCCAGTCCAATTTTTTTACTAATTAATTTGGACTTCCTAGATTCCGAATAACCACAATTTAGCTGCAAATAGCTGCAACTTGGCCTGAAAATGTAGCTTTAAGCCCCTAAAATGCTGAAAATCGGGAGGTACCTTAAAAGGGGCCTATAGCCAAACGTGGACCTATTTGCACAATTTTTGGTGGAAAGATTTATTGATCACTAGAAACCCTAAATACCAAATTACAACTAATTTGGAAGGAAAGGGTGGCTTAAATACTCAAAATATCGAATATCAGGAGGTACTGTTATATGGGGTCTATACCAAAATTATAGCCGATGTTGTTCATATTTAGTCCATTATTACCCACGGACACGGACTGAGTTTCTGCAAATATTCAGAAAGTTATCTCCATTCGTTTCCAAGTTATTAAAATCGCGTCGCTAGATCAGTGATTTCGTTTCGCTTTCAATCTGAGAACCCGCTATTACAAAACAAGTAAGAACGGCGTTAAGTTCGGCCGGGCCGAACTTGTATACCCTCCACCACAAGTTGTATTGAAGTAAAATGGAATAATTAGTTTCCTTTCGTGTATGAAGAAGACTTAATACTAAATTTCAGCAATTTCGGTAAAACAATGTGAGGCACCATTCTATGGGGGCTTTTTCAAAACGTCGATCTATACCGACAAATTTCTGACGGAAAGTTTTTAGGCTCAAAGAAGACTAAATACCAAATTTCCTATACTTCGGTAAGAGAATGTGGCTAAAACTTAAAAAATACCGAAAATCAAGAAGTACGCTTCTATGGGGATATAGGAAGACGTGGACCTATACTGATAATACCCTTCTGGAATATTTTATAACTCTTGGAAGACGAAATAACGAATTTCAGCCATTTCGGTTGGATATTGAAGTCACAATCTTCAGTATTACGAAAATCGGGAGGTACCGTTCTATGGGGGCTATATCGAAACGTGGACCTATACCGACGAATTTTAGTCAGAAATGGGGCAATATGAAAGCGTGGACCTGTACAGACATATTTCTGGCGAACAGTTTTATATCACATTGAAGAATAAATACCAAATTTTAGCCATTTTGGTGTAATATTGAAGACACAACCTTCAAAATACGAAAAATCGGGAGGTACCTTTCCATGGGGGCTATGTGAAGGCGTGGACCTATACCGACAAATTTAAAGGGGAAGTTTGAGTACCCCCAACGAAGTCTAAATATCAAATTTCAGCCATTTCGGTGGAATATTGAGGCCACAACGTTCAAAATACCGAAAATTGGGAGGTACAGTTCTGTATGAAGGCATGGACCGACAAAGTTCTGAGGGAAAGTTTTATACCACCAACGTAGACTAAGTACCAAATTTCAGCCATTTCGGGGTGATAATGAATCTAAAACCTTCAAAATACCGAAAATCGGGAGGTAACGTTCTATGGGGGCTATATGAAGGTGTGGACCGATACCGACAAAATTCTGGGGGAAAGTATTATATCCCTAATGAAGACTACGTACCAAATTTCAGCCATTTTGGTAGGATAATGAAGCTAAAACCTTCAAAATACCGGAAATCGGGAGGTACCGTTCTATGGGGGCTATATGAAGGTGTGGACCGATACCGACAAAATTCTGGGGGAAAGTATTATACCCCTAAAGAAGACCACGTATTAAATTTCAGCCATTTTGGTAGGACAATGAAGCTAAAACCTTAAAAATACCGAAAATCGGGATATACCGTTCTATGGGGGCTATATAAAGGTGTGGACTGATACCGACAAAATTCTGGGGGAAAGTTTTATACCCCTAAAGAAGACTACGTACCAAATTTCAGCCATTTTGGTAGGATAATGAAGCTAAAACCTTAAAAATACCGAAAATCAGGAGGTACCGTTCTATGGGTGCTATATAAAGGTGTGGACCGATACCGACAAAATTCTGGGGGAAAGTTTTATACCCCTAAAGAAGACTACGTACCAAATTTCAGCCATTTTGGTAGGATAATGAAGCTAAAACCTTAAAAATACCGAAAATCGGGAGGTACCGTTCTATGGGGGCTGTATCAAAACGTGGACCGATATATCCCATTTTCAATACCAACCATCCTGCAAGTAATAAAAACATCTGTACCAAATTTTGACTTTCTATCTTTAAAATTGCGAGCTGTATCTTGATTTCAACAGACAGACGGACGGACTGACGGACGGACGGACGGACAGACGGACAAATCGACATAGAATTTTATGCTGATCAATAATATATATACTTTATAGGGTCTCCGACGAATATTTCGATGTGTTGCAAACGGAATGACAAATTTAATTATACCCTCCATATGGTGGAGGGTATAATGAACACAAAATATCAACCATCTCGTTTAAACAATGTTCCTATGGGGGCTACATCAAAATGTGACACTGTACCGAATATTTTCAGCTTGAACGTTTTGTACCCTCAAATTTTAGTCATTTCAGTGTATAATGATACTAAAACCTTGCAAACCCCGAAAATAGTGCCGTATAGAGCCATATTTCTAAGGAAAAGTTTTGTACCCCCAATGTAGCTAAAATCTTCAAAATACCGGAAATCGAGAGGCACCATTGTATGTGGACCTATACTGAAAAACTTCTGGGGGAATGCCCCAAAGAAAAATACAAACATTTGAGCCATTTCGGTATTCCGGCAACAAAATATTGACCTATACAGACAAATTTTCGAGGGAAAGTTTTGTAGCCTAAAAGAAGATGAAATATCTTCAAAATACCAAAAATCGGCAGGAACAGTTCTAAGGGGGCTATATAAAAACATGGACCTATTCTGATAATTTGCTTCGGGAATATTTTATACCCCCATCGAAGACTAAATATCAAATTTCATACACTTCAGTTTGCTAATGACGATGAAGCCTTCAAAATACCGAAAATCGGAAGAAATCGGGATAATGTGTTCCGTATAAATACATGGACCTATACCGACAAATTTCTGGTGAAAAGTTGTATACCCCAGTATACCCCAGTGGTGAAAAGTTGTATACCCTACATCACATCCTCTGGGTACAGTTTTCCACGGAATTTATTTTATATGATTTGTACACGTTATGTTATCGATATAATTACACTGTGCAACATTCTCAAGGTAATTTTGTGCAAACAATTTCAAATGCGTTTTTTATGAAAGTACAGACACAATAGACAAAAACCCTCTTTGGATTTTGTTTTGCTAGATCGGGTTCGGATTTTATGGCCCTATCTAAACATGGTTAAATATTGACTTTTTAAAGAAAATGGGGGCAATATCTTTGAAATAAATACGAATCTTTCCATGACGTCCGCAGCAAACTTGTAGATAAGAACAAGAAGAATGTATTTGGAAACATAATGAACACGAATATCTTCATTTATGGCCTCAAATTTTATAATATATTTAAAATGTTCGTGATTTGTATATATTTCGCAGCGTATCTCCAAACCAGTAAAATTTTTCTTAATGTTATCTTTGGGGAAAATATTCGCTGGAATATAATACACAACTCTTCATAACATATCATTGTTGTAAAATTCCTCTATCGAGTTGTTTCTATCATATTTTTCAACGACAGTTTGATAAATATATCAAAAATACATTGAAATTTCAAACATGAGAATGAACAGCCTGTGTGAACGTTGTTTGAAATAGGTTTTGTAGAAAGTAGGAAATGAAATACCGCCTAAACAACATGAAATAAGTGTTTTACAGTTTCAGAATGTTCTGAAGAATTGCTGAGGACATTATTTTGAAAATTTTTGCTAAAGGCTACTTGGTTCAACTCTCAATAATATGGCAGTTACTGGCCATAATTCCAGAAATTATGTAATGTGTCCTATATTATATCAATTTTGATGCGCTATAACAGTTTTTTGTAGTTCGTTTTTGACATATAAGTTCTACTACTTTAGGACTACAATATTGTTGAAGACCGCAAAGCAAAATTCTTATTAGTTTCTGAGATACAGCACGGATCAATTGATTTTTAGCCCGGTATAGATGAGGCCATAAAAGCCAAACCTGATCTAAAAACACGAAACCCAACTAGGGGTTTTGTAGTCTTAACATTTACTTTCAGAAAATGCCCACTAAAAGTTGTTTGCATTTTCAGTGTAGCACAGTGTTATTAATTGATATTTTTGCATCATTTATTATAGATATAATGAGCATCATGGGATAGGTCAAGAGTAAATTTTCAAGTTTCATGTTAGTAATTTGTCTGAATGTGGCCCAGAATTTCAAATGTGGCCAAATATTAAATTAGGATATTTTTCCCACAGTGGTCAAAAGTAAATTTCAACCGCTACATACTATTGGATCATTTTTATACCCTCCACAATAATATGGAGGGTATAATTAAATTTATCATTCCGTTTGTAACACATAGAAATATTCTAAGTCGATATAACTATCTCCGTCCGTCTGTTGAAATGAAAATACAGCTCGCAATTTTAAAGATAGAGCTTTGTAATGTGGTAAAGTAGTTTCTATTACTCGTAGGATGTTTGGTATTGCAAATGGGCTATATCTGTTCAGCTTTTGATATAGCTTCATTATCACACCGAAATTGCTGAAATTTGGTACTTTGCCTTCGTTTCCAGTATTTTGAAGGTTGTGGCCTCACTATTCCTCCGATTTTGCTGAAATTTGGTATTTAGTCCTCAATTGAGGTATAAAACTTTCCATATGAAATTTTCTCAGTACAGGTCCACGTCTTCATACAGGTCCACGTTTCGATATACCTTCCGATTTTCGTAATTAAATGATTGAAATTTGTTATTTATTCTTTCATGGGGGTTGTAAAATGTTCCAGATAAGAATTATCAGCATAGGTCCACGTCTTTCTATACCCCCCATAGAAGGGTACCTCTTGATTTACGGTATTTTTTAGGTTTTAACCACTTTATCTTATTGAAATATCGGAAATTTGGTATTTAGCCTTCTTTGTTCTTTTCTATACGCCAGAAATTTGTCTGTATATATCGACGTTTTGATATAGCCTCCATAGAACGGTACCTCTCGAATTTCGGTATTATGAAGTTTGTGGCCTCAATATTCATCCGAAGTGGCAGAAATTTGGTATTGTGTCTTCGTTGGGGGTATAAACTTTCCCCCAGAAATTTGTTCGTACAGGTTCTCATACAGCCCCCATAGAACGGTACCAACCGATTTTCCGTGTTTTGAAGATTTTTGCTTAATTTTCTCACCGAAATAGCTGAAATTTGGTACTTAGCCTTCGTTGGGGGTATAAAATTCCCCCCCCCCCCCCCCGAATTTTGTTGGTATGGGTCCACGCCTACTTATAGCCCCCAAAGAACGGTACCTCCCGATTTCCGGTATTTTGAAGGTTGTGGCTTAAATATTCCTCCGAAATTGCTGAAATTTGGTATTTAGTCCTCATTTGAAGTATAAAACTTTCCATATGAAATTTGTCGGTATAGGCCCACGCCTTCATATAGGTCCACGTTTCGATATAACCCCATAGAACGGTACCTCCCGATTTTCGTAATTGTGAAGGATGTGACGTCAATATCCCACCGAAGTGGCTGAAATTTATTATTTAGTCTATCATGCGGTTATAAAATGTTCCAGAGAGGAATTTTCAGTATAGGGCCACGTCTTCTTTTCTTTACGCCAGAAATTTGTCGGTATATATGTATCAACGTTTTGATATAGCCTCCATAGAACGGTACCTCCCGAATTTCGGTATTTTGAAGACTAGCGACATTGTTTTACCGAAATTGTTGAAATTTGGTATTAAGTCTTCTTCATAAACGAAAGGAAACTAATTGTTTCAGTTTACTTCAATACCACTCGTGTCGGAGTGTATAACAAGTTCGGCCCGGCCGAACTTTAAGCCATTCTTACTTATCGGCATTTTTCTTGACCAAAAATCTTACTTCGTGCAACAATGTGTCAACTGCGAGCTCTAGTGTGATTACACACAATTAAAACTGTGGAATGCCTGTATATACTGTGCTGTAACTATGTTATCTGACCACGCACATCAATATACTTGGCATAAGTGGAAAGGTCAAGAGTTCCTCTTCTAAATATAACTTACAGAGGTGGAACATATCTATATATATAAATGAGCTTGGTGATAAGTGACTGACTGACTGACTGACTCATCATCAACGCCCAGCCAAAACGGCTAAAGCTAGGAGCTTGAAATTTTACCAGTGGGTCACTGTTGATGCAAATGTGCGAGATAAGGCCGGGTTTTAAAAAATTCGTCCTGGAACCACAAAAAATAACAACAACAAAAATCCTTATTTTCCATTACTATTACGTACTTATTCACTTAGTTGGCCCTCTGCAAGACATGTGTCAAATTAACAATGCTATAACTTCTTGATATCGTAAGAGATCACACATAATTTCAAATTTTGTAGTTTACTTCTAGGCGCACTTATTTTATCGTAAACCACTAAATAATAGAAAGACAAAGACAAACCGATTCTGATTTTGTTTTCACATAACAGGTGTCGCACAAAAGATTTTCATTCGTTAAAGTCCAGTTAAAAAATGATTACAAACGATGCATTTGTAAAAATTTTGATTTTCAATTTAAAATTAAAACAAAAATTCTTTCAATAAATAATGTTGGGTTTGTTGAACAAATGAGTTGCTGTTGAAGACAACATTAGGGGAATAAATTCAGAAATCGGCCAGAAATAACAACAGCTAAAAACTGTATGGACTTGACTTTTTGGTAATAACTAAATGTTTGCAAATCAATGAAAGTGCAATAAAATGGTGCATATTACCACGATTTATTTGCAATTAAGAATATTATCGTATATGGAGATGTACAGTCATAACTATTAAATTTTCAATTTCAAAATCTGTAATTTGAAGAAATGGCTAAATAATTAATGAAATCAATAATAGGTCCCAAACTAGAGACAAAAGATTGGTTCTGTAATTGAAAACGATTTTGGAGTATGTGTGTTACGTGAAAAAGGCAGAAACGTATTACATAACAAGTATTCATCACGAAGGGTTAGGAAAAAGTTCTCTCCCCGCAAAATATAAAGGAACGAATCAGATTTGCTACTAAGAAAATTTCAAGCCCGTTAAAGTACTTTGATGACGTTATATTTCTGATGAGATGAAAATTATGTTGCACTATTTCGACGGAACCCAAAAAATATGGCGCAACCCTCTCACAGCCCTGGAAAATAAAAATGCAATACATACTGTAATGTTCGGAGAACTGTAAGTTATGGTAAGGGCATATACAAATGAAGGGTACAGACAAAGGATTACTCATGTTGAGTGCTGTCATACAGTTTTTGTTAGAAGAAGATGTTTTAAAAATTGTGTTTTTAATTGAGTTGTTCTGTTTGCAATTAACCCAGATATGCCCATTGCTTGATCGTGATTATTTTAAAAGTATTTTTTTATTGTTTTAGAAGCAAATGTGAAATAATAACAGTATGTTTATATGTTTTTTAAAAATTTTTTGAAAAAGTGGTTTTTGAGGCCACTTTTGGACACAGGGTTTTATCATATAACTGGGAGTTATGGGACACAAAACATTTGACATATAGTCCAAAGACACCTTTTCGGCATCTAGTTAACATTTTTTCGTAATAGGCTCCACATCGTGTATGTTTTCGTTATAAAACTACCCACTATTTAATCGGTCATAACGCAAATTATTGTAAAAACTAAGCGATAGGTGGGAACTTCGATGAACTAGACCTCAAAACTCAAAAATAGTAGCTCAAAATAATGGAATCACATAATATCCCAAGAGCTACAGATGTGTACTGAGTATATCACCAAAATAAACGGTACTTTGATAAACATAACATATCAAATTAGCAAGAATTTTGTGTGTCCTATATATAGGACAGTGGGCATATCTGGGTTAAGAATTATTATGGCGTTCTTGGTATATAGAAATGTAGAGTCTATAACTTTTCGTCACTAAATAATTTAGGAAATCAATAATAGACCACAAACCAGAATCAAATTTTGGTTTTGTAATTGAAAACGATTTTGGAATATGTGCGTTACGTGAAAAAGTCAGAAAAACCACTGCTCTCCCCGTAAAATATAGGGAAACCAATTTTCTACAGAGAAGATTTCAAGCCCTTTAAAGTACTTTGATGACGTTATATTTTCTAATGAGACGAACATTATGTTGTATTATTACGAGGGGACCCAAAAAGTATGGCGCGAACTTCTCTATAACGAACTTCCCAATAACGAATTTTTCTTTATAACGAAGAAATATTGAAAACACAGTTTTTTCAGTCCATGCTCACCTATTTTAACCTCTATATAACGAACTTCCCTATAACGAATACTTCTCTATAAAGAAGTTTTTTTAAGCACAAGTTATATTTCCCACACAAAATAACCTCCCTATAACGAATTAAAAAACAATATCTTTCAACAGCGTTCTTATTGAAGTCCACTTTATTTTTACATTGTGCACACAATGTGTCAAAACAAAACAGTGGTTTATGAGGAAAAATATCAGTTAAAATATTTTTTGTGGTGATCGAACGCAAACTACGATAAAATTGTAGAGATCAGCAAGTTTATCATTTGGTTTTGTTTAGATTCGAAGACTGATGAATCATGCAATATGTTTTGAATTGCCTTTTCTTTCCCAGTTTAAGAAATAGTTGCGAAACAAAGTTCCCGATCATATTTGTTTTCCCACTGCTCATTGGGATGACTTTTTTGATGAAGCAAAGTAGCTTAAGGGGTATTATCAATTTGTGCATTTGTATGTAACATGCAAAAGGAAACGAAATAGGTCAATGGTTCCTTTCGATGATCTACATAGCATCACATTCTGAGTCTTTTTATACGTGCCCGTCCATCCGTTAATGCACTTTTGTCGCATTTATTATCCTATCCGGGTTAAAATTTATGATGGTCGCAATTTTGATCAAAGGACTATAGCCATTGCTTTTGACGAGAATAGGTTGAGATTTGGATATAGCTCCCATATATTCTCCCGATTCCGAATATTCTATCCACCAAACAACTATTTTAAAACAAGTGTGTAATGAAATCTGTTCAGTAATGCGATTCACAAACTAATTTTGTGAGTTACCGACAAGTGTTGGTAAAATTAAAATGCTTATAATTTCGGTAATTACCGAAAGAATATGTGGTAATACCTTAAACTGTCGTACTTTACTGATTAAAGAATTTGTAAATAGGAACGGGTGAAACTATACTCTGCATTTTAATTTATTTATTTATTATCCTCCTTTATATTCGTGTGAATTCTCCGCTAACGAAGTAGCGGGCACTTGCTAGTTCCATGAATAAAGATATAGTCATTATACTAAAAAATTTTGGTTCAGTTACCCCGCTAAATATTTTCTGATCATTATGTTAAATAGAAGTCTTTTCTTTTGTCGTAAGCCCAAACCTTACTAAAAATTTCAGACCATTATTGTGGCCTACAGAAACGCAACAAAAATTAATTAAAATGTTTGCTTTTGATCCATTTTATCCCCTAAATATTTCATGATCACCACCAGAAACTAATCGTTTCTATTGTGGTGGAAACTCGCCCTCCGTACTATATTTCATGACGTTTGGTCCATAATTGTGGCCTGGAGTTTGATTACAATACAAGAAAATCATATCCACCACCGTTTTGTATGTCCTCTTTGCTTTGCAAAGAATGCTAACATAGAATTGTTGCTTGTCATAAGTAAACAACGAGAAAGTTGTTGTATTTGCTTTACACATTGATCAACGAACACCGTGATGATGCCTAATCAAAAATGTTTGGCACAATACGCCAAAACGCGGCGTTTTTTGAGAAGGTGTGAACACACTCTACTCACGGCAACGCACGGCACACACCCGTCACTATCTAGAACACAGTGTTCATGTATCTGTTTTCAGTTTCACTACACTTTCTGTAAGTCGATAATGTCAGGTTTGTATATTTAAAGAAATCACCCAGTGCGTAAATTTGTCTGTAAAGAGTGCTGTTCAATTTTGAACCCAAATCTATAATTTTATACGTTGAATGTGATATTGGATGTTCATGGGGTGTCTTTGAATTATTAAAACAAATCGTTCCTGAGAAGATTTTAAACAAGTAAGAACGAAGTTAAATTCGGCCGTCCGAACTTGTTATACCCTCCACCACGAGTTGTATTGAAGTAAACCTGAACAATTAGTTTCCTTTCGTTTATGAAGAAGATTAAATAACAAACTCCAGCAATTTCGGTAAAACAATGTGGCATATTTAGAGGGGAAAGTTGATTACCCCCAACGAAGCCCATAACCTTGCAAACAGGGTTTCGGAGTCGGAGTCTACGAGTCGGAGTCGAGCAATTTTGCTGGAGTCGGAGTCGGAGTCTGAGTCGAAAAAAATAACTCGACTCCGACTCCGGGCAAAATTTTTTCCACGACATAGAAATATAACATTAAATTTGGAACAATAATTTTTTTTATTAATTTTCTCGTTTAGAGTTAAGCTTGATAATCGGAAATTATTTGCAAGTGAAAAAGGAAAGCCAAGGACTCGAACCCACATAGTCACCAAATTACGTTACCTGGTTTCATTGGTGGTAAAGCAAATCTTCGGACGTATCGACTATGTAATGGCTTCTCTGTCCGAGAACTTATCGTTTTTCAAATGCAAATGTGTTTTGTACATTTACGCGGATACATGGCCACAGAAATAATTTCCGATCATCAAGCTTAACTCTAAACGAGAAAATTAATAAAAAATCATTAAAAATGATCTTCGCCCTAACAGGCAAAATTTCAAATTTGTTTTTTTTAAATCATTATTTATTTTAAAAGGTATAAGAAAACATATATATAAACGGTATATTATACTAAGTTAAAGGACAATTCACAGGATATTAACTATTCTCTGAAGTGTAGTCTATTCATCCCTATTTTGTTGATCCAATAGATTTTTTACATTTTGCAAACAAAAGTAAATTTCTATGACAATCGAATTAAGATTGGTCCTTTAACCTCTTTCGTTAGAAGTCTTACTGATCGTCTCTCGAAGGTCTATTGGTATTCTCATCTTGTTTTTTTTATGAGAAGTCATCCTTGTATTATATTAAAGACATTGTGGTCTCTATGGGAAATCTTACTGAATACCCTGTGACACAAAATGGAAGTCAAGATTTGGGGGTGGAAAAATTACTTTTCGGAATGAAAGACCCCAATTGAGAACCCCAAAGGATCCCATAGCTGAAATTTCTGAGTTATGACATAATGAATTTTTTGATTGACCTCCATCAATCATTGAGAAAATAGCTTCATATCTCTGTTTGGAAATATCGTTTCATAATTTTTAGATGACATGTTTTCTGTTATATGGAATGAGGAACCTTTCTGTCGAATATGCTGTCCTTCTAGCTCAGTTCCTTCCATGTCCTTTTTTCTGGAACTCAAAAGTAAAACAAAATGAAATTTTCTACAAAAATGTTCCACCGAAAATTATATGTACGTTTCCTATATTCAAGAAATCGATATTGTCACGTTTTCATTGTTCTTTACAGTTATACCCGTTACTTTCTCAAAAAGCCGTATGTTTGTGTATTTCGGTAAATTTTGCATAATCTGTTTGTATATGAAACTCGGATGGTTACGCTTCCGCCATAACTGAGAAGTCTGACAAACGGCGAATCTTTTTCTAGAATTCATTAAATACTCAATTAGGGCTTTAGATGTAGATCAGATATGTAGAACAGATATAGTTCATGTGAATCCGAGTTTTCTACACAATGAATTGGATACACGAAATTCAATGGAATACATAATCATAGAATTTTCGTGAGAAAGGATCGGGTAATATCACTTTTATGAATGAAAACATGACAATATCGATTTCTTGTCCTATTGGACTGACCCTACATAAAATTTTCCTACCAACATTTTTGTAGAATATTTTCATGCAAGAAATCTCATCGTGTGCTAATTTTTTAGTTCCAGAAAACATCCGTCTGCCTACGTGCTGGGTGGTGTATACAGTATATCTCAAATATTTCAATGAGATTATCCACTCCACACCAAAGGTCAAAATGTGAGCGCTGAATTTTAGTTTAAAGTATGATCCCTACTTCCATTTTTTAAGTCGATCGGAACAATTTATTTTATTTTTTATGCAGCATATAACTTCGTAATATCTTTCTCTTTTAGATGAAGAAAAAATCTGCCAAAAAGTTACGTAGTTTTCTCGAAAAAAATCATGATAAATGGCTTTCAATAAAAAGCTTTTAAAGCTAAGCACACTAAAATGTTGGCTTGCATCCAGTTTGAAACTTGGTCATGAATTGCTTACAATTTTTATTGCATATAGTCCTTATGATTTGTATTGCCCCTTCATTTTCACGTATTTTGAAAGCTCAAAGATTTTCTCACGCGGAAGAATTCCGTCCAGAATATACTCGTGCAAAAAAAAGGAAAACCGACAAAAACTTTTTAACTTTGATATTTTTCAATGTAAGCGTCCGCAAAAACAATATTGATATGTTCGAATGTATTGAAACGAATGCCCTTTCTAATAAATATGTAAGGAAAAACTAACACATTAGCTTGTATAGGCCAAAATATAGGAAAAAGTTAAAAATTTGTGCAAATTTTATTCATTATTAGTGGTATAGGAATTCACTCTCGGAGTCGACCCGGAGTCGGAGCCGGAGTCGTGAAAAAAACTCGTCTGGAGTCGGAGTCGAGCCAAAAATACCTCGACTCCGAAACCCTGCTTGCAAATACCGAAAATCGGGAGGTACCGTTCTATGGGGGCTATTTTAAGGCGTATATTAGTACTGACACATTTCTGGGAGAACGTTTTATATTACTAACAAAGACTAAATAAAAAATTTTGTACTCCAAATGAAGACTAAACACATAATTTCAGCCATTTCGGTGGAATATTGAGACCACAACGTTCAAAATACCACAAGTCGGGAGGTGCTTCTATGGGGGCTATATGAAGGCGTGGGCCTGCTAATACCGACAAAATTCTGAGGAAAAGTTGTATACCCCGAACGAAGACTAAGTACCAAATTTCAACCAATTCGGTGTGATAATGAAGCTAAAAACTTCATATACCGAAAATCGGGTGGAACCGTGGGCCGATATAGCCCATTGGCAATATCAAACATCCTAGGAGTAATAGAAACTTATATACTAAATTACTATCTTAAAAATTTGCGGACTGTATCTTGATTTCAACAGACGGACGGACAGACATACAGAATGCTTAAAAAGTCTTAGAAATATAATTTTCATAAACAATTCTCGCAAACAGAATATCGGCGTTAAGTGGGTTAATTATACCCTCCATATTATGGTGGAGGGTATAACAAATTTAATAAAACAAATACTGTTAAATCTACTGCCAGTTTATCTTTCAAAACAGTGAAAAATAAAAGTTTGTAAAATGAGTTATTGCTTATTTCAATTTAAACATAATTTATTACTTGTAAATTAATGTAATTTATTATTCAAAATAATAACTATCTTTAATACCCCAAAATACTAATCACTATGTTGTCCAATTTCCTTCGTTTCGTTACAGATTTAATGATGACTTCATTCGATTGGGAGGAACCTAATAATGCAGAGAAATTAATGTACAGATTATATTAATGTTACGGTTTAAATGGCAAAAAATTTATGTGATATTTAATATGATTTAAATACATACTGCAACAAAAACACACACGCTCACTTAAATGGTAGTCACCGGTTAGCTGGAAATTTGTGTTGCTTAATAGCAAAGCAGAACGATTTTACATTGGATATTATGGCGTTTGATTTTATGGAACTACTACTAAATATAGTATATAGTTAGCACTTTAGATCTCTTAAGTGGCTACCAAGAAATCAACTATCTTAACGATGTAGACTCTTAGCTTACATTATCCCTTGCATATAAACATGTGTCCATTAAAACTACGTATATACTGTCACAACATCATGATGTATAACAACAATTTAATATGCAATTTCTAGTTGTTAATTAGTTCCATGTACAAGTGGGTAATTTATAATTATGTACAAGCACACACTCTCTCATTATTAATATATTTTGGTGGTTTATGTGGCTTTGCAAACGTTTGAAGTTGTTGTTCGATTATTAACAGTAATTTGCAGAAAATAAACTAACTACCTTCTATAATATGATTAAATCTTGTTTGTCTGTGAATTATTATTTTATGTTGTTTCGTTTTCATTTTTTTAAATGAGAATGGAGAAGAACCTGTTTTGTAATTAGTAAATGATGAAGTGGTACCATAAAGAATACACTGCTCTATTTAGTGCATTTTTATTTCAATTTTGTTTTAAAAAATGTTGAATTAATTTGCCATAATTACAATAACCCAATAAAAGTTGCAAGCATTTATAAAAGCAATTATCAGATAATATATTCAGGAATGTTTTCGAGTAAAACGTTTAAGAAAATTTAGGTTATCCTTGTACCATACAACCCATAAACCAAAACAAGGAACCATATTGATAAGTTCTGTAAAGATTTTTTCCTATCCATTGAGAATCCGTAATACAAAGCAATTAATACCCACATCAGTAGGAAAATGTAGCAAAAATGGCTCACATCCGGCGATATCGCTATACGGTGTCGCTACCAAAAATTGTAAAATCTAGGAACAAATCATAACGGTCAATCCTACAGAGAATTTTCACAGCTACAACATTTTCTTTAGCACCACTTCGATAGGACTTGCGGTCGCCCCGGCCTAATGTACATACATATATTATAAGAAGATCAAATGTATTCCATAATAAGACTATGCACTTCTTTAAGAAGATCAAATGCCTAATAAACCTTGTGATCTTTTGTATAAAGACTTGAGCTTTCTATAAAAACACCCTGTCGGCTTCTATAAAAACAAAATTTTATAAGAAGACCTTTTTTTCCTTAACGTCTTCTGTAACCTTTCGGACTTCCAAAATAAGACCTTGCGATCTCTTATTTGAAGACCTTGTGGCCTTCCTTAGAAATACCTTGTGGTCTTTCTTCTCTTCCTTCCTCCTTTATAAAAGAAGACCATGTGATCTTCTATAATAAGTATTTTTGGATATTTAAAGGAAGATCTTGTTTATTTAACATCTTCTGTATCATAAAAGAAACCCTTTCCATTTTATAAAAAAAGACCTTCAGATCTTTTATAAGCAAACCTTGCGACAGGCCGCTTGGTCTTCTTCTTTTGGTATTCTATATGGAGGCATTGTGGTATTCCATAAAAAGACCTTGGTCTTCAAAAAAAAAGACTTGTTTATAAGAAAACCTTCCTCTCGTTTATATGAACACCTAAACGGCTTCTATAAAAAGATATTCTGCTATTTTATTAGAAGATTTTATGGTCTTCTAGAAGGAAGACCCAGAAGACTTATTTAAGAAGACTCTTTGGTTTTCTGTGACTTCCCGACTGAAAAAGATTATTACACAAATAAAAATAGGTAAAAAAAAACTTTTTAAGTTAAACGGTTTTATGTTAAACATACATTGCAATGTGAAGCATTGTGGCGTTTTTTTATTGGGATAGCGTTTGCAATTTTGTTTTTTCAAAATAGTCTGGCTTAATCCCATTGTTGCTGTTTTAATATTTTAAAACAACTATTTTATTAGTGGCAGGGAATACTATAGTTTCGATCCACGCCACTGGATCTCATCAGTTCCCTTGCCTTACCCCTTGGCGAACAATGCCAAATCTTCTCCATTAATAAAATAGTTGTTTTAAAATATTAAAACAGCAACAATGGGATTAAGCCAGACTATTTTGAAAAAAAAAAACAAAAAATACATTGCAATGTTTAAGATAAATGTACTAAAAACCAACAAATAATAAAATAGATACAGTCGTGGGAATTATAAACATATGCATAGACTAGACTAAAAGAAAACCGTGGGGCACGTCAATTGTCTACAATCGTTGATTAAAATGTTTGTTTTGTAATGTTACACTATAATTAGGCAGTTGTTCAACCGACAACGATGGACGTGTATAAGTAGGGCTAGAATGTGGAAACAAGCTAGCAAGCTCGATTATAAGCGAGTTTTAGGGTTTCATAGTGGTGAGCGAGTAGTACTTTGTCGATTAAAGACAAACTACGAGCAGTGAAACGATTCCTCGACAGCCAGCAGTGTGAATGTCCAACGATAAACTAGTTGAAACATCTCTTTTATTTACATGGAGTGTATAACTATTGGAATTTCCATGAGCAAGAAAATAGTAAGTAATTTCCTCACGGTCTGCGGGCCAACTGCCTAACGACGAATTAAACGATTCTTCTATCGCACATTAAGTCGATAATTTGTAGACAATTGACGTGCCCCACGGTTTTATTTTAGTCTAGTCTATGCATATGTATATAATTCCCACGACTGTATCTATTTTATTATTTTTTGGTTTTTAGTACATTTATCTTAAACATTGCAATGTATGTTTAACATAAAACCGTTTAACTTAAAAAGTTTTTTTTACCTATTTTTATACCCTCCACCATAGTATGGAGGGTATATTAAGTTTGTTTTTCCGTTTGTAACGCATTGAAATACTCATTTGCGACCCTATAAAGTATATATATTCATGATCAGGGTAAAATTCTGAGTCGATCTGTGCACGTCCGCCCGTCCGTCTGTGGTAATCACTCTAGCATCCACAAAAATGGAGATAGAACGCTGAAATTTTGGGAAAATGCGTCTTTTGTTTGCAGTCAGGTCAAGTTCGATGATGGGCTATATCGGTCCACGTTTTGGTATAGCCCCCATATAACGGTCCCCCCCGATTTACGGTATTTTGATGTTTTTAGCTACATATTCAGACCGATTTAGCTATAATTTGACATTTAGGGTTCTTAAGTGTCAATAAACTTATACAACAAAAGTTGTGGACATAGGTCCACGTTTCGGTATAGCCCCCATATAACGGTACCCCCCGATTTACGGTATTTTGACGGTTTTAGCTACATTTTCAGGCCGATTAAGCTATAATTTGACATTTAGGGTTCTTAAGTATCAATAAACTTATATAACAAAAGTTGTGGACATAGGTCCACGTTTTGGTATAGCCCCCATATAACGGTACCCCCCGATTTAAGGTATTTTGACGGTTTTAGCTACACTTTCAGACCGAGTTAGCTATAATTTGACATTAAGTATCAGTAAACTTATATAACAAAACTTGTGGACATAGGTCCACGTTTTGGTATAGCCCCCATATAACGGTACCCCCCGATTTAAGGTATTTTGACGGTTTTAGCTACACTTTCAGACCGATTTAGCTATAATTTGACATTTAGGGTTCTTAGGTATCAATAAACTTATATAACAAAACTTGTGGACATAGGTCCACGTTTTAGTATAGCCCCCATATAACGGTACCCCCCGATTTAAGGTATTTTGACGGTTTTAGCTACACTTTCAGACCGATTTAGCTATAATTTGACATTTAGGGTTCTTAAGTATCAATAAACTTATATAACAAAAGTTGTGGACATAGGTCCACGTTTCGGTATAGCCCCCATATAATGGTACCCCCCGATTTACGGTATTTTGACGGTTTTAGCTACATTTTCAGACCGATTTAGCTATAATTTGACATTTAGGGTTCTTAAATGTCAATAAACTTATATAACAAAATTTGTGGACATAGGTCCACGTTTTGCTATAGCCCCCATATAACGGTACCCCCGAATTACGGTATTTTGACGTTTTTAGCTACATTTTCAGACCGTTTTAACTATAATTTGACATTTTGGGTTCTTAAGTGTAAATAACCTTATATAACAAAAGTTGTGGACATAGGTCCACGTTTTGGTATAGCCCCCATATAACGGTACCCCCGATTTACGGCATTTTGACGTTTTTATCTACATTTTCAGACCGACTTAGCTATAAATTGATATTTAGGGTTCTTAGTGACAAAAAACTTATATTCGAAAAAATTATGAACATAGGTCCATGTTTTGGAATAGCCCCCATATAACGTTACCGCCCGATTTCAGGTATTTTGACGTTTGAAGTCACATTTCTAGACCGAATTAGCTATAATTTGATATTTAGGGTTCTTAGTGACCAAAAAACTTATATTCGAAAAAATTATGAACATAGGTCCATGTTTTGGTATAGCCCCACATAACGGTACCTCCAGATTTTCGGTATTTTAAGAATTTTACCAACAAGTTTTAACAGAATTATCTGTAATTTGAACATTTGACATTTGAAATTCTTAGTGGTCACCACCCCTCTCCGCAAAAAATTTTCAAGAAAGCCCCCATATAACGGTACCTCCCAATTTTCAGTAATTTGGCAATTTTAGCTACAATTTTTAACAGAACTAACTGTAATTTGACGTTTGAAGGTTGTAGTGGTCACCACACATCTGCATCAACAATTTTCAACATAGCCCCAATATAACGATATTTCCCGATTTTCTGTACTTTGAGGATTTTACTTAAAATGTTTAACCGAACGTAGGTCCATATTTTGGTATAGCCCCAAAACAAACCTACCGATTTTCCGTACCTTAGCTTTATTTTTTGGACGAACTTTCTGTAATTTGAAATTTAAAAGCCGACAACAACAGCAATTTTTTCATTTAAGTTCATATTTCCGTATAGCCCACATACCTCCGAACTAGCTGTTTATGACATTTGAAGTTCCCACGTTATGTACCGGTTTTCGGTATTTTGAGGAATCTAGCAAAAATTTTTAACCGAAAAAATTTTTTTTTTTTCAACATACATAGATAGATATAGGCACCATAAAAAAGGGCCTCCGAAATGAAGCATTTTATGTACATTATCTGACATTTAAACGTACCCACTTAAAGTTGGGGACAGGAATGAAAACTAATTATTCTATTTTAGTTCAGAATATTTTATGGTGGAGGGTATGAAAAGTTCGGCCCGGCCGAAGTTAATGCTTTTTTACTTGTTATTTTCTAGTTTTTAGTTTTTATTTCGCATTCTGTTTAATTCATTTAGTGTTTCATTATTGCAAGGTTTCTTGCCCGTTAGTTTATTGCAGTCCAACTCCTCTATACGTAGTCCCTGCAAAGATCTTACTCTACTTAGAGCCACGTAGGCTTGACCTTCTTCAAACAGTTTCGCACCTAAGTATACGACTGCGTGATCCACAGTGCTGCCCTGCATTTTATGTATTGTAGAAGCCCATGATAGTATTAAAGGCAGCACACATCTGTGTGTATTGCTCCCGTTGTTTTGTTAACCTGGCCTCATATTCTTCAGGTGTTTCTGACGCTATCATCTGTGTGTATCGCTCACGTTGCTTTGTTAACCTGGCTTCATATTCTTCAGGCGTTTCTGACGCCGTCATTTGCTTTCGCTGACGTTGCTTTTTTAACCTGGCCTCATATTGCTCAGGTGTTTTTGACGCTAATTGTTCCCGTCGTTTCTGTAATCGACTATTTCTATCACCTTCACTTTCTTTAGCTCGTTTTGCTTTATACTTTTCTTTCGCTTGTTGAAGCCTTCGTTTACGTTGTGTTGCAGTTTCTGTTTTATTTGTGTTAGTACCACGAGTAATGGACATTTAAACGGTCGACCCCCCCCAGAGGTCCAATAAAGGGGCACGGCTATGTACAACAAGATGCGCCTGAGTCTTGAGGGGAAAACGCTAATGACATTTCATTTTTATCCACCCTAATGCCATACAGTTCTCGGCGCGTTTTAACCTTTCACCTTAACTTGGGTGGTGTACCGCTAACGACGTATCATTTTTAGCCACCCTAACGCCACACAGTCCTCAACACGATAAAAAAAGCTTTACTTGGGTGGTGAATTCAGGCGGGATTAATCAGATACCTAAGTTACAGATTCAATTTCTAAATTTAAATCTTAATTATACGCCATTTAGTGGTTGCGCCCATCTTAAATATTGAGGTTGTATAGTGCACTGTATTCTTCTTGTCAAGCCCTTTTATTTGATACCCATATTGGTTTGATTGATAAAAAATTGTTATCAGTCATTCGGTAGCGGTGGCCATCTTAGATTTCAATTTTGCATAGTAAATTGTATTCTACTTGTTGAGACCTTTCATTTGATACCCATGTTGATGGGATTGATAAAACCTAAGTTATCCGCCATTTTGTAGAGACTGCCATCTTGGATTTCAATTTTTTATAGTATATTGTATTCTGCTTGTTGAGCCCTTTCATTTGATACCCATATTGATGGGATTGATAAAACCTACGTTATCCGCCATTTTGTAGCGGCCGCCATCTTGGATTTAAATTTTTGATAGTATATTGTATTCTGCTTGTTGAGCCCTTTCATTTGATACCCATATTGATGGAATTGATAAAACCTACGTTATCCGCCATTTTGTAGCGGCGGCCATCTTGAATTTATAATGATAATGAATAAACATAATTGTATTGTCACCAAAATCCAAAGTGTATACAAAATTTCAGATTAATCGGTTGACAGGAAGAGGGTCAAATTTGAATTACTAAATTTGACCCAAGAATAAATAAAACAAACGGGGTGAGCTAAATAAAACCATTTAAAAATAGAATAACCATTTGGACCATATTTTGCAAACAGCTAGCCAGATATCAGTGCTAAGTATTTGTGCAATATCAAGTATGATTTGGAGTGTTTTAGTGCTTCATAAATTAAGAAAAAAAAAAATACTTTTTTGTTGATTTATACCAAACTCTTAGTAAATGAGCTCTAACTCGAAGAGTTTTAGAGATATCAGCGTGAAAATTTGATACAAGATAAAGTAGAATTTGTAGAGAAAACGCGTGTTTTGCTATGGCACTCTTTATGAAAATGAGCGATATGGTCTTCTAAATGAAGACAATATGCTGTTCTCTAGGATGGCATTAGTATTTTCTATGGGAAGACATTGTGACTTCTGAGAGAAGACCTAGTAAACTTCTATAAGAATTCCTTGTGGTCGTTTATAAAAAGTCCTTGTGGTGTTTTATAAGAAGTCCTTATGCCCTTTAAAATAATATCTTGTGCTCGTCTAAAAACAGTACTTGCGATCTTCTACATATAAGAAGATCTCGTGATCTTTTGGAAGAAGACCTTGTTGTCTTCTTTAAAAAATCCATGTGGTCTTCTCTGAAAAGACCCTGGTGTAATTTTTAAGAAGACATTCTTGTTTTCTATAAAAAGTCTAGTGGTCTTCTATGAGTAATCTTCTATGACCACAAGTTCTTCTCATACGAAGGCCTTGTGGTCTTCTATACGAAGACTTTTTGGTCGCCTACACGCAAAAAAAAACGGCCTCTCTAACATATGTCCCAAACATATTTTGCAGCAAACATATATATGTTTGCAACAGTCCCAAACATAATATATATTTGGGTGCAAAGATATTTATGTTTGGGTGCAAAGATATATATGTTTGGGTGCAAACAAAGATATGTTTGGGTGGAAACAATTTTATGTTTGGGTGCAAACATTTTATATGTTTGGGTGCAAAAAAATACAAACCCAAAAGGCACAAAAAAAAACAAACACATGCACCAGTGGGCGCTTACTGAGAGCAAGGGAGCATAAAATTCAATGTAAAACACTTTGAAATGTATGCTCACTTGCTCTCAGAAAGAACTCACTGGCTATCTCTACAGCAGGGACGAGCTTCTTTGCTTAGATCGTATAGTGAGGGCGCCCACTGAGTTGTTTTTGCATTTGCTTCTCTCTCTCACGTACAGTGTAAAGAATGAAAACAAACAAAAACATAATGTGGTTCAGAGTGAGGCAGAGAACATTTTTGGGTCTCTCTTGTGCTCTCAATGAGCGTAAATTTGTTGTTGTTCACAACGTGTTAGCATCTACACAGGCTGTGAGCGATAACAAATTTACGCTCACTTAGAGCACATGGGCTCTCTTGTGAGTCACAATGCCTCCTCCTGATGTGGTTGTTGCTTTTTTCACTCATACGTTCATACATGTCTTCGCTTTGGTTGTATTTCTGTGGTCGTCGCTGCTCTACAGTATACACACAAATGTTGAGGTTGTTTATTAAAAGGCAAAAGAACAACAAACACATAGGTACATACAAAATTCCAAAGAAATACATAACACACTTTAATAAAAGAACAAGTAAAAAAGCGTTAAGTTCGGCCGGGCCGAACTTTTCATACCCTCCACCATAAAATATTCTGAACTAAAATGGAATAATTAGTTTTCATTCCTGTCACCAACTTTAAGTGGGTACGTTGAAATGTCAGATAATGTACATAAAATGTTTCATTCGGTAGGCCCTTTTTATGTTGCCTATATCTATGTATGTTGACAATTTTTGGTGGGCTAGAAATTGGGAGGTACCGTTATATAGGGGTTATAATAAAACATGGACATATGTTGACAGTTTTTGATGGGAGGCTTTAATGTCAAATAACTCCTAATTCGGTTAAAAATTGTAGCTAGAATCCTCAAAATACCGAAAATCGGTACATAACGTGGGAACTTCAAATGTCATTAACAGCTAGTTCGGAGGTATTTGGGCTATACGAAAATATGAACTTAAATGAACAATTTTTATTGCAGAATTTTAGTTGGCTTTTAAATTTCAAATTACAGAAAGTTCGTGCAAAAAATAGAGCTAAGGTACGGAAAATCGGGAGGTTTGTTTTGGGGCTATACCAAAACATGGACCTACGTTGAGTTAAACATTTTAAGTAAAATCCTCAAAGTACCGAAAATCGGGAAGTATCGTTATATTGTGGCTATGTTAAAATTTGTTGATACAGATGTGTGGTGACCACTACAACCTTCAAATGTCAAATTACAGTTAGCTCGGTTAAAAATTATAGCTAAAATTGCCAAATTACTGAAAATTAGGAGGTACCGTTATATGGGAGCTATATCCGAACATGGACCTATGTTAACAATTTTTGATGGAGAGGTGTTGTGACCACTAAGAACTTCAAATGTCAAATTACTGCTAACACGGATCTTTGTTAATAATTTTTTCGAATATAAGTTTTTCGGTCACTTAGAACCCTAAATATACAAATTATAGCTAATTCGGTCTAGAAATGTAGCTAAAAACTTCAAAATGCCGTAAATCGGGGGTACCGTTATATGGAGGCTATACCAAAACGTGGAACTATGTCCACAACTTTTGTTATGTTAGTTTATTTACACTTAAGAACCCTAAATGTTAAATTATAGCTAAATCGGTATGAAAATGTAGCTAAAAACGTCAAAATGCCGTAAATCGGGGGGCACCGTTATATGGGGGCTATACCAAAACGTGGACCGATATAGCCCATCATCGAACTTGACCTGCCTGCAAACAAAAGACGCATTTTCCCAAAAATTCAGACAATTTTGGTGGAGAGGTGTGGTGACGACTGAGAACTTCAAATGTCAAATATTCAAATTACAGCTAATTCGGTTAAAACTTGTAGGTAAAAATATAAAAATACCGAAAATCGGGAGGTACCGTTATATGGGGCTATACCAAAACATGTACCTATGTTTATAATTTTTTCGAATATAAGTTTTTTGGTCACTAAGAACCCTAAATATCAAATTATAGCTTATTCGGTCTAGAAATGTGACTTAAAACGTCAAAATACCTGAAATCGGGAGGTAACGTTATATGGGGACTATTCCAAAACATGGACCTATGTCCACTAGTTTTGCTATATAAGTTTCTTGACACTTAAGAACCCTAAATGTAAATTTATAGCTAAATCGGTCTGAAAATTTAGCTAAAAACGTCAAAATACCGTAAATCGGGGGTACCGTTATATAGGGGCTATACCAGAACGTGGGCCTATGTCCACAACTTTTGTTATATAAGTTTATTGACACTTAAGAATCCTAAATGTCAAATTATAGCTAAATCGGTCTGAAAATTTAGCTACAAACGTCAAAATACCGTAAATCGGGGGGTACCGTTATATGGGGGCTATACCAAAACGTGGACCTATGTCCACAAGTTTTGTTATATAAGTTTATTTACACTTAAGAATCCTAAATGTCAAATTATACCTAAATCGGTCTGAAAATTTAGCTACAAACGTCAAAATACCGTAAATCGGGGGGTACCGTTATATGGGGGCTATACCAAAACGTGGACCTATGTCCACAAGTTTTGTTATATAAGTTTATTTACACTTAAGAACCCTAAATGTCAAATTATAGCTTAATCGGTCTGAAAATTTAGCTAAAAACGCCAAAATACCGTAAATCGGAGGGTACCGTTATATGGGGGATATACCAAAACGTGGACCTATGTCCACAAGTTTTGTTATATAAGTTTATTTACACTTAAGAACCCTAAATGTCAAATTATAGCTTAATCGGTCTGAAAATTTAGCTAAAAACGCCAAAATACCGTAAATCGGAGGGTACCGTTATATGGGGGATATACCAAAACGTGGACCGATATAGCCCATCATCGAACTTGACCTGCCTGCAAACAAAAGACGCATTTTCCCAAAAATTCAGACAATTTTGGTGGAGAGGTGTGGTGACGACTGAGAACTTCAAATGTCAAATATTCAAATTACAGCTAATTCGGTTAAAACTTGTAGGTAAAAATATCAAAATACCGAAAATCGGGAGGTACCGTTATATGGGGCTATACCAAAACATGTACCTATGTTTATAATTTTTTCGAATACAAGTTTTTTGGTCACTAAGAACCCTAAATATCAAATTATAGCTTATTCGGTCTAGAAATGTGACTTAAAACGTCAAAATACCTGAAATCGGGAGGTAACGTTATATGGGGACTATTCCAAAACATGGACCTATGTCCACTAGTTTTGCTATATAAGTTTCTTGACACTTAAGAACCCTAAATGTAAATTTATAGCTAAATCGGTCTGAAAATTTAGCTAAAAACGTCAAAATACCGTAAATCGGGGGTACCGTTATATAGGGGCTATACCAGAACGTGGACCTATGTCCACAACTTTTGTTATATAAGTTTATTGACACTTAAGAATCCTAAATGTCAAATTATACCTAAATCGGTCTGAAAATTTAGCTACAAACGTCAAAATACCGTAAATCGGGGGGTACCGTTATATGGGGGCTATACCAAAACGTGGACCTATGTCCACAAGTTTTGTTATATAAGTTTATTTACACTTAAGAATCCTAAATGTCAAATTATACCTAAATCGGTCTGAAAATTTAGCTACAAACGTCAAAATACCGTAAATCGGGGGGTACCGTTATATGGGGGCTATACCAAAACGTGGACCTATGTCCACAAGTTTTGTTATATAAGTTTATTTACACTTAAGAACCCTAAATGTCAAATTATAGCTTAATCGGTCTGAAAATGTAGCTAAAAACGCCAAAATACCGTAAATCGGAGGGTACCGTTATATGGGGGCTATACCAAAACGTGGACCTATGTCCACAACTTTTGTTGTATAAGTTTATTGACACCTAAGAACCCTAAATGTCAAATTATAGCTACATCGGTCTGAAAATGTGGCTAAAAACGTCAAAATACCGTAAATCGGGGGGTACCGTTATATGGGGGCTATACCAAAACGTGGACCTATGTCCATAACTTTTGTTATATAAGTTTATTGACACTTAAGAACCCCAAATGTCAAGTTATAGCTAAATCGGTCTGAAAATGTAGCTAAAAACGGCAAAATACCGTAAATCGGGGGGTACCGTTATATGGGGGCTATACCAAAACGTGGACCGATATAGCCCATCATCGAACTTGATCTGCCTGCAAACAAAAGACGCATTTTCCCAAAATTTCAGCGTTCTATCTACTTTTTTGTGGATGCTAGAGTGATTACCACAGACGGACGGACGGACGGACATGCACTCAGAATTTTACCCTGATCAAGAATATATATACTTTATAGGGTCGCAAATGAGTATTTCAATGCGTTACAAACGGAAAAACAAACTTAATATACCCTCCATACTATGGTGGAGGGTATAAAAACTGATTGAAATAAATTGTAAATAGTCACGCTTTTAAAAAGAAAAATATATAGAAACGTAGTTGAACGCTTCTCCTTAGTTGTGAAATAAAACAAATTTAACTCAAAGTTGACATCATCAGGGGGGAATCGGCGTCTGGAATCAAATGATTATGAAATAAATAAATATGGATATACCATATTTCAAATATACATATGTATGTAATTACCAATATTAAATGCGATTTCTTCCTTGTCCAATAAAATAATTGCATTCAACTTTTTGATTCAATTATAAAATGTATTGCGCATTTAATTTACTAAAAACACAATTTCTTTAAGAAAACACAAAACACTGATTTATTCACTCACTTTACCGTCTTGACTCTACAAAGGCATCTAAAACACTGAAGAAAGAAAAAAAAATATAATTCATATCATTTCTTCTTTTCTTTTTCTCGTGCTAAGTTGGTTAACAACAACAACAACACAAGAAACACACGCGTTTGACTCATCCATGCCACCAAAGCCCCCTTCTTCGCTTCTACGTCTTCTACAATACACACAACTCTTCATTATAAAACAGCATTCCACAGCCGCGAGAGCACTGTTATTACTCTCGTTGACAAACATCCTCTCTCCACCCCAGGGATGAAAAAATAAAAATTTCAAAAAGTACTAAAATTGTACTTTTTTCTTTAAAAGGTACTTTTTATTATTTTGTATGAAAAAATAATTTTTATACCCTCCACCATAATATGGAGGGTATAATTAAATTTGTTATTCCATTTGTAACACATCGAAATATAACTCGGATACCCTATAAAGTATATATAGTATTGATCAGGGTAAAATTCTAAGTCGATATAACTATGTCCGTCTGTTGAAATCAAGATACAGCTCGCAATTTTTAAAATAGAGCTTTGGAATTTGGTATAGAAGTTTCTATTACTCCTAGTATGTCTGGTATTGAAAATAAGCTATATCGGCACCACCCGATTTTCGGTATTTTGAAGATTTTAGCTTCATTATCACACCGAAAGTGCTGAAATTTGGTACTTATTCTTCGTTGGGGGTATAAACTTTCCCCCAGAAATTTGTCGGTACAGGTCCACGCCTTCATATTATGGTTATGGCCACGATAATTTATTGAAATGGCTGAAAGTTGGTATTTAGTCTTCGTTGGGGGTATTCAACTTCCCCCTTTAAATTTGCGGGTATATGTCTACGCCTTCATATGGCCCCCATAGAACCGTACCTAACGATTTTAGGTATTTTGAAAGTTGTGGCCTAAATGTTCCTCCGAAATGGCTGAAATTTGATATTTCGTCTTCGTTGGGGGTACGAAACTTTCCCCCAGAAATTTGTCGGTACATATCGATAGAATGGTACCTCCCTATTTTCAGTACAGTGAAGGTTGTGGCCACAATACTCCACCGAAATGGCTGAAATTTGGTATTTGGTCTTCATTTGGGTATTAAACGTTCCATATGAAATTTTATAGCACCCATAGCCCCCGATTTTCATATTTTGAAGGTTTTAGCCTCATAATCACACCGAAATTGCTGAAATTTGGTATTTAGTCTTCGTTGGAGGCAAAAGCCTGTCTGACTGAAATTCGTCGGTATAGGTCCACCTTTCGATATAGCCTCCGATTTTCGTAATTCTGAAGGTTATGAAGTCGATATCCCACCGAAAGACTGAAATTTATTATGTAGTCTTCTATAGGGTTATACAATATCCCAAAAGAGAATTATCAGTATAGGTCCGCGGGTTCCTATATCCCCCATAGAAGCGTAGGGCTCATGGAACGGTACCTTCCGAATTTGGATTTTGAAAGTCATCCACATTGTTTTGCCGAACTTGCTGAAATTTGGTAGTAAGTCTTGTTCATAAACGAAAGGAAACTAATTGTTCCAAATTTTAATCTTGAAAGCAAAATGAGAATTTTGGATTTTTATTTTTACATAAAATTTGTCTAGAAACGGTACTGAATTGGCCGCGGGGGTACTTCGGTACTTTTTATAGTGAAGTGGTACTGAAAAAAGTACTATTGTACTGAATTTTCCATCCCTGCTCCACCCATGAAAAAAATGTTCTAACATAAAAAATATGTTTTACTCAAACATATCAAATTGAGATATGTTACAAAGTGTTGCAAACATATATTTGTTTGGACACAAACATATTATGTTTGGATCCAAACATATATTTGTTTGCAACCGGTCCCAAACATATATTTGTTTGGATCCAAACATAAATTTTTCTGCGTGTATAAAAAGTCCATGTGCTCTTCCATAGGAAGGATATGTGATCGTCTATAAGAAGAAATTGTGATAGTTTAAAAGAAGATTTTGTGGTAGTCTATAAGAAAACCATATGGCCTTCTAATTGAAGACAATGTGATGTTCTCTAGGAACACTTTGGTATTTCTATGGGAAGGCATTGTGGACTTCTGTGAAAAGACCTAGCAAACTTCTATAAGAATACCTTGTGGTCGTCTATAAAATGACCTTATGATTTTCTATAAGAAGTCCTTGTGGCGTTTTAAACGAATATCTTGTGCTCGCCTATAAGCAGTACTCGCGGTCTTCTACATAAAAGAAGACCTAGTGATCTTTTATAAGAAGAGGACCTTGTGTTCATCTTTAAGAAGACCTTGTTGTCTTCTATAAAAAAAAATCCATGAGGTCTTCTCTAAAAAGACCTTGTATTCGTTTTAACCAACCCACTTAAAGCCACTGGTCGTTTAAACGTCAGCAAAAACTGTACACAAAAATGAAGGTAAAAAACAGTTAGATACGTATTTTATTGCGGGCTTTTTTGTTTTTTCTAATTGTTTGCTCATATCTCTGTCCTTTCACTTCATAAAGTGGCATTTGACCTGCGTAGTTTAACGCGGTCTGGTCGCAAAAAAATCTGACATTTCAAGAAAAATGCTTTTTACACGATTTTTTTTAATTTTGTGGCTTGAATACATTGCATACATTTAAATAACATATTAAACTTTGGTCATAAATGTTTTTGTTTTTGTTTTTGCAGTCAATTTTTATCTATACCCTATAATTTTGCGGATATTTTGTTCGAAAACGACACACGAGAACGAATTGAAAACGATTCATTCGTCGCTCAGTTTGTGGCAGGAATACCTTCGAATTCGAATATCGTAAATAATATTATTAGCGAATGAAGATGATAGTTTTTACGATAGTGGCGAAAAACATTTTTTGTGGAGTTTCTTGATTTTTCTGTTATGTACCTTTTCCGTTTTTATTTCTTTATGTTTGCGACTCGATATGTAACTGTTGATAAACATTGTTGTCTTGTGTTGGCAACCTACCCATATGTTGTCTTTATCAACACTTATTGTATATATTATACGTAGCATTTATATCGAAATTATTTGAAAGAAGCAATTTTTTTTTTTTGAAACAAAAAAATTTTCAAAGTAAAAAATTTTTCTCGAAACAATTTTTCTTGTGAAGAAAAAACATTCGACAAATGTTCGAAAACGATATCGTTTTTAAACTTTTGACGAACAAAAGAACAACGTGCTTGTGTACACCCGGAAAACATTTGTCAATCCTTCGACAGTGATATCGTTTTCGAAAGTTGTGCCGGACATTCGAATAATATCCGCACTTGGTATGGGGGGTATATATATATAATTGAAATTTGTTTGTCTGTTTGTTTGTTTGTGCCTTATAGACTCGAAAACTGCTGAACAGATCTTACTGAAATGTTTAGGGTACATTGCTACATGGCCTGGAATGAAAATAGGCTATATAATTTTTTGAAATTTCGCGTTGATCTGGAGATATAGCATCAAAACCGGAGGTACCTCCAAAAAATTTAGATTTTATTTGCAAATATCTTTAGTACTATTAAAGATACAATCTCCAAATTTTGTATGTGTGACGGAATTTGATGTAGAAATAAATTTACTACATTATATTCAAATCGGTTCAGATTTGGATATAGCACCCACATACATATATTTTCGGCCGATTTCCTTATTTTATGTACCAAACATGCTATTTATGTCCAATTTCAATGATATTTGGAATGTGTGGCGGAATTTGTTTTAGAAATAAATGTGCCAAATTATATCGAGTTTGGTTCGGATTTGGATATAGCTCCCATCTACATATGTTTTCGGCCGATTTCCTTATTTTATGCACCAAGCATGCTATATATGTCCAATTCCGCTGAAATTTAGAATGTGTGATGGATATTGGCCTAGAAATATATGTGCCAATTTATTTTGAAATCGGTTCAGATTTGGATGTAGCTCCTATATATATTTTCTGCCGATTTTCCGCATTTGATGCACCAAACACGCTATATATGTCCAAATTCGCTGAAATTTGGAATGTGTTACAGAACTTGGTCTATAAATAAATATGCCAAATTATATCGAAATCGGTTCAGATTTGGATATAGCTCGCATATATATTTTCGGCCGATTTTCCGCATTTGATGCACCAAACACGCTATATATGTCCAATTTCGCTGAAATTTGGAATGTGTAACAGAAATTGGTCTAGACATAACTGGGCCGAATTATATCGAAATCGGTTCAGATTTGGATATTGCTCCTATATATATTTTGGGCCTATTTTCTGCACTTGATGCACCAAACACTGTATGTATGTCCAATTTCGCTGAAACTTAAAATGTCTGACGGAATTTGGTCTAGACATAAGTGTACAAAATTATATCGAAATCGGTTATAATTTGGATATAGCTCCCATATATATTTTTGGCCGATTTTCCGCATTTGATGCACCAAACACGCCATATATGTCCAATTTCGCTGAAATTTGGAATGTGTAATGGAATTTGGTCTAGAAACAAATGTGCCAAATTATTTCGAAATCGGTTTATATTTGGATATTGTCCCTATATATATTTTCTGCTGATTTCCTGCAATTTATGCACCAAACACTGTATGTATGTCCAATGTCGCTGAAACTTGGAATGTCCGACGGAATTTGGTCTAGAAATGAATGTGCCAAATTATATCGAAATCGGCTCATATTTAGATATTGCCCCTGTATATATTTTCGGCTGATTTCCTGTAATGTATGCACCAAACACGCTATGTATGTCCAATTTCGCTGAAATTTGGAATGTCTGACAAAATTTGTGTAGACATAAATGTGCCAAATTATATCGAAATCGGTTCAGATTTGGATATAGCTCCCATATATATTTTCGGCCGATTTCCTGTAAATGTGCAAAATGATATCGAGATCTGTTCAGATCGGAATATAGCTCCCATATATATTTTCATGTTTTTGTTACGTATGTCCAATTTCAATGAAATTTTGAAGATACTTAGAAGTCATCATTATATACACAAGTACTTTTAGTTGAGAAGGAATTGACCAGCTTTAAATATTATATCTTTGAGAGACTTCTTAAGAATAATGTTTTAATATGATATAACTAAATCATTATTTGAGTAAAAATTATGAATACGAGTGGGAGTTATCCTAAGAGTAATTTAAGATATCACAATATGTTATTATGTATATGACCTGGAAATAATAAAATAAATTACAACTATCCTCAAACCTAAGGTTCTCAAACCTGGTTCTATTCTTAATTTTATTCACCCCAAATCCAATCTGTACAAATAAAGAGAAATTAATACTGTAAGAGTATATAACTACCGTAGGAATACTTATAGTCGAAAAGGCTTTAGGAAGAGTGTTACCTCCTGAAATATACAAAAATACCATAGTAGCTCCAAAACAGCCCTGAATGGGTAGAGAACGCCTTCATATCTCCTATATTTATACGTTAAAATATTAAAAAAAACATTCCATTATATTTTATCTAAGTCGGGGTAGCAAAGCGCACCGGGTTCAGCTAGTTGTTTGTATAAAAATCAAGAGTACACCCCGCTTTCACCAAAAAAATAACAGTGTGAGCGGTGAATGCCAGAAAAGGCCCGTATATATGATTTTGACGAACATGGCCACTTTGTTTTCACAATACCAACGTTATTTTTAATATTTGTAGCCGCCATATCAAATATAAGAAATTAAGAACTCGGCATTCCAAATGTATGTAGATATAATACACTTTAGATTTAATATTTACTGGGTTATCGCCAATTCTTGATTTGCAAAACCAATTAATTAATTAATTCGAAATATTGACACGCCAATAACAAACAATTTATGAACAGAAAAACGGAAAAAACAATGAGCAAACACCAAACAACAAATAATATGAAAATTATAGAAAAATACTAATAATAAATATTAACATTTAAGATAATATAATTTCAAATGAATTAATGTAAACTACAACAAATATTTAATATATACATAAATACATTTTTGTACAGACGATAGGTTAAATACGATAGGTTACATATACATTAGGGTGTATCAGAAACACGTTGTGATAGCACGAAAGACTACAAAAAATAAATCGCTTATTTCAGATTGACATAGTATTTGTACCATTTACGAGCTCTATTGGCTTCCTTAGTATATTTTCTTGTACACAAAACTTTAAAAATTTAAAAAGGAAAATGAAAAAAATGAAAAACTTTTAGGTGCTTGTAGCTTCTGGAACAGAGGAAACAATATAATAAATCTTTTTGTGTACTATTGTGATTACCCTAACATATAAATATCCCAGCAAAAATAGTCCTCCAAAAACATGGATTTTGTAAGGGATTTTTGGCAGTCGTAACTACTCCCATTATTTTTACAAGGGCATGTCGCACTCAGTTTGTAGTTTTTTATGACCACTAGAATAACTAGTTATTCTGTGGCCACTAGAAGTTGAAAAGTAAGTTGAAACAAGTATGAACGGCATTAAGTTCGGCCGGGCCGAACTTTTTATACCCTCCACCACAAGTTGTATTGAAGTAAAATGGAACAATTGGTTTCCTTTCGTGTATGAAGAAGACTTAATACTAAATTTTAGCAATTTCGATAAAACAATGTGAGGCAATATTCTATGGGGGCTATTTCAAAACGTTGATCTATACCGACAAATTTCTGACGGAAAGTTTTTAGGCTCAAAGAAGACTAAATACTAAATTTCCTATATTTCGGTAAGAGAATGTGGCTAAAACTACAAAAATACCGAAAATCAAGAAGTACGTTTCTATGGGGATATAGAAAGAAAGGAAGAAGAAAGAAAGAAAGGTATATGCTGATAATACTCTTCTGGAATATTTTATAACTCTTGGAAGACGAAATAACGAATTTCAGCCATTTCGGTTGGATATTGACGTCACAATCTTCAGTATTACGAAAATCGGGAGGTACCGTTCTATGGGGGCTATATCGAAACGTGGACCTATACCGACGAATTTTAGTTAGAAATGGGGCAATATGAAAGCGTGGACCTGTACAGACATATTTCTGGCGAACAGTTTTTATATCACATTGAAGACTAAATACCAAATTTCAGCAATTTTGGTGGAATATTGAAGACACAACCTTCAAAATACGAAAAATCGGTTGGTACCTTTCCATGGGGGCTATATGAAAGTTTGAGTACCCCCAACGAAGTCTAAATACCAAATTTCAGCCATTTCGGTGGAATATTGAGGCCACAACGTTTAAAATACCGAAAATCGGGAGGTATCCTTCTATGGGGGCTATATGAAGGCATGGACCGATACCGACAATGTTCTGGGGGAAGTTTAATACCACCAACGTAGACTAAGTACAAAATTTCAGCCATTTCGGTGTGATAATGAAGCTAAAACCTTCAAAATACCGAAAATCGGGAGGTACGGTTCTATGGGGGCTATATGAAGGTGTAGACCGATACCGACAAAATTCTGGGGGAAAGTTTTTATACCCCTAAAGAAGACTACGTACCAAATTTCAGCCATTTTGGTAGGATAAAGAAACTAAAACCTCAAAATACCTAAAATCGGTAGGTACCGTTCTATGGGGGCTATATGAAGGTTTGGACCGATACCGAAAAAATTCTGGGAGAAAGTTTTATACCCCTAAAGAAGACTACGTACCAAATTTCAGCCATTTTGGTGGGATAATGAAGCTAAAACCTTAAAAATACCGAAAATCGGGAGGTACCGTTCTATGGGGGCTATATCAAAACGTGGACCGATATATCCCATTTTCAATACCAACCATCCTGCAAGTAATAAAAACTTCTGTACCAAATTTTGACTCTCTATCTTTAAAATTGCGAGCTGTATCTTGATTTCAACAGACAGACGGACGGACGTACGTACGGACATGGTCAAATCGACATAGAATTTTATGCTGATCAATAATATATATACTTTATAGGGTCTGCGACGAATATTTCGATGTGTTACAAACGGAATGATAAATTTAATTATACCCTCCATATGGTGGAGGGTATAAAAATTCTATTTTAAGAACAGTTGATGTAGAGATTTTTTTTTTAATTTCATCACACTTCTTACTTTTATTTTACTTTATTTTATTTCGCTCGCTGTGCGAGTTGAACACACGAACCCTCTGATTTCTAGCCAAAGACACTACATACTATGCCACGCACACGAACATTAAGGGTTGCTTAAGAACTTAAATGTGCAGTGCACATGTGTACCACGAACTGTTATTTTTTAATTAAAAAAACTCGCGTGCCGACAGTGAGCGTTGAACACACAACCCTAGGATTTATAGTCGGACACACACTCACTGTGCCACCGTCCACATTACTTAGTGAGGAGCAAAGTAAGTAGGTTTGTCTTGTAATTTTTTTAAGAAGTATCCCATTACTTTTCAGATTACTTGTGATTACTTGGGAAAAGAAGCTTGTTTACATTACTTTGTAATGGGTTACGTAATGACTAATGGATCCGAATTTTTGCTGGGATGTATTCTATTACTTGCAAGAATAACACTAATTTGTTCAATGAAACCCTACAAGATTCATACAACACAAAGCTAGCCACTTGTGAGGCTGTGTATTTATATATAGAAGACAAAAAAGTTGAGTACATATTGACACAAAAACATAAACTTTATATATATTAAATGTGTAAACAACAAATAAAAACTTTATCTTAATTGTTAGAATAAATTTAATTGTAGGTTATATTTAGCTCTAAGTCCTATGCAAACGATTTAAGCGATATTTAAATCAAGTAATAGATAGCAACACGATAATGATGATAGTAATAAGCAATTGGTGTAAATGTGTATGTAAATCTGTACAACGTATAAATCTATTATTTTTTAATTTTCCGTTTTTGCTATTTAAAGACGGTCAGCTCTATATGGGAACTATACTAAAAAGTGGACTTATACTGAAAACATGTATGTATGTAGGGATGTTTGTCATTCACTAATAAGAGAATTTATCAATTTACAGCAAAAATTGGGACTATTTTGCTATTTCTCATTACAGCCCTCAGATCCATCAACAAGGTTCCATTGGACAACATAAATTCATTATCTGCACCATAGGTGCTGGTGGCTGTTCACATGAGAATCTTGAGGATAGTTGAGGCCAGAAAAAACCAATAAGTTATTGATAAAAGTAAAACTGTTGAAAATTTGGTAATTTCAGAATATATTTTCTATTTCAACACTGTGGGAATTTAATGATTCGCATCCACCACTGACAGACAAGATGAAAAGACTCTGATGGTAGATAGCTGATAAGGTACTCCGTCAAAAATTCAGTTTTGTTCCGAGGAGAGCCAATTCGATCAAACTACTATTTTCTTTAAACCGGTGAAAAGAAATTGTAGAAGAAATTGAATGCCCCTCAGTGAGGAAATAAACATCAAGTCCGATCATTTGTTGTGATTAAAGATTGTGTCCCGAAAACTTCGACTCCGATGATCTCACACAATACTTAACAAACATGTTTAACCTAAAATGCCTATGGCCATATTCAGAGCAATCGCCCAAACAGACTGTTATGATGACGACATCTTTGATGCCCGAGGTAATTGGAAGGATTTTGTCGGTGATGATAACTCAGAAACGAGAAAAAGTCGTTCTTTGGAATCAGTACAATATTTGCAAGATGCTCACGCCCAATGGTACTACAACTGTGTGTGTATAGTTTTTCGTATAAGAAAGCAGCGGTAGCAAGAAAATAGCATTTATGACTACGTTGAGACCGTTTTCCCTTATCACCATTCTCATCTCTTTAAATATCACAATCTGTTAAAGGTTTACGACGTTTACTACTTTTTATACATGTATGTGACGCTTTCAACGTTTACGACATTTAGACGGTCAAAAACCTAATAAATTGTAATAAGGACCATCTCTTGTTGAGCCATGTTTAGGCGTCTTCAAAATGCAATGGAATGTTACCCCAAAGATCCAGGGGTAGTTACCACCGGAATTGTTGTACCATCGACCTGAGGCATACTCGACTCCACAGTCCATTTAATTAACAGTACACAGTGTGGCCAAATCCAATATTTTGTGCCAAAAATTCTAAAATATTTTTTTCAAAAATTCCCAAAAATTTGACATGCAGTGATAGAAAACAAGAGAAACACGAAAATGTCTCTAGTCACACCGTTATATTTTAAATAACGGTACCTCTAACTTGACCCTTTTTTCGTTAAAAAAAAATACTTAAAAACGACAATGAAATTCGACGATTTTGTGTGGACCACATTATCACGAGTTACTGGAATTTTTAATGATTATTTGAGCTATCCGACAGTACGAAACCTGAACTACTAATATGTGCATTAGGGCTATAACCAAAAAAATACCACCACATAGTCGTGTAGAGCATGAAAAACTATTATGAAATACGGTGTCAATTTTTCTCTACCGCGAAAAAAGTTTCCGCACCAAATGCATTGAAGTTCTGTAATGCATTTTTTAATTTTATCTGTCATAACAACATATTTGCTTTTCATTAAAATTTTTATTTTTTTGTAATCTAATTTAAAATCATTATCAAAGCGTTCTGGACCAATTTCTTCTCAAATCGCGCCATTTCGGACCACATTAGGATTTTTTGACACTATTGCAATTTTTGGTTTTTCTTTATAAACTCGTGAATTTTATGTTTATATTTTTTTAACCTATCGGACCAGGGAGTCATTTGAAACGAATTCGCGAAAGTTACAGGCTGTTTTTGTTGACTTTGCTTGTGAGAATCGTATTTGTTTTTCATAAAATTGGGGAAGGGTTCTTTGTTTCAATACAAAGAACTAAGAGAACTGATGAGTCCAAGTGGCGTTGGACGAAACTAGTATTCTCTGCCATCCCCAAAGGTAATCAATTTTAACTACACCCCACTTTAAACTTGTTGTTTTTTTTTTTTTTAATTTGAAAACAACAAATATGAGATTAAGCTTGACTACAACAAATAGTAAGTAAAACATACATCTCAACGAAACTGCCAAAGTGAATCTAAAAAAATAAAAATTTTAATGAAAGGCAAATATGTTGTTATGACAGATAAAATTAAAAAATGCATTACAGAACTTCAATGCATTTGGTGCGGAAACTTTTTTCGCGGTAGAGAAAAATTTACACCGTATTTCATAATAGTTTTTCATGCTCTACACGGCTATGTGGTGGTATTTTTGATAATTGCAAAAAAGTGCAAAAAGTTATATCCCTAATGTGCATAGAAGTAATTGTAGTTGGGTTACTGTCCTGTAGAAGAACTGGCTTTGTTTTGGAACAGTTTTTACGCCAATATTTTTAACTAGTGAATAAGGAGCATCCCTCGAAAAAAGTCTTTATGTAGGTCCATGTATTGATACATCCCCCATATAACGGTACCGCCGATTTGAGGTTATAAATTAAAACATATATGAAATTTTTGTAAGTCTGCAAAATAAAAGATCTCCATTCGATTAACCTCTCCTCCAATTTTCATTTTCATCCGTTTCAATTTTTATCCGTTTAGAAAATATAGATTTTTGACACAAAAAACCTATTTTGGACACACTAAAAGATATTTGTAAATTCGCGCTGGAGAACGCATTAAGATTGTTTTAATTAGTTTAGTTTATCTTTTCACTAATGTCGTCAATGATAGTATCCAGTGCCAAGACCATGTAATCATCCGCAATTTGTATGGGATGTAATAACTTGCTCAATACCCTCAAACAGTTTAGCATTTTCAAATGTTAAGCGAAGTGTTCAAAAAACTTCTTTCCCAAAAATTGCATAGGTCCTATAGGTCCCCATTTAGTATGTTCTGATCGATGAGAAATGGTTAGTTGTCAGATAACGTAATTTTTCAGTATTGCAGTCTAATTTCAGTTAATCGTCTCCATGAAGCTCAGTCGATCATTTTGTTTTTGTTGTTCTACATTTTGTCAGCTATATTTTTTCACAATTATTTAAATTGACCGTTTTGTTTTCCTGGACCGTGATAAAAGTGTAGGAGTCTCTGTTGCAATATGTCTTATGGAATCAGAGATATTCAAAATCTCAACATAAATTTTTCTATTTATTTATTTTTATTTAAAGCTTAGATTCTGAGATGACGATGGCGATAAAATAAATCTGGATACTAGTTCACTGCCCCAGTTACTTAACGTATAAGCGATTTCATACAATTTCATAAAATTATGTAGTTTTTTTCATATAAACGTTTTGATCGAATGGAACTACATATACAGTGAACTACATAGATCGTTCAATTTAACTATATTGTCCTCCGTATCACAAACCCGCAACAGTAAATTTCGTTAATCAAGTGGCCCTGTAAGCTATGAGCATTTCTACATAAACTTGTATAAGGTGCTCAAAATTTATTTAAAAACCAAGAGTTTGAAAGGTCAGTTTCCACTATATGCCAACATGCGGTGTTTGGAACGACCAACTCAATCACTTTTTATTATCCCTACAATGTATTTCATTTTTAGTAGAGTTGTTAAATCTAGTTAACTAGTTTAGTACCATAGTTCGTTTGCGTTTAAGGTATTTATAAAAAAAGATAATATTACTCATTCGCAGTTCGTTTATACAAACGACCGGTGTCTTCTGAATTATATAGCGAACTAGGTCGTTCAAACTAACTAGATTTCAACAACTCTATTATTTAGTCCGTTTTTGTGTTTTTATATAACAACAATTATTTTCAGTATTCTTTGTTATACCGTTGGCAACCTAACTATATCCCCTTCTTCTTAAACCCACACTTTATTTTTTAACTCATAAAATATATGTATAAGTAGTTGTAGTAAATTAAACAATTATAAAGATATTAGTTATATCATAATTGTGTATGCAATAAAATGTAATTAAGTAAATTAATTGAATAAAAGAATTTATATTAAAGTAAGTGAAAAAAAAAAAACAAATAATATGTGAGAAAGCATTTTAGAATTGTGGATTTAATTTATTTTTTGATATAAAAGCATTTGGTGAGTACATATAAAAATTGAAATAAAAGAAATAATTTTATTTTAGCAATACCAAGAAATTAGTTATGTGTTTTCGAATGCATTTGTTCTGCGGCCCATACACTATGGGCATGCAGGACAGCATTTGTAATAGTATTAGTAAATTTTGAAGTTTTTGTTAATGTATGTGTGAGTATTTTTAGCAGGATTCCCTGCAAGCATTTGGAAGTGACTTTCTCACTTCCTCTATCAGAAGTAATCGCATTCTGAACTTCTATTCTAGAAAATAGCGATCCTTTATCATTTTACAATAAAAATTGCATTGCTGTCCCTTTTTGAACTTCTTGAATAACTACCTAGTGTTAGAAAAGGAGATCGAAATTCTATTATTTTTGTAGAGTTTCTTGATGTTTCTGTTATGTACCTTTTCCGTTTTTATTTCTTTATGTTTGCGACTCGATACGTAACTGTTGACAAACATTGTTGTCTTGTGGTCGGCAACCTGCCCATATGTTGCCTTTATCAACACTTATTGTTTATATTATACGTAGCATTTATATCGAAATTATTTGAAAAGAACAAATGGGAATTTTATACAAACAACATAAAATTATTTTTTAAAAGAAAAAAATTTTCAAATTTAAAAAAAGGTTTTTCGAAATAATTTTTCCTGTGAAGAAGATACATTCACCAAATGTTCGAAAATGATATCGTTTTCGAACTTTTGACGAACAAAAGAACAGCGTCCTTGTGTACACACGAAAAACGTTTGCCAAACATTCGACAGTGAATGTCGTTTTCGAAAGTTGTGCCGAACATTCGAATAATATCAGCAACTGGTATGGGGGGTACCTGCAACCTGCATTGTTTCTGTTAAGGTTAATCTTTCTATATATTGTTTCATAAACATTTTTTTGTTGCATGCATTTTGTCTAGTCTTATTTCTTCTATGTCTTTGCCTACACTTATTGTTTATATTATACGTAGCATTTATATCGAAATTATTTGAAAAAAGCAAATGGGAATTTTATACAAACAACATAAAATTATTTTTTGAAAGAAAAAATTTTCAAAGTAAAAAATGTTTCCGAAACGGAACTACAGCAATACAGTTTCGTTTCTTGCGAGTAAGTTGTCTATCTTCTGGAAACACGAAATTCCGATCATCAAACAATTCAATAAAATGTTTTTCTAAAATCTTTTAAAAAAAAATCTCAAATGGGACAAGGTATGTTTTGTACGTATAATAACGTTTTTTATACCCTCCACCATAGTATGGAGGGTATATTAAGTTTGTTTTTCCGTTTGTAACGCATTGAAATACTCATTTGCGACCCTATAAAGTATATATATTCTTGATCAGGGTAAAATTCTAAGTCGATCTGAGCACGTCCGTCCGTCCGTCCGTCTGTGGTAATCACTCTAGCATCCACAAAAATAGAGAAATGAAATTTTGGGAAAATGCGTCTTTTGTTTGCAGGCAGTTCAAGTTCGATGATGGGCTATATCGGTCCACGTTTTGGTATAGCCCCCATATAACAGTACCCCCCGATTTACGGTATTTTGACGTTTTTAGCTACATTTTCAGACCGATTTGGCTATAATTTGACATTTAGGGTTCTTAAGTGTCAACAAACATATTTAACAAAACTTGTGGGCATAGGTCCACGTTTTGGCATAGCCCCCATATAACGGTACCCCCCGATTTGCGGTATTTTGACGTTTTTAGCTACATTTTTAGACCGATGTAGCTATAATTTGAAATTTAGGGTTCTTAAGTATCACTAAACATATATAACAAAAGTTGTGGACATAGGTCCACGTTTTGGTATAGCCACCATATAACGGTACCCCCCGATATACGGTATTTTGACGTTTTTAGCTACATTATCAGACCGATGTGGCTATAATTTGACATTTAGGGTTCCTAAGTGTTAATAAACTTATAAATTAGAAGTTGTGGACATAGGTCCACGTTTTGGTATAGCCCCCATATAACGGTACCCCCCGATTTGCGGTATTTTGACGTTTTTAGCTACATTTTCAGACCGATGCAGCTATAATTTGAAATTTGGGGTTCTTAAAAGTCAATAAACTTATATAAAAAAATTTGTGGACATAGGTCCACGTTTTGGTATAGCCCCCATATAACGGTACCCCCGATTTGCGGTATTTTGACGTTTTTAGCTACATTTTCAGACCGATGCAGCTATAATTTGAAATTTGGGGTTCTTAAAAGTCAATAAACTTATATAACAAAATTTGTGGACATAGGTCCACGTATTGGTATAGCCCCCATATAACGGTACCCCCCGATTTACGGTATTTTGACGGGTTTAGCTACATTTTCAGACCGATTTAGCAATAATTTGGCATTTAGGGTTCTTAAAAGTCAATAAACTTATATAACAAAAGTTGTGGACATAGGTCCACGTATTGGTATAGCCCCCATATAACGGTACCCCCCGATTTACGGTATTTTGACGGGTTTAGCTACAATTTCAGACCGATTTAGCTATAATTTGACATTTGAAGTTCTTAAATGTCAATAAACTTATATAACAAAAGTTGTGGACCTAGGTCCAAGTTCTGGTATAGCCACCATATAATGGTACCCCCGATTTACGGTATTTTGACGTTTTTAGCAACATTTTCAGACCGATATAGCTATAATTTGACATCTAGGGTTCTTAAATGTCAATAAACTTATATAACTAGTGGACATAGGTCCATGTTTTGGAATAGCGCCCATATAACGTTACCGCCCGATTTCAGGTATTTTGAGAATTTTACCAACAAGTTTTAACCGAATTATCTGTAATTTGAACATTTGACATTTGAAATTCTTAGTGGTCACCACACCTCTCCACCAAAAATTGTCAAGAAAGCCCCCATATAACGGTACCTCCCGATTTTCAGTAATTTGATGATTTTAGCTACAATATTAAACCGAACAAGCAGTAATTTGACATTTGAAGGTTGTAGTGGTCACCACACATCTGCATCAACAATTTTCAACATAGCCCCAATATAACGATACTTCCCTATTTTCGGTACTTTGAGGATTTTACTTAAAATGTTTAACCGAACGTAGGTCCATGTTTTCGTATAGCCCCAAAACAAACCTCCCGATTTTCCGTACCTTACCTTTATTTTTTTGACGAACTTTCTGTAATTTGAAATTTAAAAGTCAACAAAAATTCTGCAACAAAAGTTGTTCATTTAAGTTCATATTTTCGTATAGCCCAGATACCTCCGAACTAGCTGTTAATGACATTTGAAGTTCCCACGTTATGTACCGATTTTCGATATTTTGAGGATTCTAGCTAAATTTTTTAACCGAATTAGGAGTTATTTGACATTAAAGGCTCCCATCAAAAACTGTCAACATAGGCCCATGTTTTATTATAACCCCTATATGAGGCGCTCAGCACCAAAACGGCCTAACCCACATTTTCAAAAAAATCAAACTGACTATGCTGGACGAACCGGAACCTTTTGTAATACATACTAAAAAAATACCCAATTGCATAGATTAACCCTATGTTATTCTACATGCCGAAAACTGTTTTTCCTTTACTGAAAGTTTGAAAAAATGTGGACGCCAAAATGGCCTAAGCCACATAGACAAAATCGAATACTGGAAAAAATACGTGTGGGTTAGGCATGTTACGTTTTAGTCAGGAGTATATTTGAAAATAATATAAAAATAAATTTTCGAGAAGATTTTGTAAGTAAAAACCAATGGTTATGTAATAAAGTTGACTTACGCCCTGGCGTCAATGTAGAATGTAAGAAGTTAATAATGTATCGCGATCAATGTGGTGGCCAAAATCGTAACATAAGAATGAACACTATTTGCACATACATGGTCAATAATTCGACCTTCTCAGTGGAACGGATAGACCACACATTATTAGTGTCTCTCCATTCATGCCTACCATGCGATCAATATTTTTGTGATCCTGATGATTGGGATCGTGTAATCCTCACGGCAAAAAGGTAACCATGTCACTTGGTAAGATGACGACAGATGAAATAAAAAGCATATCCTCAATTGAGATACTAGTATCAAACAGAAAAATCTCCGAAGACAAGACTTCAAAAGTTGAATGGCTTAAGGTTCAGTGCCTTCGATTCCAAAATGCGAAGCCATTTATAATTCAATACAAATATTCAAATAACATAAATGTTTTATTTCAAGAAGTTAATATTTCAAAAAGGAACTCCAGCAAGTACGTAAATTTTGAATTGGAACCGCTTTATCCGGGAGGAAGATTCATTAAAGTTGCAAAGTTTAAGGATTTACAGAAACTCAAAGGGTAAATCATGCATTTTATAATAATTTAAAACAAATTCAAGAGCCGAAGATGAAGATATCCAGGAAGAAGACCAATAATTTTTATTAATATGTATCAATTAAAACGCTCACAGTTATTATACCCTCCACCATATGGAGGGTATAATTAAATTTGTCATTCCGTTTGTAACACATCGAAATATTCGTCGGAGACCCTATAAAGTATATATATTATTGATCAGCATAAAATTCTATGTCGATTTGACCATGTCCGTCTGTCCGTCCGTCCGTCCGTCCCGTCCGTCCGTCTGTCTGTCTGTTGAAATCAAGATACAGCTCGCATTTTTAAAGATAGAAAGTCCAAATTTGGTACAGAAGTTTTCATTACTTGCAGGATGGTTGGTATTGAAAATGGGATATATCGGTCCACGTTTTGATATAGCCCCCATAGAACGGTACCTCCCGATTTTCGGTATTTTTAAGGTTTTAGCTTCATTATCCCACCAAAATGGCTGAAATTTGGTACGTAGTCTTCTTTAGGGGTATAGAACTTTCCCCCAGAATTTTGTCGGTATCGGTCCACACCTTCATATAGCCCCCATAGAACGGTACCTCCCGATTTTCGGTATTTTTAAGGTTTTAGCTTCACTATCCTACCAAAATGGCTGCAATTCGGTACGTAGTCTTCTTTAGGGGTATAAAACTTTTCCTTCGAATTTCGTCGTTATCGGTCCACACCTTCATATAGCCCCCATAGAACGGTACCTCCCGATTTTTGGTATTTTGAAGGTTTTAGCTTCATTATCCTACCAAAATGGCTGAAATTTGGTACGTAGTCTTCTTTGGGGGTATAAAACTTTCCCCCAGAATTTTTTCGGTATCGGTCCACACCTTCATATAGCCCCATAGAACGGTACCTCCCGATTTTCGGTATTTTGAAGGTTTTAGCTTCATTATCACACCGAAATGGCTGAAATTTGGTACTTAGTCAACGTTGGTGGTATAAAACTTTCTCCCAGAACTTTGTCGGTATCGGTCCATGCCTTCATATAGCCCCCATAGAACGGTACCTCCCGATTTTCGGTATTTTGAACGTTGTGGCCTCAATATTCCACCGAAATGGCTGAAATTTGGTATTTAGACTTCGTTGGGGGTGCTCAAGCTTCCCCTTTAAATTTGTCGGTATAGGTCCACGCCTTCATATAGCCCCCATGGAAAGGTACCTCCCAATTTTTCGTATTTTGAAGGTTGTGTCTTCAATATTGCACCAAAATGGCTGAAATTTGGTATTTAGTCTTCAATGTGATATAAAAACTGTTCGCCAGAAATATGTCTGTACAGGTCCACGCTTTCATATTGCCCCATTTCTGACTAAAATTCGTCGGTATAGGTCCACGTTTCGATATAGCCCCCATAGAACGGTACCTCCCGATTTTCGTAATACTGAAGATTGTGACGTCAATATCCAACCGAAATGGCTGAAATTCGTTATTTCGTCTTCCAAGAGTTATAAAATATTCCAGAAGAGTATTATCAGTATAGGTCCACGTCTTCCTATATCCGCATAGAAGCTAACTTCTTGATTTTCGGTATTTTTTAAGTTTTAGCCACATTCTCTTACCGTAATATAGGAAATTTGGTACTTAGTCTTCTTTGAGCCTAAAAACTTTCCGTCAGAAATTTGTCGGTATTGATCGACGTTTTGAAATAGCCCCCATAGAATGGTGCCTCACATTGTTTTACCGAAATTGCTGAAATTTAGTATTAAGTCTTCTTCATACACGAAAGAAAACTAATTATTCCATTTTATTTCAATACAACTTGTGGTGGAGGGTATAACAAGTTCGGCCCCGCCGAACTTAACGCCGTTCTTACTTGTTTTTATTATTCATCTGCATAATATTTGTTTTAATAAATGGAGACAAAATGGCCTAACCCTCAGTTTCTATCAATATATTTTTTTTAAATGGATGCCAAAACGGCCTAAGCCACTTTAATTTTCTTATTAACTGATTAACCCAGATATGCCCATTGCTTGATCGTGATCATTTTAAAAGTATTTTTATATTATTTTAGAAGCAAATGTGAAATAATAACAGTATGTTTATATGTTTTTTAAAAATTTTTTGAAAAAAGTGGTTTTTGAGGCCACTTTTGGACACAGGGTTTTATCTTATATCTGGGAGTTATGGGACACAAAACATTTGACATATAGTCCAAAGACACCTTTTCGGCATCTAGTTAACGTTTTTTGGTAGTAGGCTCCACATCGTGTATGTTTTCGTTATAAAAACTAACCAATAATTAATCGGTCATAACGAAAATCATTGTAAAAACTAAGCGATAGGTGGCAACTTCGATGAACTAGACCTCAAAACTCAAAAATAGTAGCTCAAAATAATGGAATCACATAATATCCCAAGAGCTACAGATGTGTACTGAGTATATCACCAAAATAAACGGTACTTTGATAAACATAACATATCAAATTAGCAAGAATTTTGTGTGTCCTATATATAGGACGCTGGGCATATCTGGGTTAAAACAGTCTTTGTCTATGTAAACTAATGCCTAATGATTAACCTAAAACAAATATTACAACTAATATGTATTTATGATTAATAAAAAAATTATAAAAATATTTTAAAAACTTCTTTTCTTTGAACTTCGTTTTTCTCAGAACCATTTCTATGTGGGTTAGGCCGTTTTGGCGCTGAGCGCCTCATATAACAGTACCTCCCAATTTCTAGCCCACCAAAAATTGTCAACAGTTAGATATAGGCACCATAAAAAAGGGCCTCCCGAATGAAGCATTTTATGTACATTATCTGACATTTTAACGTACTCACTTAAAGTTGGGGACAGGAATGAATATTTTATGGTGGAGGGTATGAAAAGTTCGGCCCGGCCGAACTTAATGCTTTTTTACTTGTTATCTTTAGGGAAGAAAGTTTTATACCACCAACGAAGATTAAAGTACAAATTTCAACCAATTCGGTGGATATTGAAGCGAAAACCTTCAAAATACCGAAAATCGGGAGGTACCGTTCTATACCGACAAATTTCAGATGGAAAGTTGTATAACCCCAAAGAATACTAAATACAAAATTTTAGTCATTTCGGTGGGGTATTAAGGCAACAACCTTTAAAAGGCCGAAAATCGGGAGATACCATTCTGTGGGGCTATATGAAGTCCTGGCAAATTTCAGGTGGAAAATATTAAACCCTCACGAATGCTAAATACCAAATTTTAGCCATTTCGGTGGGGTGTTGAGACCACAACCTTCAAAATACCGAAAATCGGTAGGTTCTGTTCTATGGGGGCTATATCAAAACGTAGACCGATATGGTCTATTTTCAATACCAAACATCCCATGAGTAATAGAAACTTCTATACCAAAGTATAAAGCTCTACCATTCAAATTGCGAACTGTATTTTGATTTAAACAGACGGGCGGACAGACGGACATGGTTATATCGACTTGGAATTTTATGCTGATCAAGAATATATATGGTGATTTCTGACTGAAATCGGACACTTTTTCAAAATGAGATTTTTGCAAGGCATTTCAGTATATTTTCAGATTTTCTTTTACTAAATACGAAAGAGGATTTGAATTTGAAATGCACAATGGCTTAGCATTGCATGCATGTCATCATCTTAAGAATTTAAAGAAACAAATCGTTTCTAAACATTCAAACTTTTCCGGAACTCAACTTTTTTGCCATTTGTCGCAGTTCTTAATGAGAAAAAGCCCTATAAACATGACTAATTTTGAAGAAAAAATGTTAATTTAAAAATTAGAAAAATGGTTATATTATAAGCGAGGTTCTGAAACAAAGGACTTTTTTAACACCTTAACTTAAGTTGATTGATTTAGTTAAATTCCTAAGCTTGCTTGTCCTGCTTATCACTAAATATTTTAGTTATAATATTGGGCAATTTTAGTTACAATATTGGGCAAAATGAAAATATTTAATATAGATGTATGGATTTCCCTAAAGTTTTAGTAACTGTCCAAGCATCTGCAAGAATCGCCACTAGTTCCAAATTCAAGCCCTGTAGATTTCAAAACTGATTAGACTTTTGCGGACGTTTGCGGTTTAGGCAGTTATGATCAAAAGTTTAACTCGGTTATTAGGTGCTGAAATTATATATTTTTATACCCTCAGAGTATATGTATACACTTTCATACGGGCAAAATGTGCCTCATCGAAGTAATGGTTTTAGACTTCAAGTATGTTTGGACGAAATCCGTTTCAGACAATTGAAGTTGAATTAGGTATGTCCGTGCGTCTGTCTGGCTGGCTGAAGCGCACGATTACTCTCGAACGGATCAACCGATTCGGTCCAAAATTTGGCTTTCGTAATATTTTGTACAAAATTAGTTTAAGTTAGTTAAGATGGGCTATATTGGTCCACTCCTTCCGGTACCTCCCCCACAAAAGTTCAAAAATGTTCCGAAAAATTGTGGGCACGATAAATCTTGAAGGAGTGACCGATTTGTTCCATACTTTACGTATCCTAATATATCTACCTGATATAGATCAGGTTCGAATATGGTTTGTATTTGTCCACTCCTTAAGGTACCTCCCACACAAAATTCCGGATAAGTTAACTTTAACACCTGCTCTCGAATGATTTTGGTTGAAGCAACTTGCATTCGCTGCCTCAATTACGACGGTAAAAGTTTTTTAGGGGCAAGTCCATACTTCTGGAGAAAACAGCACGACAGATGTAAAAAAAACATATGGCACAATATCTAGTGGCTTGAGAGCACAATAACTCTCGGACTGATCAACTGATTCGGTCTTTCGTCATATTTTGTCCAAATTTAGTTTGTGTCCGAAGATGGACAATACCGGTCCACAACTTCCGGCACTTCCCCCCAATATAAAAAACTGTCACTAAAATTGCATCTCTTGAACAGGGCAACCAATTTGGTCCCAACTCTGGATCTCTTAATATTTTGTCCAAATTTAGTTTAACTTCTAAAATGGCCCATATCGGTCCTGTCCTTTGGAAATGTATAACGATGTTTTTGGTTGTGGCCATGTTTACAGTGATATTTTGTTTTCCGTGGACAGGTCCATGCTTCACTGACATGGCTAGTGGGCGCGATATCTATCCAAAAGGTATGACTTCCAAAATTCCATAATGGACTATGAACTTCAATCGCACTTTTGAACTTCAATCCTAATGCATATTTTTGTCGTCAAGATCAAATGTCCAGAAAGGGCCACACAATTTTGAAAAGACCCTAAATACATTCGACCGGTACGTAGATTAAAGTTTAAATTCTCATAGGCTGAGGATATATCTCTGTCGGCAAAGCCGACTGATATTTTTTTACTTGCTTGGAATATTTTTAATTGATTTTATTATTATTTGTTATATGATTGTTCGACATAATGTTTGTTGTACAATTAGCGATTTCTTTTATCATGATAACTTTGAGCCACACTGAAAACCCGTGAAATAAAAGTAAAATGTTTGTAGGTATTCACTTTAATAAAGATTTTTTCTTTCCTTGGGACACCCTAATGTTGGATAACAATAAAACTTGGAAAACATCCACGCACTGAGAACCAAAAATACATTATCATAGGTAATTCTGCAGAAAAGGGTGATTACATTTTATAAAGCACCAAAAAATGGATGCTAACTCTATATGGAGGCTGCAATGGACCGATATCACATTTCTTTATAAGGTGGCGTTCTGAACTCTGACTTCATAATTAAAAACTAATGGTTTTGAATACTTGGTTAACATATGCCGAAATTTATCGAGATATAAATCAAATATGGAGTATACCATATAAGAACTCCTGGTACCGGATTCCAGCAAATTCGGTTGAACAATGTGTTGCTAACAGTAAAATACTTAAATTCAGGATTATTCGTTACGTGAGAACAACGCGAAAACTTGGAACTAGGACAGCGATATTTTTGTTAAAGTGGTTTTAGGTTTTTATCTAGAAGTATTTTTGTCACACCTTCCCATGTAAGTGCCACCACTGCGTAATGCAAAATGAAGAAGTTTTTAAAATGTTTAAGATAAATTCCTAAATCAAACAAAAATCAAATGTTAACAAGTAAAAAGTCGTTAAGTTCGGCCGGGCCGAACTTTTTATACCCTCCACCATAAAATAGTTTTAATTAAAATGGAATAATTAGGGTCCTTTCACAATTTTAGGTGTAACAACTTTTCGACAATGGATAGACTCCTACTGCCTCCCACTATTGCTTAAATTACACTGTAAACACAAATGTTGGGGCAGAGATAATTCCTTTTGGAGATGAAAGCCCTTGGTGTTTTTATATTAAAAACCCCGAAGGACCGATGCGCCGTAAGTCGAACTTCCGCGTTAGGGCGTGATGAAGTTTTTGCAAGAGACCCTGTAAGCCATCATGAATTAGCATTATATCTTTGTTTGTTGTTTTTGTGTTCCGTGCGGAGTTTTTTTCCACTTTTTTCTCCCATCGGACGCCTCCCCAGGTGGTGGATAGGGGAACGCTCATCAGATATGATGGGTACCGCAAAAATAAAATATGCGGGGCGAACCAAAAAACAAAGGGAAAATGGCAGCGTCTGACCAAAAATTGGCGGCAGCAAACAGCGTCTGTACTCCATTGGAGCGGCTGAATTTGTAGACGGAAAACTTTAAACCCTTTAGAAGGCAACGGGAAACCACTGAAGTAAGATCCCTTGTAAACCATGCATCTATGAATATGAACAACAATATACGGCCCTCATTCTCCGGAAACGAGAGGGTGCTAAGAATCCCCGGAGGTAAAACAATAAATACTTTAAATATCGGAACATGGAATATACGAAGTCTATATGAATCTGGCAAATTAGCAAACACAATATCTGAAATGAAAAAACTGAATATAGATATACTAGGAGTGTGCGAAACTTGGTGGCCTGATAGTGGAGATTTCACTTCGCAAAACATGAAAATCTTTTATTCTGGAAATCTGGATAGAAACCATAGGAATGGAGTAGGAATAATCATGAAGGAAAGTATAGCAAGATTCGTAACAGATTACATACCGAAATCGGACCGAACTATGTTTATACAACTCGACACAAAACCAGTAAAAATAAATATAATTCAAGTATATGCTCCCACTGCTGACAAAAGCAAAGATGAAATAGAAAACTTTTATGAAGAAATCAACGACTTACTAAGATTAACAAAATCTCACGAAATTACCATTATCCAAGGTGATTTTAATCAGAGTTCGAAAATAAACAGTACACTAACATAGTGTACCGCTCCGAGAACAGTATCACTAAAATATTTTTAGCGTTAGTGTTCCGGAACACAAACACTAAAAAATATTTTAGTGATACTGTTCCGGAGCACAACGATAAACGTAGTGTACCACATTTTGGTACACTAAAAACGTTGGGTACCGCAGTCCGAACACTAAAAATCGTAGTGCTCCGCAGTCGGAACACTAAAAATCGTAGTGCTCCGCAGTCGGAACACTAAAAATCGTAGTGTTCCGCAGTCGGAGCACTAAAAAATCGTTGTGAACCACATGTCGGAACACTAAAAAATAACGTAATGATAATGTACCACACACAAATTAGGACATAAAAACTCAGATACACCTCTTAGATCCATGTGTGTATACATATTAATGAATAACGTTGGGAACTTAAGTAGAAAATATGGAAAACATTGATTCGGTTGTTGTACAATGGCGCACTACAAATTGTAGTGTTCTGACTGTGGATACATGAGTTTATTATGATTTGTGACGAAAATTAAATATTTTATACTTTTTTAATAAACAAAAATTAAAAAATGAATTTTAACAGAACACGTGAAAAACGCCTGATTTGATTTTTGGACAATGGATCACTAAAAATCGTAGTGTTCCGACTGCCGGATCACTAAAAATTGTAGTGTTCCGACTGCCGGATCTCTAAAAATCGAAACAATGGAACAATAAAAATCGTAGTGTTCGGCTGCGGAGTACTAAAAATCGTAGTGTTCCGACTGCCGAATCACTAAAAATTGTAGTGTTCCGACTGCCGGATCTCTAAAAATCGAAACAATGGAACAATACAAATCGTAGTGTTCCGACTGCCGGATCACTAAAAATCGTAGTGTTCCGACTGCCGGATCACTAAAAATTGTAGTGTTCCGACTGCCGGATCTCTAAAAATCGAAACAATGGAACAATAAAAATCGTAGTGTTCGGCTGCGGAGTACTAAAAATCGTAGTGTTCCGACTGCCGGATCACTAAAAATCTAAACGCTCTTAATTATAATTTCTGAGGAAAATTAAATATTTTATGGGTTGTGGGACGAGTAAAAATTAAAAATAATAAATAAAATGTACGTGTTTTAAATTAGTTACAAACGTTGAGAGCTTTAGTAGAAAATTAGAAAAAAAATCATCATTATTAATTGATGAATATTGTTTCTTGTACAAATGGTAACAGGTACAATTTCCCCAAAATAATAAGTGTGTTGTTGTATTTATCCCGAAATCATAATTTTGACTTTAAATGTACAATCCTACTTGCGGAAAATCAGCACATTCTCATTGAGTGATATTGTTTGTTGTACAAATATCAACAGGTACAATTTCCCCAAAATAATAAGTGTCTTCAAACGTACAAGTCTTCTTGGGAAAATCCACATACTTTCTTCAACTGCATTCACTGAGGAATTTTGTTTTTGATACAAAAAGTTACAGGTACAATTTCCGCAAACATTGTGTTGTTATCAATATTTTCCGTTCCTTATTTCTTTTGTTCACATTAAAAAAATTAAGTAATTCATGAAGATCAAGAAGACAAATTTTATACGAATATGTACACCTTTATGACACTAAGTATTGTTATTCTGATACGTATATACTGACGTGTAATATATAATATAATATTCAGTAACGTGTAATATTATAGATTATATGTAACAAAAAATGTAATGAATAGTATTTTATAAAAATTTGTACCGAATACATCTTGTTATATTTTCTACTAACGTTCTCAAATTTTGTAACTAATTTTAAGTACATGGATATAACATGCTCATCTTAATTTGTATTTATTAATTTTTACTTGACCCAAAAGCCATCAAATATTTAATTTTCCTCATAAATCATAATAAACAGATGATTACCTAAACGTCGAACAGTAAAATTGTTACTGCTCCATTGTCCAAAAACCAGTCAGATGTTTTTCACATTTCCTATTAATTTTTATTTCTTAATTTGTATTTATTAAAAAAACATAAAATATTAAATTTTCCTCACGAATTATAATAAACTCATGTGTGGTACATTAGCTTCGTTCCAGCACTTTTTTAATGATAAAAGTGTCAAAAGAGCAAACTGTCGAAAATGAGCCCAACATAAACATTTTTCCAAAATGTACGGGAACGGAAGAATGGCAGAAATGTCAACAAATCTGGAACAAATGTCAAAGTCGACATGTCAGCCAATCAGAAGCCGTCAAACATGTTGCACATTTTTGCTCGCCCAAATTTGTCGTGTAAAAGTTTCTAAAGAGAAAGCTACTCAGCGCCATACTTGTTCAAAGAGAAGTGAACGTTTTGCAACTTTTTTGGTGTACGGGAACACATTTTGGGGAAAAATGTGCAAAATGTGTTAAATGTGTAAAAACTTTTTAGTTCTGGAACGAAGCTATTACCTTATTGTATTGCACGTGGTACACTACGATTTTTAGTTATCCGGCAGTCGGCACACTACGATTTTTAGTGATCCCGCAGTAGGAACACTCCGATTTTTAGTGCTCCACAACCGAACACCACGATTTTTATTGTTTTTAGATATCTGGCAGTCGGAACACTACAATTTTTAGTGATCCAGCAGTCGGAACACTACGATTTTTAGTGCTCCACAGTCGAATACTACGATTTAGTGCTCCATTATCCAAACCCCAAATCAGATGTTTTTCACATTTTCTTTTAATTTTTATTTATTAAAAAAATATATATTTAATTTCCTCAGAAATCATAATAAATTAATGTATGGTTCATTACCTTATAGTTTCAAAACGTGGTACAAAACGATTTTTAGTGCTCCGGCACTAGTGCTTCATTCCACAAAAACTAAATATTGTTTTTTCATAATTTGACCAAATTTCGCAATTTGTTTAATTAATTTAATCATACATGGATGTAACAATTTATCTTAATTTTTATTTGATCAAATTTAACCAAATATTTAATTTTCCTAAGAAAACATAATATGTACCTTTATTATTTTTTAGTGTTCCAACACGTGGTGCACTATGATTTTTAGTGATCCGGCAGTCGGAACACTAAAATTTTTAGTCCTCCGCAGTCGGAGCACTAAAATTTTTAGTGCTCCGCAGTCGGAGCACTACGATTTTTAGTGCTCCGGCATGCGGTACACTACGATTATCGTTGTGTTCCGGTACAGTATCACTAAAATATTTTTTAGTGTTTGTGTTCCGGAGCGGTAAACTATCGTAGTGTACCTATCCATCTTGGTACGGTACAGAACGGTACGGTACGATATCATAGTGTTTATTTTCGAACACTGATTTTAATGCGAAAGTGGGAAAACACATGGTTCCTGGAATTACGGGTCAATACGGTTTAGGATCAAGAAACGAAAGAGGTGACAGACTTGTACAATTCTGTCAAGAATACAAAATGATAATAACTAACACCTTGTTTAGCTTGCCTGCAAGACGTCTTTATACATGGAAATCGCCACTTGACAGAAATGACAATGTTATTAGAAATCAGATCGATTATATTCTTATAAGCAAGCGCTTTAGCTCAAGCATAAAAAAGACGTCGACATACCCGGGGTTCGACAGTGAAGCTAAAACCTTAAAAATACCGAAAATCGGGAGGTACCGTTCTATGGGGGCTATATGAAGGTGTGGACCGATACCGACAAAATTCTGGGGGAAAGTTCTATACCCCTAAAGAAGACTACGTACCAAATTTCAGCCATTTTGGTGGGATAATGAAGCTAAAACCTTAAAAATACCGAAAATCGGGAGGTACCGTTCTATGGGGGCTATATCAAAACGTGGACCGATATATCCCATTTTCAATACCAACCATCCTGCATGTAATAAAAACTTCTGTACCAAATTTGGACTTTCTATCTTTAAAAATGCGAGCTGTATCTTGATTTCAACAGACAGACAGACGGACGGACGGACGGACGGACGGACAGACGGACATGGTCAAATCGACATAGAATTTTATGCTGATCAATAATATATATACTTTATAGGGTCTCCGACGAATATTTCGATGTGTTACAAACGGAATGACAAATTTAATTATACCCTCCATATGGTGGAGGGTATAATAATGGATAAAACGCTAAGGGTGAGATACACATTGTATAGATGTGAAATTAGCCTCAAATGTGTATTATTTAATATTAAGTAAGACAAATTTTTAAATCAATTGCTTTAATTTAATGTTTATGAAAGAATTTAAATGCAAATGTGAATAATACAAACTCTACATATAAAATTTATTATCAGACCTATTTTTTTTATTTTTTATAGCATAAAATATATTTCATGTCTCTATGCTGTTTAAGAAAGCAATAAATTTTGCAACATGCATAATTTCGAAATGGCCCACTGCTGGACAGATCGTTTAGCAGGAATCAACACTAAAATCCTCTCACTGAAATTGTAAAATTTATGAGACATTTTTGTGTTATGGGAAATACAACACGTGGCCCATTATGTTTATCGAAATGATTCATAAAATGTTTTTCTGCGAAAGGGTTTTATTAGTAACACATTTTCGGACAATAAAAATTAGTAAAAAGTGAAATAAAAACCTTCTAATTCATATGGGAGTATGAAGTAACATTTTTTGTCGATTTTTATGTGGAAATTGGAAAAGGAAAAATTTTAGGGCGAATGAGTTTGGCAGACTAAAAATGATGGTAAATCATGTGGTTGTCGCCAGAAAGAAAATTAATTCGTAGGTTTTGACAAATACTCATGCTTTGGACCATGAATAGCAAGTATGCTTGTTTTCGCCCTTCAATGAAGCATATCTGAGGAACCCCCAGTAGCTCGTTAGCTGCGTATTAAATAAAAAGTGTATTAAACCAGTAAGGAAAACATGAAGGAATACTATTTTTTCTAATTTTTTTAAAAATTGTCAATACAATTTTTCCATTATACCAGTGTGAAACATTTGTTTTTTTTTACAAAAAAATACAAAATTACATTTTTTATACCCTCCACCATAGTATGGAGGGTATATTAAGTTTGTCATTCCGTTTGTAACACATCGAACTAATCATTTGCGACCCTATAAAGTATATATATTCTTGATCAGGATTAAATTCTAAGACGATCTAGCCATGTCCGTCTGTCCATCCGTCTGTCCGTCTGTTGTAATCACTCTAGCGTCCGCAATAATTGAGATAGAGTGCTGAAATTTTGCACCCGAGGGTCTTTTTCCATAGGCAGGTCAAGTTCGAAGATGGGCTATATCGGTCCACTCTTTGGTATAGCCCCCATATAACGGTACCTCCGGATTTGAGGTATTTTGACGTTCTTCGCCACATTTGGAGACAGAATTAGCAATAATTTGGCACTTAGAGTTCCTAGTGATAAACAAACTTATTTCCCAAAGGATATGGGCATAGGTCCATGTTTTGTTATAGTCCCCATATAACGGTACCTCCCGATTTTCGGTATTTTGAGAATTTTAGCCACAATTTTTAACCGAACTATCTTCAATTTGATATTTAAGGTTCTCAGTGGTCATGAAACATCTCCACGAAACATCGTCAACATAGGCCCATGTTTTGATATAGCCCCAATATGTCGGTACATCCCGATTTTCGGTAGTTTGAGAATTTTAGCTACAATTTTTAACCGAACTATCTGCAATATAGCCGCCATATAACGGTATCTCCCGATTTTCGGTATTTTGAGAATTTTAGCTGCAATTTTTAACCGAACTAGCTGTAATAATCGGTATTTTGAGAATTTTAGCTACAATTTTGTCTATTCAAAAATAATCGTCAATATAGGTCCATGTTTTGGTATATCCCCCCATACAACTGTACCTCCCGATTTTCGGAATTTTCAGTGGTCACGAAATTTCTTCACTAAAATTCGTCGACATGGGTCCATTTTTGAGGGTCTACATTGTTTTGATGAAACTACCTTCAATTTGACTCTTGAAGTTCCCTGCAACTATAAAACTTTTCAGCCAAAAAATTAAAGATAGGTTGACTTTGATATAGCCCCGTAGGTGGTACCTTTCACCTAGCTGAACACATTTTTTTAGATTAGATTAGATAACACTGAGCAACAAAATGGAGGTGGAAGTCTGGGGCACGGAAAATTCCTCTTGGGGAATAAAGGCCTTGGTGAGTATATTATGAACCCCGAAGGACAGATCCGCCGTGAGTTGAACTTCCGCGTTATGGCGTGATGAAATTTTTTGTTGAGACCCTGTGGGCCATCAGGAATTAGCGTTATATCTTTGTTCACTGTTGCTTAAGTGCTCTACAAAAACAACTTCTTCTTTATTTGCCTATTCGATTTTCGAATGTTGGCGACCAAAATGCAAATATAAGTATAATATTACAATAGTTTGAATTATTAAATATTGTTTATAATACACTGTGCAACACGAAAATTATTAACCATATTCTGACACCGCAGTGTGATAGAACACCAAAAATGAGAAGACACGTGTCTCGCCGTTTTTCCCTATCTCATCAACTTTCGCGGTCATAGGCCTCCAAAAGTTTGAGGCTTTGATGTAGAAAGGGTCATTTAGTCAGGACTATATCTTCCAAACCGTTAGGAAATTTGAACTTATCTCAGAGGCAAAGTTGTAGCTCTTGTCTTAATGAACAAACAATGTGAACACATATAATCCATCAAGCTTCATCTGCAAGGTCAAATCGCCATGGTAAATTTTTTTTTAAATTTTTTTCTCAAGTTTTGTTATACAGCTTTCAAACCGATCAAATTTGAAGCAAACAACCCACTACAAACATGTACCTCAGATCTCAATAAACATCTTTCTAGAATATACCAACTCTGTAGAAACGGATCTTAATGGTCAAAATAGCAAAACAATTGCGATTTTTATCCTCTTTTCTAGGATTCTGCTCCATAGATATTAAACCGTTCAAAATTCATGAAAACAATCAACCACAATAGCGTAGCAAAGGCTTTAATAAACAACTTTTTGGAATACGCGAAATGTCTATGAACGGTTCTTAATGGTAAAAATAGCAAAAATTTTTGGAAAATATCCAATTTTTATACTTTTTTCTCCGACTCTGGTCCAAAGATACGCAACCGCCCAAAAATTAAGGATACCGTCAACCACAAAAATGTACCTAAGATTTCAATAAACAACTTTTTAGAACATATGAAGATTCTAGGAATGATTCTTAGGGCTGAAATTCACGAACAATTAAATTTTTTAACATTCCCCCTGCTCAGGTTTGGAAATAGCAAACTGTTAAAAACTCAAGGAAATTTGAAAAGTTTGTTATTTACGGACCTGAACAGAAAAGAATGATCTAAAATAATCGAATTTTGAGCTTGAAGAATCGTTCCTAGAATCTTCATTTGTTCTAGAAACTTGTTTGTTGAAATCTAAGGTACATTTTTGTAGTTTACTGTATCCTTAATTTTTGGGCGGTTGCGTATCTTTGGACCAGAGTCGGAGAAAAAAGTATAAAAATAAGATATTTTCAAAATATTTTTGCTATTTTTACCATTAAGAACCGTTCATAGACATTTCGCGTATTCCAGAAAGTTGTTTATTAAAGCCTTTGCTACACTATTGTGGTTGATTGTTTTCTTGAATTTTCAACGGTTTAATATCTATGGAGCAGAAGCCGAGAAAAGAGGATAAAAATCGCAATTGTTTTGCTATTTTGACCATTAAGACCTGTTTCTTCAGGGTTCGTATATTCTAGAAAGATGTTTATTGAGATCTGAGGTACATTTTTGTAGTTGGTTGTTTGCTTCAAATTTGATCGGTTTGATAGCTGTATAACAAAACTTGGAAAATTTTTAAAAGAAATTTGACCATGGCGATTTTGACGTTGCAGATGAAGTTTGATGGGTTATAAGTGTTCACAATTTTTGTTCTTTAAGACAAGTTCAAATTTCCTAACGGTTTGGAAGATATAGTCCTGACTAAATGACCCTTTTTACATCAAAGCCTCAAACCTTTGGAGGCCTATAACCGCGAAAGTTGATGAGATAGGGAAAACGGCGAGACACGTGTCTTCTCATTTTTGATGTTCTATCACACTGCGGTGTCAGAATATGGTTAATAAAACATGACTCAAAAAATTACACACAGTGATATCGGCAAAAGTCTCTCTGTTTCTAGCTTCGCTTAGCAGGTTTATACGTCACGTATGCCGGTCCATTCTTGGATGTTGTTGATCCACAGAAGTTGTTTCCTCCCTCTTGTCGGCCTTCCTTCAAAGTTTACACGGATAATACTTTGCAGCAGTTTGTATTTTTGATTTCTCATAACGTGTCCCAAGTATGATGTTTTTCGTCTCTTTATGTTATTCAACAGCTCTTTTTCTCTGTGTAATCTTCTGAGAACTTCATTATTTGATATGAAGTGTGTCCACGATATTTTTAGGATGCGTCGATATGTCCACATCTCAAAGGCTTCGAGTCTTTTCATATCTACGGATTTTAAGGTCCATGTTTCCACGCCATATAATAGGACAGACCATACATATGTTTTAATATATCTTATTTTAGTTTTTAAGTTTACATTATGGCTTGTAAAGACTTTTTTATATTTAAAGAATGTGTCTCTAGCCATTTCAATCCTGCAGGCTATTTCTTTAGAAATGTCCCATTCGTTGTTGATTATAACTCCCAGATATTTAAAGCTTTGGACTCTTTCCACATTTATTTCATTAATTTTTAATGGGGCCGCATTAGTATATGTATGGCGTTTACTGATGACCATGTATTTCGTTTTGTTGATATTAATTTTAAGACCGTATTTTTCGCTGCAAGTGGTCAGCCTGTTGACGAGTTCTTGAAGTCCTGACATATTATCAGCTATAAGAGTGGTGTCATCGGCATACCTTATGTTGTTAATGAACGTTCCATTTACATATATTCCTTTCCGGATATCATTTATTGATTCTTTGAATATTCGTTCAGCGTATATATTGAAAAGTAGAGGGGACAGGACACAACCTTGTCTAACACCTCTAGAAATATTAATATTTTCAGTCAGTTCGCCATTGACGTTGACTTGCGCTGTTTGGTGCCAGTACAAACTTTTTATGCATTCAAGCTCCTTGCCTTCTACTCCAATGGACAATAAAATCTCTATCATTTTGTCATGTTGGACCGTGTCAAATGCTTTTTCATAATCAATAAAGCATATGAACACGTCCTTCTGCGAATTTCGGCATTTTTGAACTAACGCTTGTAAGGCGAATAAAGCTTCGCGGGTTCCCATCCCATCTTTAAAACCAAACTGGGTGGTCCCCATTGCATTTTCACATTTCCGGTAAATTCTGGAGTGAATAATCTTTAGAAATATTTTGAGTGCGTGGCTCATTAGACTAATTAATCGATAGTCATTACAAAATTTTGGACGAGTTTTTTTAGGAATGGTTATAAAAATGGATGTCAGCCAATCTTTGGGATATTTATTAGTTTCGTAAACATAATTAAAAAGTTTCGTCAGAAGGTTAATGTTTTCACCATCAATTAACTTCAACAATTCGGAAGGAATCTCGTCTGGTCCACATGCTTTTTTATCTTTTAGCGCCTTTACTGCTGTTTCAACCTCCGATCTTGTGATAGATGTCCCAGATAATTGTTGATCTACCGGCCTTTCGTAGATGGACCGATTTTCGTCAGTAAAAAGGATTTTTATATACTTGCTCCATATGTTTTTCTTGCCTATAGTATCCAAAACAGGTTCATTATGTTCATTGTATAGTACTTTAGGTATTCCTCTGTTGTATATTCCAGCAGCTTCCTTAATTTTTTTATGAAGATTGAAGTCATCATGTAATTGTTGCAATCTCTCTATTTCTCTGCATTGATCATTAAGATATTCATTTTTGGCATGGCGTATATTAATATGTATTTCTCTATTTATTTCGTAGTACAGTTCGTAATTCGTATTCTTATATTTTCGCCGTTCTTCCATTAAGTCCAGTATTTGTTTTGTCATCCAATCTTTTCTTTGTGGCTTTTCTGTATAGGACAGATTATTGTCAGCAATAGTTTTAATGGCGCATTTTATGGATTCCCAAATATTTTCTACATTTTCATTGTTGACTGAGGTTAGTTCGTGGCTTAAAAGTTGTTTCACATTGGCTCGAACTGTTTGATCCTGTAGTTTCTGTATATCAATCATTTTCTTTTGTTTGGTCCGCTTAGCATATGCAGAAATTTTAATTTTAATTTTTAATTTTAGACATTAATAGGTTATGATCCGATGGCACGTCCGCCCCCGGGTATGTCGACGTCTTTTTTATGCTTGAGCTAAAGCGCTTGCTTATAAGAATATAATCGATCTGATTTCTAATAACATTGTCATTTCTGTCAAGTGGCGATTTCCATGTATAAAGACGTCTTGCAGGCAAGCTAAACAAGGTGTTAGTTATTATCATTTTGTATTCTTGACAGAATTGTACAAGTCTGTCACCTCTTTCGTTTCTTGATCCTAAACCGTATTGACCCGTAATTCCAGGAACCATGTGTTTTCCCACTTTCGCATTAAAATCAGTGTTCGAAAATAAACACTATGATATCGTACCGTACCGTTCTGTACCGTACCAAGATGGATAGGTACACTACGATAGTTTACCGCTCCGGAACACAAACACTAAAAAATATTTTAGTGATACTGTACCGGAACACAACGATAATCGTAGTGTACCGCATGCCGGAGCACTAAAAATCGTAGTGCTCCGACTGCGGAGCACTAAAAATTTTAGTGATCCGGCAGTCGGAACACTAAAATTTTTAGTCCTCCGCAGTCGGAGCACTAAAATTTTTAGTGCTCCGCAGTCGGAGCACTACGATTTTTAGTGCTCCGGCATGCGGTACACTACGATTATCGTTGTGTTCCGGTACAGTATCACTAAAATATTTTTTAGTGTTTGTGTTCCGGAGCGGTAAACTATCGTAGTGTACCTATCCATCTTGGTACGGTACAGAACGGTACGGTACGATATCATAGTGTTTATTTTCGAACACTGATTTTAATGCGAAAGTGGGAAAACACATGGTTCCTGGAATTACGGGTCAATACGGTTTAGGATCAAGAAACGAAAGAGGTGACAGACTTGTACAATTCTGTCAAGAATACAAAATGATAATAACTAACACCTTGTTTAGCTTGCCTGCAAGACGTCTTTATACATGGAAATCGCCACTTGACAGAAATGACAATGTTATTAGAAATCAGATCGATTATATTCTTATAAGCAAGCGCTTTAGCTCAAGCATAAAAAAGACGTCGACATACCCGGGGGCGGACGTGCCATCGGATCATAACCTATTAATGTCTAAAATTAAAAATTAAAATTAAAATTTCTGCATATGCTAAGCGGACCAAACAAAAGAAAATGATTGATATACAGAAACTACAGGATCAAACAGTTCGAGCCAATGTGAAACAACTTTTAAGCCACGAACTAACCTCAGTCAACAATGAAAATGTAGAAAATATTTGGGAATCCATAAAATGCGCCATTAAAACTATTGCTGACAATAATCTGTCCTATACAGAAAAGCCACAAAGAAAAGATTGGATGACAAAACAAATACTGGACTTAATGGAAGAACGGCGAAAATATAAGAATACGAATTACGAACTGTACTACGAAATAAATAGAGAAATACATATTAATATACGCCATGCCAAAAATGAATATCTTAATGATCAATGCAGAGAAATAGAGAGATTGCAACAATTACATGATGACTTCAATCTTCATAAAAAAATTAAGGAAGCTGCTGGAATATACAACAGAGGAATACCTAAAGTACTATACAATGAACATAATGAACCTGTTTTGGATACTATAGGCAAGAAAAACATATGGAGCAAGTATATAAAAATCCTTTTTACTGACGAAAATCGGTCCATCTACGAAAGGCCGGTAGATCAACAATTATCTGGGACATCTATCACAAGATCGGAGGTTGAAACAGCAGTAAAGGCGCTAAAAGATAAAAAAGCATGTGGACCAGACGAGATTCCTTCCGAATTGTTGAAGTTAATTGATGGTGAAAACATTAACCTTCTGACGAAACTTTTTAATTATGTTTACGAAACTAATAAATATCCCAAAGATTGGCTGACATCCATTTTTATAACCATTCCTAAAAAAACTCGTCCAAAATTTTGTAATGACTATCGATTAATTAGTCTAATGAGCCACGCACTCAAAATATTTCTAAAGATTATTCACTCCAGAATTTACCGGAAGTGTGAAAATGCAATGGGGACCACCCAGTTTGGTTTTAAAGATGGGATGGGAACCCGCGAAGCTTTATTCGCCTTACAAGCGTTAGTTCAAAAATGCCGAAATTCGCAGAAGGACGTGTTCATATGCTTTATTGATTATGAAAAAGCATTTGACACGGTCCAACATGACAAAATGATAGAGATTTTATTGTCCATTGGAGTAGAAGGCAAGGAGCTTGAATGCATAAAAAGTTTGTACTGGCACCAAACAGCGCAAGTCAACGTCAATGGCGAACTGACTGAAAATATTAATATTTCTAGAGGTGTTAGACAAGGTTGTGTCCTGTCCCCTCTACTTTTCAATATATACGCTGAACGAATATTCAAAGAATCAATAAATGATATCCGGAAAGGAATATATGTAAATGGAACGTTCATTAACAACATAAGGTATGCCGATGACACCACTCTTATAGCTGATAATATGTCAGGACTTCAAGAACTCGTCAACAGGCTGACCACTTGCAGCGAAAAATACGGTCTTAAAATTAATATCAACAAAACGAAATACATGGTCATCAGTAAACGCCATACATATACTAATGCGGCCCCATTAAAAATTAATGAAATAAATGTGGAAAGAGTCCAAAGCTTTAAATATCTGGGAGTTATAATCAACAACGAATGGGACATTTCTAAAGAAATAGCCTGCAGGATTGAAATGGCTAGAGACACATTCTTTAAATATAAAAAAGTCTTTACAAGCCATAATGTAAACTTAAAAACTAAAATAAGATATATTAAAACATATGTATGGTCTGTCCTATTATATGGCGTGGAAACATGGACCTTAAAATCCGTAGATATGAAAAGACTCGAAGCCTTTGAGATGTGGACATATCGACGCATCCTAAAAATATCGTGGACACACTTCATATCAAATAATGAAGTTCTCAGAAGATTACACAGAGAAAAAGAGCTGTTGAATAACATAAAGAGACGAAAAACATCATACTTGGGACACGTTATGAGAAATCAAAAATACAAACTGCTGCAAAGTATTATCCGTGTAAACTTTGAAGGAAGGCCGACAAGAGGGAGGAAACAACTTCTGTGGATCAACAACATCCAAGAATGGACCGGCATACGTGACGTATAAACCTGCTAAGCGAAGCTAGAAACAGAGAGACTTTTGCCGATATCACTGTGTGTAATTTTTTGAGTCATGTTTTATTAACCATATTCTGACACCGCAGTGTGATAGAACATCAAAAATGAGAAGACACGTGTCTCGCCGTTTTTCCCTATCTCATCAACTTTCGCGGTTATAGGCCTCCAAAGGTTTGAGGCTTTGATGTAAAAAGGGTCATTTAGTCAGGACTATATCTTCCAAACCGTTAGGAAATTTGAACTTATCTCAGAGGCAAAGTTGTAGCTCTTGTCTTAAAGAACAAAAATTGTGAACACTTATAACCCATCAAACTTCATCTGCAACGTCAAAATCGCCATGGTCAAATTTCTTTTAAAAAATTTTCCAAGTTTTGTTATACAGCTATCAAACCGATCAAATTTGAAGCAAACAACCAACTACAAAAATGTACCTCAGATCTCAATAAACATCTTTCTAGAATATACGAACCCTGAAGAAACAGGTCTTAATGGTCAAAATAGCAAAACAATTGCGATTTTTATCCTCTTTTCTCGGCTTCTGCTCCATAGATATTAAACCGTTGAAAATTCAAGAAAACAATCAACCACAATAGTGTAGCAAAGGCTTTAATAAACAACTTTCTGGAATACGCGAAATGTCTATGAACGGTTCTTAATGGTAAAAATAGCAAAAATATTTTGAAAATATCTAATTTTTATACTTTTTTCTCCGACTCTGGTCCAAAGATACGCAACCGCCCAAAAATTAAGGATACAGTAAACTACAAAAATGTACCTTAGATTTCAACAAACAAGTTTCTAGAACAAATGAAGATTCTAGGAACGATTCTTCAAGCTCAAAATTCGATTATTTTAGATCATTCTTTTCTGTTCAGGTCCGTAAATAACAAACTTTTCAAATTTCCTTGAGTTTTTAACAGTTTGCTATTTCCAAACCTGAGCAGGGGGAATGTTAAAAAATTTAATTGTTCGTGAATTTCAGCCCTAAGAATCATTCCTAGAATCTTCATATGTTCTAAAAAGTTGTTTATTGAAATCTTAGGTACATTTTTGTGGTTGACGGTATCCTTAATTTTTGGGCGGTTGCGTATCTTTGGACCAGAGTCGGAGAAAAAAGTATAAAAATTGGATATTTTCCAAAAATTTTTGCTATTTTTACCATTAAGAACCGTTCATAGACATTTCGCGTATTCCAAAAAGTTGTTTATTAAAGCCTTTGCTACGCTATTGTGGTTGATTGTTTTCATGAATTTTGAACGGTTTAATATCTATGGAGCAGAATCCTAGAAAAGAGGATAAAAATCGCAATTGTTTTGCTATTTTGACCATTAAGATCCGTTTCTACAGAGTTGGTATATTCTAGAAAGATGTTTATTGAGATCTGAGGTACATGTTTGTAGTGGGTTGTTTGCTTCAAATTTGATCGGTTTGAAAGCTGTATAACAAAACTTGAGAAAAAAAATTTAAAAAAAAATTTACCATGGCGATTTGACCTTGCAGATGAAGCTTGATGGATTATATGTGTTCACATTGTTTGTTCATTAAGACAAGAGCTACAACTTTGCCTCTGAGATAAGTTCAAATTTCCTAACGGTTTGGAAGATATAGTCCTGACTAAATGACCCTTTCTACATCAAAGCCTCAAACTTTTGGAGGCCTATGACCGCGAAAGTTGATGAGATAGGGAAAAACGGCGAGACACGTGTCTTCTCATTTTTGGTGTTCTATCACACTGCGGTGTCAGAATATGGTTAATAATTTTCGTGTTGCACAGTGTATTATAAACAATATTTAATAATTCAAACTATTGTAATATTATACTTATATTTGCATTTTGGTCGCCAACATTCGAAAATCGAATAGGCAAATAAAGAAGAAGTTGTTTTTGTAGAGCACTTAAGCAACAGTGAACAAAGATATAACGCTAATTCCTGATGGCCCACAGGGTCTCAACAAAAAATTTCATCACGCCATAACGCGGAAGTTCAACTCACGGCGGATCTGTCCTTCGGGGTTCATAATATACTCACCAAGGCCTTTATTCCCCAAGAGGAATTTTCCGTGCCCCAGACTTCCACCTCCATTTTGTTGCTCAGTGTTATCTAATCTAATCTAAAAAAATGTGTTCAGCTAGGTGAAAGGTACCACCTACGGGGCTATATCAAAGTCAACCTATCTTTAATTTTTTGGCTGAAAAGTTTTATAGTTGCAGGGAACTTCAAGAGTCAAATTGAAGGTAGTTTCATCAAAACAATGTAGACCCTCAAAAATGGACCCATGTCGACGAATTTTAGTGAAGAAATTTCGTGACCACTGAAAATTCCGAAAATCGGGAGGTACAGTTGTATGGGGGGATATACCAAAACATGGACCTATATTGACGATTATTTTTGAATAGACAAAATTGTAGCTAAAATTCTCAAAATACCGATTATTACAGCTAGTTCGGTTAAAAATTGCAGCTAAAATTCTCAAAATACCGAAAATCGGGAGATACCGTTATATGGCGGCTATATTGCAGATAGTTCGGTTAAAAATTGTAGCTAAAATTCTCAAACTACCGAAAATCGGGATGTACCGACATATTGGGGCTATATCAAAACATGGGCCTATGTTGACGATGTTTCGTGGAGATGTTTCATGACCACTGAGAACCTTAAATATCAAATTGAAGATAGTTCGGTTAAAAATTGTGGCTAAAATTCTCAAAATACCGAAAATCGGGAGGTACCGTTATATGGGGACTATAACAAAACATGGACCTATGCCCATATCCTTTGGGAAATAAGTTTGTTTATCACTAGGAACTCTAAGTGCCAAATTATTGCTAATTCTGTCTCCAAATGTGGCGAAGAACGTCAAAATACCTCAAATCCGGAGGTACCGTTATATGGGGGCTATACCAAAGAGTGGACCGATATAGCCCATCTTCGAACTTGACCTGCCTATGGAAAAAGACCCTCGGGTGCAAAATTTCAGCACTCTATCTCAATTATTGCGGACGCTAGAGTGATTACAACAGACGGACAGACGGATGGACAGACGGACATGGCTAGATCGTCTTAGAATTTAATCCTGATCAAGAATATATATACTTTATAGGGTCGCAAATGATTAGTTCGATGTGTTACAAACGGAATGACAAACTTAATATACCCTCCATACTATGGTGGAGGGTATAAAAAATGTAATTTTGTATTTTTTTGTAAAAAAAAACAAATGTTTCACACTGGTATAATGGAAAAATTGTATTGACAATTTTTAAAAAAATTAGAAAAAATAGTATTCCTTCATGTTTTCCTTACTGGTTTAATACACTTTTTATTTAATACGCAGCTAACGAGCTACTGGGGGTTCCTCAGATATGCTTCATTGAAGGGCGAAAACAAGCATACTTGCTATTCATGGTCCAAAGCATGAGTATTTGTCAAAACCTACGAATTAATTTTCTTTCTGGCGACAACCACATGATTTACCATCATTTTTAGTCTGCCAAACTCATTCGCCCTAAAATTTTTCCTTTTCCAATTTCCACATAAAAATCGACAAAAAATGTTACTTCATACTCCCATATGAATTAGAAGGTTTTTATTTCACTTTTTACTAATTTTTATTGTCCGAAAATGTGTTACTAATAAAACCCTTTCGCAGAAAAACATTTTATGAATCATTTCGATAAACATAATGGGCCACGTGTTGTATTTCCCATAACACAAAAATGTCTCATAAATTTTACAATTTCAGTGAGAGGATTTTAGTGTTGATTCCTGCTAAACGATCTGTCCAGCAGTGGGCCATTTCGAAATTATGCATGTTGCAAAATTTATTGCTTTCTTAAACAGCATAGAGACATGAAATATATTTTATGCTATAAAAAATAAAAAAATAGGTCTGATAATAAATTTTATATGTAGAGTTTGTATTATTCACATTTGCATTTAAATTCTTTCATAAACATTAAATTAAAGCAATTGATTTAAAAATTTGTCTTACTTAATATTAAATAATACACATTTGAGGCTAATTTCACATCTATACAATGTGTATCTCACCCTTAGCGTTTTATCCATTATTATACCCTCCACCATATGGAGGGTATAATTAAATTTGTCATTCCGTTTGTAACACATCGAAATATTCGTCGGAGACCCTATAAAGTATATATATTATTGATCAGCATAAAATTCTATGTCGATTTGACCATGTCCGTCTGTCCGTCCGTCCGTCCGTCCGTCCGTCCGTCCGTCCGTCTGTCTGTTGAAATCAAGATACAGCTCGCATTTTTAAAGATAGAAAGTCCAAATTTGGTACAGAAGTTTTTATTACTTGCAGGATGGTTGGTATTGAAAATGGGATATATCGGTCCACGTTTTGATATAGCCCCCATAGAACGGTACCTCCCGATTTTCGGTATTTTTAAGGTTTTAGCTTCATTATCCCACCAAAATGGCTGAAATTTGGTACGTAGTCTTCTTTAGGGGTATAGAACTTTCCCCCAGAATTTTGTCGGTATCGGTCCACACCTTCATATAGCCCCCATAGAACGGTACCTCCCGATTTTCGGTATTTTTAAGGTTTTAGCTTCACTATCCTACCAAAATGGCTGCAATTCGGTACGTAGTCTTCTTTAGGGGTATAAAACTTTTCCTTCGAATTTCGTCGTTATCGGTCCACACCTTCATATAGCCCCCATAGAACGGTACCTCCCGATTTTTGGTATTTTGAAGGTTTTAGCTTCATTATCCTACCAAAATGGCTGAAATTTGGTACGTAGTCTTCTTTGGGGGTATAAAACTTTCCCCCAGAATTTTTTCGGTATCGGTCCACACCTTCATATAGCCCCCATAGAACGGTACCTCCCGATTTTCGGTATTTTGAAGGTTTTAGCTTCATTATCACACCGAAATGGCTGAAATTTGGTATTTAGACTTCGTTGGGGGTGCTCAAGCTTCCCCTTTAAATTTGTCGGTATAGGTCCACGCCTTCATATAGCCCCCATGGAAAGGTACCTCCCAATTTTTCGTATTTTGAAGGTTGTGTCTTCAATATTGCACCAAAATGGCTGAAATTTGGTATTTAGTCTTCAATGTGATATAAAACTGTTCGCCAGAAATATGTCTGTACAGGTCCACGCTTTCATATTGCCCCATTTCTGACTAAAATTCGTCGGTATAGGTCCACGTTTCGATATAGCCCCCATAGAACGGTACCTCCCGATTTTCGTAATACTGAAGATTGTGACGTCAATATCCAACCGAAATGGCTGAAATTCGTTATTTCGTCTTCCAAGAGTTATAAAATATTCCAGAAGAGTATTATCAGTATAGGTCCACGTCTTCCTATATCCGCATAGAAGCTAACTTCTTGATTTTCGGTATTTTTTAAGTTTTAGCCACATTCTCTTACCGTAATATAGGAAATTTGGTACTTAGTCTTCTTTGAGCCTAAAAACTTTCCGTCAGAAATTTGTCGGTATTGATCGACGTTTTGAAATAGCCCCCATAGAATGGTGCCTCACATTGTTTTACCGAAATTGCTGAAATTTAGTATTAAGTCTTCTTCATACACGAAAGAAAACTAATTATTCCATTTTATTTCAATACAACTTGTGGTGGAGGGTATAACAAGTTCGGCCCCGCCGAACTTAACGCCGTTCTTACTTGTTTTATGTCTATACTCACTTAAACAATTGTAACACATAGATGAGACTTTCTTTCAAACTGCATGCATTCATTTGAATCCATTCTCTAGTCTGTCTATTGGGAAATTACATGTCTTTTTGAACTGCATTGTTTAGAAGATTAAGTCTGTCAATCTTTGACTTGCAGGCAATATTTCTTAATTCTACAAAGAAAAGTAAAGCAGTAGGGAGAAAATATTGGCACGTGTGAACATCATAGATAAGAATAGGTAAACATTTTCTTAAGGACATGGCATAGAGAAGGAACATTTCGGAATTTTTACAGAATTTCTATTAAGAAATGTAAGTAGTAACAATTATCAAGTAATTTTCGAATTTTTATACCCTCCACCATAATATGGAGGGTATAATTAAATTTGTCATTCCGTTTGTAACACATCGATATATTCATCGGATACCCTATAAAGTACATATATTCTTGCTGAGGGTAAAATTCTAAGTCGGTATAAACATGTCCGTCAGTCCGTCCGTCTGTTGTAATCAAGACACATCTAGCAATTGTAAGATAGAGCTTTGTAATTTGGTATAGAAGTTTATATTACTTCAAGGATGTTTGGTATTGCAAATGGGCTATATCGGACCACGTGTTGATATAGCCCCCATAGAACGGTACCATCCGATTTCGGTATTTTGAAAGTTTTAGCTTCATTATCACACCGAAATGGGTGAAATTTGGTACATAGTCTTTGTTGGGGGTACAAAACTCTCCCCCAGAATTTTTTTTGGTATACGTCCACGCCTTCATATAGCCCCCATAGAACGGTACCTCCGGATTTGCGGTAGTTCGAAATTTGTGACAACAATATTTGGTATTTAGTCTTCATTTTGGTTATAAAACTTTGTCGATATATGTCCATGTCCATAGGTCCTCCCGATTTTCGGTATTTTGAAGGTTGTGGCCTTAGTATTCCTCCGAAATTGCTAAAATTTGGTTTGTGGCATCAATATTCCACCGAAATTGTTGAAATTTTGGGGTACAAAACTTTTGCAGGTTGTGGCCTCAACATTCCTCCGAAATGGCAAAAATTTGGTTTGTGGCATCAATATTCCACCGAAATTGTTGAAATTTTTGGGTACAAAACTTTTGCAGGTAGTGGCCTCAACATTCCTCCGAAATGGCAAAAATTTGGTGATTAGTTTTCGTTGGTGGTTCACGCCTTAATATAGACCCCATAGAACAATACACAACAATTTATGGAAATGGCTGAAATTTGGTATTTAGTCTTTTTTGGGATATTCAACTTTCCCCTTTAAATGTGTCGGTATAGATCCACGCCTTTATATAGCCCCCATAGAACGGTACTTCCCGATTTTCGGTATTTTGAAGGTTGTGGCCTCAATCTTCCTCCGAAATGGCTGAAATTAGGTATTTAGTTTTCATTTGGGGTATAAAATTTTCCACATGATATTTGTCGGTATAGGTCCACGCCTTCATATAGTCCCCACAGAACGGTACCTCCCGATTTTCGGTATTTTGAAGGATGTGTCCTCAATATTCCTTTGGAATGGCTGAAATTTGGAATTTAGTGTTCATTTGGGGTATACAATTTTCCACATGAAATTTGTCGGTATAAGTCCACGCCTTCATATAGCCCGCATAGAACAATACCTCCCAATTTTCGATGTTTTGAAGGTTGTGGTCTCAATATTCCACCGAAATGACTGCAGTTCGGTAGTTTGTCTTCGTATGGGGGTACAAAACTTTACACCTATACCTAAGGTCCACGTAATCATATTGCCCTATTTGAACGGTACATCCCGCTTTTCGGACCGAAAGAGCTGAATTTGGAGGTAAAAGCCTTTCCAACTGGAATTCCTTGGTATAACCCCATAGAACGGTACCTTCCGATTTTGGTTATTCTGAGGGTTGTGACATTAATATCCCACCCAAATGACTGAAATTTATTATTTAGTCTTCCATGGGGTTATAAAAATTCCAGAAGAGTTGTTAGTATAGGTCCACGACTTCTTATATCCCCCATAGAAACGTAACTCTTGATTTTCGGTATTTTGAAGGTATTAGCCACATTATCGTACCTAATTTCGGTATTTTGAAATTGCTGAAATTTGTTATTTAGTCTTCTCCATAAACGAAAGAAAACTAGTTGTTCCATTTTACTTCAATACAACTCGTGGTGGAGGGTATAACAAGTTCGGCCCGGCCGATCTTAAAGCCGTTCTTACTTATTTATTGTAGCCTCCACCATAGCATGGATAAATATTATGTTTGTTTTTCCGTTTGTAACGGATTTAAATAATAATTTGCTTTGCATTTGATTTAAATAATCATTTTTATAAGGAATATCTCTATATACTTTATAGGGTCGCACAGTGGGCAATTTTACAAAAAACCTGGCCAAAACTCTAAAAATGAATGGATTCAAGCCTAACCTTGGTTTCTTATGTTTTTTCGGGTCGCTGATTTCATTTTTCGTATTTTTTAACCCTTAGACGGTCATTGAGGGGGTCTTTCTGGTCACTTCTCCTATTAAATGAGTTCGTATCGGATCAAAATATTCTACAAATTTGTTCGCCATCATATTTTACTATAGGTCCCGGAATACACTAAAACTCTATATCGTACCTAAATTCCAGAAATATGCAAAATTGAAAAAAAATTAGGGTTAAGGTAGTACTTCTTGTGAATTTAGATAAAATTGTGATACAAAACATCATTTTGGAATAATAGCGTCAAAGACAATAATGTTCTTCGTTAAATTCCACTATATGTCACCAATGAATTACAATTTGTGTAAGAAAAGACGTGCAAGTATGATATTGAAGTTTCAAATTTTATTCCATATTATTTTTGATCATTTAAAAAATTATAAGTTACTAGCAAAATGCCCTTTAAGTTCTATTTTCAAAAAGATCAGCCGTATCTCACCCTTACACATTAACAGCGAGATCAACGTTGCACACCAATACACACCCTAACTCCAAAAAATAAAAATTCCAGCACTGTCCCTACACCCAAAAACAAATTGAGTACCATTAAATAATTTTCGTATACTTATGGTACGTATTTCGACGATATATCTCATCCATACACTGACATTAATACAAAATAATTACAGTAAATTCCATAATAATTACAGTATGTCCAAATCTCAAGATTCCAGCTGTATCCGTTCGTCCAATTCCAAATTGTACCAAACTTAGTATCAAGTCAAACTCTTCGTATCCATAAGTAAGATTTTCCAAAACTACCTCAATCCTTCACTTTAGTAGTAATCTTACTTCCAAATTTCAGGATTCAAACTCTATCCCTTAAACCAAATTAAAATTGTACAAAATTTAGAACAATTTAGAATTTTCGTACCAATTTTCAAAACTTCCTCAACGCAACAGGGCTACAATAATCATACTTTCAAATTGCAGGATTCCACCGCTATCCGTTCACCTACATACAAATTGTATTAAATTTAGTACCATAAGTTTGCTTTTTCAAAACAACCTGAATCCTACTCTTCGACTGTAATCGTAATTCCAAATTTCAGGATTCCAGCTCTATTAATTCACCAGAATCCAAATTGTATCAAATTTAGTACCATTTCATTCCCAAATTTTCAGGATTCCAGGTCTACACGTTCACCCAAATCTATATTGTACCATATTTAGTACTTCTCGTACCCATACGTACGACTTTTCAAAATTTCCTCAATACTACACTCCTACAGTAATCTTAATTCCAACACTATCCGTTTACTAAAATTCAAATTGTACCAAATTTAGTGGTTTTCGTACCCATAAGTACGAATTTCCAAACTACCTCAATTCTACTGTCCGGCAGTAATCTTAGTTCCGTTCATCCAAATCCAAATTGTACCAAATTTAGTACCATTTAGTACTTTTCGTACCCAAAGGTACGAATTTCCAAAACTATCTCAATACTACACCCCTACAGTAATCTTAATTCAAAACTTTAGGATTCCATCTCTATCCGTTCACCCAAATCCAAATTTATTACTGCTCGTAATCATAAAAACGAACTTCCAAAACCATATCCTTATTTCAACGCCATTCCCCAACCTTGATTCCCATACCAAATTTGAAGATTCTAACTTTATCCATTAAAAATATGCAATTGGTACCAAATTTAGAAACTTTTAGTACTTTTCGTACACTTATAGGACGAGTTTCTAAATACCCTTTGGTACATCTTCCTATCTCTCCACCAATGACCACTCGTTCAAAATTTCAGAATTCTAGCTCTTCGCGTTTGCCTAATACAATGGATTCCATATTTAGTACACTTTAGCACTTTTCGTACCTTTCTACGACGAATTTCCAAAAACCCCTTTACAAAAAAACAAATTGTACCAAATTCTGTACAATTCGATTTTCCAAAACAACCTTAATCATTCACTTAAACAGTAACCATAATTCCAAATAACAGGATTCCAGCGCTATCCGTGCACTCAAATCCAAGTTGTACCATTTGGTACATTTCGTACCCATAAGTACGAATTTCAAAAACTACTTCCATCTCAATCCAATACTCCAACAGCAGTCTGACCAAATTCCAGGATTCCGTTCCCCCAAATCCAAATTGTACCACAGGTAGTACCACTTAGTACTTTTCGTACCCTTACTACCTCAGTCCTACACTCCAATATTAATCCTAATTTCAAATTTCAGGACTCAAACACTATCCGTCACCCAAATCCAAATTCTACCTCTATAGCCTACCGCGAACGTGTTGCAAATTCTAACTCTTTCCGTTTACAAAAATTCATACTTTAAATTAAAATAAATAAAATTAAAATACTAAAAATTCAGGATTCCAGTTCTATCCGTTCACCCAAATCCAAATTGTAATAAATTTAGTACAATTTAGTACTTTTCGTACACATAAATACGAATTTCCAAAATTTCCCCAATCCTATGCTCCAACAGTAATCTCAATTTCAAATTTCAGGATTCCAGCTCTGTCCGTTCACTCGAATCCCTATTGTACCAAATTTAGTACTTTTCGAACACATAAGTACGAATTTCCAAAACCACCCTCATATCTCAGTCCTATAGTTCACAGTAATCTTAATTCCAAATTTCAGGTTTCCAGCTACATACATACGTTCACCCAAATCCAAATTGTACTAAATTTAGTACCATTTAGTACTTTTTGTACCCATAAGTACGAATTTTCAAAACTACCTCAATTCTACACCCCACCAGTAATCTCAATTCCAAATTTCGAGATTCCAACTATATCCGTTCACCCAAATCCCCATTGTCCCAAATTTAGTACCATTTAGTACTTTTCATTCACATAAGTAAGAATTTCCAAAACTTTCGCAGTCCTACACTCCAACAGTAATATCAATTCCAAATTTCAGGAATCCAGCTCTATCCGTTCACCCAAATCCAAATTGTACTAAATTTAGTACCATTTAGTACTTTTCGTACACTCAAGTTTCCAAAAACCCTTTGGTGCATCTTTCTTACTCTTCATCAGTGATCCTCAGTCCAAATTTGAGGAATCAAGCTCTATCCGTTCACCCAAATCGAAACTGTACCAAATTTAGTGCTATTTAGTATTTTTCGTACCCTATGTACGAATTTCCAAAACTTCCACAATACTAAACTCCACCAGTAATCTCAGTTCCAAATTTAGAGATTCCAGCGCTATCCGTTCACCCAAATCCCCATTATACAAAATTTAGTTCCATTTAGTACTTTCCGTACACATAAGTACTAATTTCCAAAACCACCCTCATATCTCAATCCTACACTTCAACAGTAATATTAATTCCAAATTTCAGGTTTCCAGCTCTATCCGTTCATTCAAATCCAAATTGTACTAAATTTAGTACCATTTAGTACTTTCCGTACCCATAAGTACGAATTTTCAAAACTACCTCAATCCTACACCCCACCAGTAATCTCAATTCCAAATATCAGGATTCCAGCTCTATCCGTTCACCCAAATTCCTATTGTACCAAATTTAGTACTTTTCGTACAGATAAGCACGAATTTCCAAAACCACCCTCATATCTCAATCCTACACTACAACAGTAACCTTAATTCCAAATTTCAGGTTTCCAGCCCTTTACGTTCACCCAAATCTAAACTGTACTAAATTTAGTACCATTTAGTACTTTTCGTACACTTACTTACTTACTTACTTAGTTTGCCCTTTACAGAACATTTGTTCCATAGACCGAACTAAGAAAAGATCTCCATTCCTCTCTGTTTTTCGCTTGACTTTTTGGAATACCGCGCCTTTCCATTTCTTCATCCACTTGTGTGCTCCATCGAAGCTTAGGCCTGCCGATTCTGCGTGCACCGCCATGTGGCATGTATTCATACGCCTTTTTAGCGGGTTCATCATCGCTCATTCTCATGATATGGCCTAGCCAACGCAATCGTTGCATCTCGATACGTTTAACTATATGCATGTCTTTGTATAGCTGATATAGCTCGTGGTTCATACGACGTCGATATTCACCGTCAACGCAAATCGGCCCGTAGATCTTTCGAAGAATTTTCCTCTCAAACACACCAAGCACTGCCTTATCTGCTTGCGCAAGTACCCATGCTTCGGAGCCATACATTAGCACGGGTAGTATCAGTGTAGAGCGTTATTTTTGTTTGACGAGATGTGGCATTGTTTTTAAATTGCTTACTTAATCCATAGTAGCATCTGTTGGCCAATACAATTCTTCTTCTTATTTCACAACTGATGTTGTTTGTTGTGTTTATGGCAGTGCCGAGGTAGACGAAGTCTTTAACTACCTCAAAATTGTAGGTACCAACTTCTACGGTTGGTCCGAGCTCTATGGACGCTTTGCGACACCATCAATTTGGTCTTTTCGCCGTTTACCGCCAGACCCACTTTCGCAGATTCTGCTTCGACCTTCCTAAAGGTATCAGTTACTTCCTTTACTGATCGTCCCATGATGTCTATGTCATCAGCATAGGCAAGTAACATGTGGCTATTGGCGTAAATTGTGCCATTTCTTTTGACATTTGCATCTCGTATTACCTTTTCCAGCAAAATGTTGAATAGGTCACACGAAAGGCTGTCTCCTTGTCTGAAACCTCTTTTGGTACAAAATTCTTCGGAGAGGTTCTTTCCAATTTTAACTGAGGACCTAGTATCAGTTAGAGTCATCTTACAAAGCCGGATGAGCTTTGCGGGAATACCAAATTCAGACATTGCATGGAATACCTTTGATCTGAGGGGACTGTCGAATGCAGCTTTATAATCGACAAAAAGATGAAATGTGTCGATCTGCATCTCTTGGGTCTTCTCTAGGATTTGCCGCAGGGTAAATATCTGGTCAATGGTGGACTTGCCAGGTCTAAAGCCACATTGGTATGGTCCAATTATCTCGTTGACCATAGGCTTTATTCGTTCGCACAGTATCCCTGACACTATCTTATAGGCAATAGGGAGTAGACTTATGCCCCTATAGTTGGAGCATACAGTCTTATCTCCTTTTTTGTGGACGGGACATAAGATGCTCAGGTTCCAATCGTCGGGTACGCGTTCTTCCTGCCAGATGGTGCTAACTAGCTGATGCATACACCTTATCAGCGCGTCGCCTCCGGTTTTAAACAGCTCGGCTGGTAAGCCATCGGCTCCTGCTGCTTTATTATTCTTCAGCCGGTTGATTGCTGTTTTTACCTCATCTTGGCCGGGTGGTATACATTCTATACCATCTTCTGGGATTGGATCTGCGGTATCATCGTCTTCGCCACTATTGGATACCAGCAGATTGGAGAAATGTTCCTTCCATATCCTGAGCACGCTATCTGTATCTGTTACCAGATTACCTTGCTGGTCTCTACAGGAGGATGTGCCTGTACCAAAGCCATCTGTTTGATGTTTCACTCTTTGGTAGAATTTTCGGACTTCATTCTGGCTCCTGTACATCTCGATTTTTTCACACTCCCGCTTTTCCATTTCTCTCTTTTTCTTGCGGAAAATACGTTTCTCTTCTCTCCTTTTCTCCCGATATCTCTCTCGTGCGCTACGCGTTGCTACTGATTGTAAAGTAGCTCTATATGCCGCATTTTTATCTTCGGTAGCAGCACGGCACTCCTGGTCATACCATGAATTCCTTTGTGGAGGTCTCTGGAATCCAAGTATGGATTTTGCGGCTGTTTGCATGGAGTGGGCAATATTTTGCCATTGTGTTGTTATGTTATCGGGACAAGGAGTGCTCGCGTTAAGCAATTGGGCTAGTTGAGTGGAATATGCTGTGGCTATCTGTTGTGTTTGCAGCCTATCGATGTCCAACTTCCGCGTTGTGTCTGTTCGTGCTTTATTTGCAACGTTTAGACGGGTACGTACCTTTGCTGCAACAAGATAGTGGTCCGAATCAATGTTTGCGCCTCGGAACGATCGTACATGCAACACGCTGGATGAATGTCTTCCATCTATCACAACATGATCAATTTGATTACTTGTTCTTTGATCTGGGGACAGCCAGGTGCCCTTATGAATATCGAGATGATTAAATCTGGTACTGCTAACTACCATGTTTTTTGCAGCTGCAAAGTCTATCAGCCTCATACCATTGTCAGATGTTTCACTGTGGAGACTGAATTTCCCGACTGTTGGGCCAAAGATATTCTCCTTTCCAATTTTGGCATTAAAATCGCCTAGAATGATTTTAATGTCATGGGCAGGGCAACGGTCATATGTTTCTTCTAAGCGCTCGTAAAATATATCTTTGGTCTGTTCGTCCTTTTCTTCAGTGGGAGCATGAGCGCAAATAAAGCTGATGTTGAAGAATTTAGCTTTTATTTGAATTGCAGCAAGTCTTTCATTCACTGGGGTGAAGCTGGATACAAGATGTTTTAGTCTCCGACTAACTACGAATCCACAACCAAACTCATGCTTTACGTCATGGCAGCTATAATACAGTGCGTCACCTTTAGGTGTTGTTGTGACGCCTTTCCCAATCCATCGTATTTCCTGTATGGCAGTAATATCGGTCTTGTACTTTTCAAGTACGTCTGCCAATGCGAAGACTGCACCTTCTCTATAAAGAGTGCGAACATTCCAGGTGCAGATTCGCAGATCATGGTCCTTAAAACGTTTGCGGGGTTCGTCAACTTTAGAGGGGTTTGTTTTTCTTTTCTTTCGTTTTTTCATAGTAGGCTGTTTTTTCTAGGGGAGGGTTACTAACCCGACGCCCAAACCCAAGTTTTTAACGTTCTTATGGGTGAACGCGCGGCACATGTTAGCTCACTACCTTTAACGGGTGTTAAAGGCAGTTCCCCAGGTGACACCACGGGGAGGTCAGTGTCCACTTGAGATGAAAGAGGGACCAAGATAAATCCTGGGCTTTGCCATGTTAAAACCGGTCAGGACCGTTCCTTGGTATCTTCCATCCCCTAAGTCACCCACTTTTCGTACACATGATTGGTAATTTTGCAAACCATTTCCTTTTAGAAGCACCACTTCCCAACTTGATGTAGGTGAACGGATAGCGGTGGAATCCTGCAATTTGAAAGTATGATTATTGTAGCCCTGTTGCGTTGAGGACGTTTTGAAAATTGGTACGAAAGTTATAAATTGTTCTAAATTTAGTAAAATTTTAATTTGGTTTAACGGATAGAGTTTGAATCCTGAAATTTTGAAGTAAGATTACTACTAAAGTGAAGGATTGAGGTAGTTTTGGAAAATCTTACTTATGGGTACGAAGAGTTCGACTTGATACTAAGTTTGGTACAATTTGGAATTGGACGAACGGATACAGCTGGAATCTTGAGATCTGTAATTATTATGGAATTTACTGTAATTATTTTGTATTAATGTCCGTGTATGGCTGAGATATGTCGTCGAAATACGTACCATAAGTATACGAAAATTACTTAATGGTACTCAATTTGTTTTTGGGTGTAGGGACAGTGCTGGAATTTTTATTTTTTGGAGTTAGGGTGTGTATTGGTGTGCAACGTTGATCTCGCTGTTAATGTGTAGGGGTGAGATACGGCTGATCTTTTTGAAAATCGAACTTAAGGGGTACGTACAGTACTAAGATAAAAATAAATATTTTTTAAAATTGGTATTAGTGCGACCAAATTTTCAGTGTTTGTCATTTCCATATTATATATTGTTTATTTGTTTTTTTATATCCTTTCCGCATACGAAGTAGCGGGCATTTTGCTAGTAATTAATTATAAAGCTTTGGTGGTCTTTTGATTAGCATTTAACATGTCTTTAATACACCAAATAGAAGCAGAGGTATTTATCATTAAAGTAAAAACTTCAAATTGTGACAGCTTAACGCATTTCGCAATAACTTTGATATTTTTCCATATATGTCACATTTTGTATTAATTTAAAACTTAGAAGTTCTAGTTTCATTATTAAGATCTCTCCTTGGAATATGCCTAACAGAACCAGAAATATCTGACAGGGAAATAAAATTCCATAAAATGGAAATTGGGATATCCCAGCGTCTTTTTCAACATCACAAGTATTTCACCAATTTTGGTAACGCAATTGGGAACATTTTAAAACTCATGTCTTCATTGTTGAAACGCATCCAACCAAAGCTGTATAATTCAGCACAATCAAATAAAAATTGGGAAAGTGGAATGTACTCCAACCTATTTTGCATCATAATAAAGGTGGTATTTTCATCATCCATTGACGGGCTTTCCTTTTGGAATACGGCTACTAAAGCGGAGATATTCGCATAAGAATAAAACGGTGAATGTTCTCCACATAAGTTTTTTGTCCATTCCGACCCCTGAACCACCAAAATCAGTAGGTTTCTTCCCCTATGCGACCCCCATTAACCCTCCAAATTTCATGACGATCCGATCAAATATGCGACCTGTAGCGTGATTAAAAAAATAAAAAATGGGATGTATCACTGAGCGATATCTCCATTATTTGGCCACTTACGCATCATAGTAAATATGAGATTTTCTACTTTCATAGCCAGGATTTGCTTTTGGAAAGTCCCCGAGCAAAGCTGTGATATTCGTCATTATAATTAAAATAGCAAAAATGAAAAGTTGGGTTTTATTTGCGACTATTGTGATATATTCGTTGTTTGACCACCTTCGACAACCTACTTTATATCGTTAGAAAGGTAATATATTCGATTTTTATTGTCAGGCTTTGCTCTTGGTATACCCCTTAGAGAAGCTGAGATATTCGGTTTGGAAAAAACCTTGACTTTTTATCCAAATAAGTTTTTTGCCCATTTGAATTTTATCTGACATCACCAAAATCAATAGGCTTCTTTCCCCCTGGGACCCCCAGCAACCCACAAAATTCCGTGACGATCCGACCAAAATTGCTTCCTGTAGCGTGATTACAAGGTTTAGATGGACAAACGGGCGGACACACATACCCAAATCGATTCTTATATTTACCCTCCTAACATAGTGGTGTATGGCATAATTTGAGCGAGGTATAAAGTTTATTTTGACGCTCAATGTACATTTGTATGTATATACATACATATAAACATATTTTGATTCAATGAGAAATACGATGGATGATGCTAAGAATGCATATTATAAAGATGAAGATGAAGGTAGTTGTGGGTAGGTGGGTGGCTGTTTGTCTCTAGTTTTGTTGGAATGCCGGATAAAATATTCGAAGAAGAACAAATAGTTAACATGTGCCAAAGGATTCTTGTTGTTGCTGTTAAATCATGTTTCAGTTTCTACTCTGACAAACTTATGACACGATACATTACAAGAAATTTCATGTTTCCATGAAATGGAGTCATATGTTGAATAACAAACAGCCAGTCCATGTGCAAACCGGTATATTTGTAAAATATTATATAATACTATTGGGGATGGGTAACCATACAATCAAACAGCCAAAGATCGTCAAATGATTTAGTGTATGTAGAAAGATTTGTAGGCGGATGTATACGTACGTGCGTGCATTGATACTACAATTATTTGATGGGCAAATATTTAAATTAGTTATGGTAAAACCCAAGGTTCTACAATCATGTATAGGACATTAGTATGTTTCCAATTGAAAGCTGAGATTTTCATTTCGTTATACAGACATACATATTTGGCAACCATTTGCATGTAGTATCCAATGTAAATTATAAGGGCGTCTTACATAAGCATATTGTATAGGAGCGTTAAAATTCTCAGGACGATCGAACAATTTATAAGCCTTTAATATTGCAGCCACCGCGGTACAAAGGTTAGTGGTTCAGTCCATCTGAACACGCAAGAAGTGGAGAAAAAACGCTAAAATGCGACACTTGCCTGTTCATCGTCTGCCCCACAAGTAGCATAGAATTTGTCCACCGCAAAAGAAGAAGTTAAAGTTTTTTTGTTTATTCGATGTTTTGATCTCGGAAAGTGTGCCAACGTGCGAGTCAACAAAGTTTGTGTGTGCCAACGAACATTAACTTCAATATTAAATATTAATTAAATATTAATTGATCTTGTCAAGTGAACTCTTGAATATTAGTGTCCCCTGTCATAGACAGAAGAAAAAGTTGAATTATTACTGTGCCCTTAATACCGATTGAATTGGTTGTTTAATTTAATTTTAATAAACAAACCAACTGATTGTTGGTGAGCAAAGAAAACGAAAGGTGTTTTTTTTTTGTGGCTTGTTGGAAAGAGGACGGTGTGTTTGACAACGGCAGCTGGTGTTATTCCAATTGTTCAGTGCTGCCTCCCCGTCCCCCGTTGTCTCACAAGGGGAATCCATTGGTGCGTGCCTAAGTGGTTTAACCGGCATAGTAACTCGAGGCCGGAGGTGCAGGTGGACTGAGCTGGCCAGGGACGACTACATCCGTGGTGGTCAGCTTTCGGAAGGTTGGGTAAGTGGCCCAAACATTGGTCCTTCGAGCCGGATAAGGAGTGAATAGAAAAAAAGGCAAATTGGAACAACAGTAAGTACACGAATTTTTGTTATAAAAACTGTGTATTATTGGGAAAATTGGCTCGGCTGTTGGAACCTTTTGATGAGGGAGATTTTGCGAGTTGATGATTGCAAAATTGTGAAGAAATTTGGATAGGTGATTGACACCTAAGGTACCGTTGGTACGGGTTTTTTTTTTGGCTCCCTATCGTTGTTGTGTGCTGAACCGGCAATTTGTTGTTTGCCTGCATTGCTTATTTGTCTCGTTGGATATTTTATGTTCTGGTGAACATTGTTGTTGTTGGCTCGCTGCGTGTGCGCTGGCGTTGCTGCTCTTGTTGCTCTGCCTCTGTTGCGGTGATAGTGGCCTGTCGTTTGACTCGGCGCGAATGGATGTTTGCTCTGGCTGAGTGCATTTGTTGATATTTTTTGTAAGCTCTCACAAATTGCGTGTGGGGTTTGCCTGGCTTGCGTTTGACTCGGCTCTTGTATGCTTGTGCGAGCTGAATCTTTGGGGGTGATTTTGTCAGCGCTCACGCATTGTGTGTTTTTTCCTTGTGGTTGGCTCTGTTGGTTGGCAAATAGCTCGCTAGAAGAGAAGTGCGAGTGGAAAAAGCAAAGACAAAATTGACAATTAATTTGTTTTTGTTTTGTTTTGGCTATCCCCACTGGTAAATAAGGTGGTTGATGCAAACAGATGCTTATTGGGATTTTTGGCTCTTGGTGTCTGTATGAAATCTTATGTTGGCTCTCGGTGTCGCAGCGTTAAGAATTTTGGCCTTTTGTTTGTGAACGCTGTGGACGACCAGACGTTAGTCAGTGAAGGCATATGTAATTAAAATTGCTTTACACTGTAAATCGAGATTTATTCTTTGAAAAATATTTGCTATTTGCGAAGGTGAGAACTTTGGTCTTCGAAGAGAACAACGAGTATTGTCCCAATAAAATATTGTCCCAATTCCAATTGGATGTTTTTAAATAAAAAACGATGTTTATATGGAGTGCATAGGCCTGACTTTCAATAATAAAAGGAATTTATTAGAGAACGACTTCTTTTGTTGAAAACTTTGGCTCAGTCTGAAAGAAATAATCACAATCGACAAGAGTATATTTGATTGCTTCATAATTAAAAATATTTGGAATTTTTTGCCGATAATTTTGAATTGATATTGGGAAGCTGTTTGTAATTATTTGGCTCTTGGAGTGGATGGTGTTGACTCATATGACATTTTCGAAACATTTGTATGCAATAATTTGAGATTGATGGTTGTGGGCATTGTTGGACATTCCCATTGAATCTGTTGACTCGGTGGTTCTTTTGGCTCGCTGGGCGTAAATTGTTGATCCGTTCCGTTGGGAATTCTCATTGGTTCTTTTGGCTCGTGGGGCATAAATTGGTGATCCGTTCCGTTGAGTATTCATTGGCTCTTTTGTCTTGTTGGGCATAAGTGGGAGATTCGATCTTTTTGGCTCATTGTGTAATTGGAATTGCGTATTCATATGAAAAGCTGTTGTCACACGTTGGCCCGAAAGTAAATATTTTTCGAGTATTGGTACATATTTCGTTTTGGCTTTGGCTCGACTGCATTTTTTTGGCATCGGCTGCTGTGTTTGCCTTGTGGAAGAGATACATTTTTGGACTGTCACTAATCCGTGGGATTCAATTGTTGATTTTTGTCTCTCGGACGGGTTGATATTTTAATTAAAGATGGCCATGGAGGATTTTTTGCTACAATGTGATGAAATCACATCCTTTGAGGAAGATCTAGTGGCGTCGGATGTATCAATTTATAATGAGGCTGCAGTGGAGGCCGAAAAGGAGGAGTTACAGAGGATATGGTCTGAATGGAGGCATGCTTATAAAAAGTGCACAGAAGATCCAGAATGTGCCAAGAAAAATAAGGAAGTCCTTAAGACAAAAAAGAAGACGGCTCATCATAGCTATATAAAGTGTACAAGTATCCTGGGGGAGAGGATGGAAAAGGTGAAAGTTGTCCCGAGCACTGTTAATCACAGGCCTTCGTCCTCTGTTGTGGTTCCACCGTGTGATACGGAAGTCTTTGAGGGAGATTATCTTTCGTGGCCCAGCTTTCGTGATTTGTTCACAGCTATTTACGTGAACAACAAGAAGCTTAGCCCAGTGGAGAAGCTCTTCCATCTTTTCCAAAAGACGAGCGGAGAGGCGAGGGAAATAAATCGCCATATTCCCTTAACGGCGGAAGGATTCACGATTGCATGGGACAACCTACGCAATCAGTATGAAAACAAGAGAATTTTAGTGAATTCGCAGCTGAGGATTCTATTCAATTTGGCCCATTGTGGACAAGAGTCTGCTAGTTGTCTCAAGAAGTTACAGCGGGACGTGACCAATTGTATTTCTGTCTTGGAGCTATATAAAATTGACGTGAAGTCGTGGGATCCAATTTTCGTCTACCAATGCTCTTCGAGGATGCCCAAACTTACATTGTCTCTATGGGAGCAGTCTTTAGCAAATAAGACTGAGTTGCCCCGCTGGGATGAGTTGAATAAATTCCTAACGGATAGGTTTCAGGCCTTGGAGAGCGTCGCGGACATGACTTCGGCGAATTGTGGGCAGCCAAGTCAGGGGTCTCGGCCGAAATCAAACCAGTTTGACAGGTCGAAACAATTTAAAGTCCATCACACGAAGGTGAGCGATCCAAAATGTCGTTTGTGTAAAGGGGCGCATACGTTGAAATCTTGTCCAAAGTTCCTGAGCATGGACTTCAGGGGTAGATTGAACGTAGTGAAGAGAGAAAATAAATGTTTGAATTGTTTGACTCATGGTCATAGATCGTCGGAATGTAAAGCTCCTTGTTGCCCCAGGTGTAAAGGACGACACCACGTTCTGTTACATAAAGACAAAGGCCCTCAGAATGTTGGCACGAATGGGAATGATTATCCCAATATGTCTCAAGCCGTCACATCAAATCAAAATGTTGCCTCGGGTTCGACAAATTCCGCAAATGGTAGGAATTTTCACACATCCGTGTCAAAGAAGACAATGCTTGCCACAGCGTGGATAGAAATTTTGAAGGATGGGGCCTCATACCGGTTCCGTGCATTGGTTGACCCGTGTTCAGATGACACATTTGTGTCTTCTCGGGTTCAGAGAAGGCTGAAGCTACCGACTACTTCGGTCTCTGCAGACATTTCCGGCTTAGGTGGTGGACATCTGACCAAATGCTCGAAGGTTGCCTCAATTACGATTGGCTCTTGTAAAAATTCGTCGTTCGCTCTTGATTTGGAGGCCGACGTTGTCCCAGATATCACTGGAAACATTCCGACCCAGCCGCTGGATGAGATTTCGTTGGCTCGACTACCTGAGTTGGATTTGGCGGATCCACATTTTTATGAAAGTGGCCCAGTTGATGTCTTACTGGGAGGGAATGTCTATCCCATTATTTTGCTCAGTGGGGTAAAAAAGGGTATTCTTGGCTCGCTATTGGCTCAGGAGACGGTGTTTGGGTGGATTTTGACTGGCCCAGCGACAAATTTGGTCGATCGTCAGAAGATCAGTGTGACATATTGTACCAGGGTTGATGTCAAGGATGAGTTGACCAAGTTCTGGGAGATTGAGGAAGTTCCCAGGGTACCTGTTGTCTCAGTGGATGACCGTAGGTGTGAGGAGATATTCCTATCGACTACAATTAGAGGCCCTGATGGAAGGTATGTGGTGGATTTGCCATTTCGGACAGAGCTGTCTTTCTCAGCCTCGTCCAAATCAAGTCGATATGTGGCTCTGTCGCAATTTTTGCGAAATGAATTGTCTTTGGCCCGAAATCCCGAGCGGAAAGGGAATTACGATGAAGTGATCCTGGAATATTTGGCTCTAGGTCATATGGAGAAGGTCCAAGGTTTAGTAGATTACCAGGACTGTTATTATTTGCCTCATCATGGCGTTTTTAAGCCCGAAAGCGCGACGACGAAGCTGAGAGTCGTATTTAATGCTTCTTGTCCTTCGGTGGAAGGAAAGAGTTTAAATGATGCGCTGTATGTTGGCCCTACGTTGCAAAAGGACATTGTTTCTTTGGTCCTAAATTGGCGGGTATATAAATACGTCTTCAATGCGGATATCACCAAGATGTATCGTCAGATATGGGTGAATCCGGAGCATAGGAAGTATCAGCGTATATTGTTTAGGCTCACTCCAGAAGATGAAATTGCTGATTACCAGCTAAGAACAGTGACGTTTGGCGTCAATTGCGCTCCTTATTTGGCCCTTAGGACGCTTTTAAAGCTTGCGGATGATGAGGAATATCGTTTCCCTGTTGGCTCGAAAATTTTGCGAAACAACATGTATGTTGACGACGCTTTGGTAGGCGTACATACTGTCTCAGAGGGTATAAAGGCACGAAATTCATTAATAAACATTTTAAAGTCCGCTGGCTTCGAGTTGAGAAAGTGGGCGTCGAATTCCAAGGAGATCTTGAAAGGTTTGGCTCGTTCTGATCTGCTGAGCGATGAATTTTTGGAACTAGGGGACAAAAGTTCTGCGAAAACGTTGGGCATTCGCTGGAACGCTTCAACGGATTCTTTCTATTTCGTAATGGATAAAATAGAGGAGAGAAGTTTTTACACCAAGAGGCAGGTGCTTTCAATTATTGCCAAAATTTTTGACCCGTTGGGATGGCTCTCGCCGATAGTTGTCACTGCGAAAATTCTGATGCAACATTTGTGGCTGGATGATATTGGATGGGATGATCCTTTGAAGCCCCTTTCGCTACTAAATTGGAAAGCTTTTGTCTCAAGTTGGGAAGGAGTAGGGCAGATCAGTATACCTCGATGGGTGAGATATTTCCCAAATAGCAAGATTGAGTTGCATGGGTTTTGTGACTCATCTGAGTCGGCGTATGCGGCAGCTTTATACCTGAGGGTAGAAGGTGAAAGTTCGGTTGTCTCTAACTTATTGGTGGCTAAATCCAAGGTTGCCCCATTGAAAAGGACTTCGTTGCCTCGTTTGGAGCTTTGCGGCGCACTCCTCCTCGCAGAGTTAGTTGACTCAGTTGTCCCACAGTTGGATCTCCCCAAGGCCACTTTGACGGCCTGGTCGGATTCGACCATAGTTTTGTCTTGGCTCAAGAAACCTTCGTATAGTTGGACAACGTTTGTTGCCAACAGGGTTGCTGTTATCCAAGAGAAGATTGGTAATGAATGGCGTCATGTGCCAACTAACGATAACCCGGCAGATTTGGCAACCCGGGGGCGGACTCCTTCGGAGCTGAAGGAGTCTCTTTTGTGGTGGCACGGACCAAGTTGGCTCACTCTGCGGAAAGACGAATGGCCCAGTTGCCCCTCTGTACCTGAAACCACCCTCGAAGCAAAACCGACAAAGGTACATCTTGCCCAATCTGCCGTCCCAGATGACGTTCTAGCAAGGTTTTCTCGTTTGTCGACCGCTGTTCACGCTATAGCGTATGTGTTCCGTTTTTTCCGCCGGACGCACCCGTCTACAAAGAAGTTGGCCCGCTTTGAGTCTGCCCGTTTGTCGGCAGAAGAGATAGCTTTCGCTCGATACCGATTGATGTCGATGTCCCAAAGAATTAACTTTCCCCAAGAGTATGACTGTCTCAGCAAGAAGCTACAGCTCGACCAAGGTAGCCCTCTGTTGTCCTCGAATCCGTTTCTTGATCGCCATCAGCTTATCAGGGCAAACGGGCGCTTAGGAAATACGTTGTCTCTGCCTTACGATGAGCGTCATCCGATTATCCTGGCGTACAATAGCCGGTTCGCGGAACTCTATGTGGACCACATCCACCTGCTGACCAATCACGGCGGCATCCAGTTGACTCTAGCCACGACGAGGCTTGAGTGTTGGATTATCCGAGGGAAGAATCTCGTGAAGAATCGCTACCGCAAGTGTGTCAAGTGTGTAATGGCTCAGAAAAAGCGCCAAGCCCAACTCATGGCGGCTCTGCCTCCCGAGAGGACAACCTTTAGCAGACCATTTGCCACCTCAGGTGTTGATTTCGCTGGCCCGTTTGAGATCAAAACGTTTAACGGTCGTGGGTGTCGACTGTCGAAAGGATATATATGCCTATTCGTGTGCTTCGTCACGAAGGCGATCCACCTTGAGCCTGTAAGCGAACTCTCCACCCCCGCTTTTTTAGCTGCGTTGTCCCGATTTGTCTCTCGACGTGGGTGTCCTCTTCACCTCTACTCGGATAATGGCAAAAACTTTGTCGGAGCCGATCGAGAGCTCCGAGCTAATTTTGGGAAGGTTGTCTCAGAGTTGAAGGACGAAGCTGTCGCGAAGTACGGGTTCCAGAAGCTTGAGTGGCACTTCATCCCCGCCGGAGCGCCTCATATGGGTGGGCTTTGGGAGGCTGGGGTGAAAAGCTGCAAAACCCACTTGAAGAAGATGTCGGGTCAAGTCCGCCACACTTTTGAGGAATTTGCCACGATCCTGGCCCGCATCGAAAGTTGTCTCAATTCGAGGCCCCTTAGTCCTTTGTCCCATAGCGTCGATGATCTCGGTGCACTAACTCCGGGACATTTCCTTATCGGAGGACCGCTTCTTGTCCCAGCAGAGCCGGAGCAAGCCGAGAAGACGTCTCTGCAAAACCGCTGGCAGCGGCTGAAGTTGTTGACCCAGGAGTTCTGCGAGCGTTGGAAGTCTGAGTATCTCAGGGAGTTACACAGGAGGACTAAGTGGAAAAGATCTCAGAATGATCTACGATTGGACGATTTGGTGGTGCTTCACAGCGACTCTATGGCTTCGAACGAATGGCGGCTAGGTCGTGTCATAAAGTTGTACCGCGGGCCTGATGATCGCGTCCGGGTCGTGGACCTACGGACTCAGAACGGGGTCATCTCTCGTCCCGTTCACAAGCTTGTATTGCTTCCTCGCTCAGAATAGTTGTCTCAAGTTCTCAGCCCAGCCGATGTTGTCCCATAATTCTCGCATCCAAGTTGTCTCATTAATTATCCCACATAACTACCTCATACTCTCTGTTACAGATGGCCTACAATGAAGAGTACTTGTGCCCCTTTTGCCACGCTCGGCATGGCCTGAGAAAGTGCCGCACCTTCCTGCAAATGCTGCCGAACCAGAAGGCCCTGTGCGTGACCTTCCAGGGGTATTGCGTCAATTGCCTGGGCATGTCCCACAAAGTCGAAGATTGCCCATTGCTAGAGAGATGCAGAAAATGTCAGCTGTCCCATCACACCATGCTCCACGCCATGAACGAGGATACTCACGCCTGGATGAAGATGACGGCGGAGGTCCTAGTCCACATCCCTGGGCTCATCGATACCCCGATTAAGGTGCGTGCCTACATCAACCCGCTCAAAACCAGAAGTACCATCCGGTACGGGGGCCCACTGCCTGAATACCGCCCAGAATTCGGGAACTCTGCCCGGGTGGTGATGACGTCTGTCCGGAATAAGGTGTTTACGTACACGGCCACGCTCAAGACCCAGCGCAGAGAGGTGCGTACGATGCCTCGCCGTCCGCTGGACTTGCGGTGCCTCAAGGGGTTGTACCCGAAGGCAGACGTAGCGGACCAGAACCTTTTCCGTCCTGGGCCCATAAATATTACATTGGGCAATGATGCCGCGGAGGGTATCTTCATGGGGCTGCCGGTCTTCCGTCCCGGCTTACCGCATGCCCAGAAGACCATCTTTGGATGGACGTTTTTCGGGGAGGTGCCCCTCAACCTCGCTTAATGCAGCCCCTCGATATATCTATAAACTCATTTGGCTCATCGTGATGTGTTACCACAACAAAGGCTGGATCGCTGGACGACGGAGTCTTTCTACATGAATTATTATTTACTTTTTTTTTTTGTTAGTTTGCCCTAAGCATTTGATACTCATTCTCAGTTTTTTCATATCTTTATTGTCCCTCAGAGGGATCCATACTACATTTTAGTTTGTTTAAGTTGGGAACTAGTCCCAAGGGGTGGAGGATGAACACGCAAGAAGTGGAGAAAAAACGCTAAAATGCGACACTTGCCTGTTCATCGTCTGCCCCACAAGTAGCATAGAATTTGTCCACCGCAAAAGAAGAAGTTAAAGTTTTTTTGTTTATTCGATGTTTTGATCTCGGAAAGTGTGCCAACGTGCGAGTCAACAAAGTTTGTGTGTGCCAACGAACATTAACTTCAATATTAAATATTAATTAAATATTAATTGATCTTGTCAAGTGAACTCTTGAATATTAGTGTCCCCTGTCATAGACAGAAGAAAAAGTTGAATTATTACTGTGCCCTTAATACCGATTGAATTGGTTGTTTAATTTAATTTTAATAAACAAACCAACTGATTGTTGGTGAGCAAAGAAAACGAAAGGTGTTTTTTTTTGTGGCTTGTTGGAAAGAGGACGGTGTGTTTGACAACGGCAGCTGGTGTTATTCCAATTGTTCAGTGCTGCCTCCCCGTCCCCCGTTGTCTCACAAGGGGAATCCATTGGTGCGTGCCTAAGTGGTTTAACCGGCATAGTAACTCGAGGCCGGAGGTGCAGGTGGACTGAGCTGGCCAGGGACGACTACATCCGTGGTGGTCAGCTTTCGGAAGGTTGGGTAAGTGGCCCAAACACCATCCATAATCACAACATCACATCCTTCTGCGGCGACAATTCCCCTCATTAAAATGCTAGCCACATTTTCAAAGTATTTCGGTGTGTCTGTGAATGGCGTCGTACTATTTTCAACAAGCCGCCAGTGATTTAAAATTTGTTTTTACTGGTCGATCTGCTTCTCTGGGGTCTTCTCTTAAAAAAGAAGCAGATCGACATATTCCATCTTTTTGTCTACTATATGACCGTAGTTGAAAGACCCATACGTTGAATGGTATTTCTAGCCATGTTTGAATTTGGCGCAAGGCTCATGTCGCTTTTTAAGATGACTGATACATGGTCCTGAGATAAGAACAAAAAGTACCTCTCCGCACAGTTTAGTACTTAACGACGTTTTAGACAAGCATTCAAACTTTTATGAGATCTTATAACATCCCGCTGGAGAAGGCTAAACGAATTGAAAGATGGTGTCGTCAGACACGCCGTTCAGACTCGGCGATCAAAAAGTAGGTTCTATATCATTGAGCCAATAAGAAATCGGAGTGCACTCATTAATATGAGAGAAGGCTCCCTTGTCCTTTCGGAGATGAAAATATGTATGTATGTATAATATCCTCCATGAGATACTACTTAGGTCTAAATAAGATTTCTAAAAACAAAGCCACATCTCGAGAAATAATAACCACGCTCTACAAGACACAGATATTTCTCCTGCTAACGTATGGATCAGAGGAAGGGTGCAGCTAAGACCGCACTTAGTGTAGTAGAAAGGTTAACTGTAGAATTTCAGATTTGAGCCATGTTTTAGGTAGGAGTCGGCTCCGGACTGTGCCGCATGCTGGGCATATCGCTCATTTACTCAAAGAGTGATACATTTCAAAAAATCCAAATTCGTGAAAAACGCGTTTTATGTTGGCGATCGAAATTTGACTTCCCAACTTGAAATGATTGTTACACAAAAACCAAAAAACTACTTGGACCATATTTTGTAAACAGCTAGCCTGACATCAGTGTTAAATTTATGTGCAAGGTCTAGCATGATTTGAAGTGTTTTAGTCCTTCATAAACTCAAAAAACTTTTTTGTTGCATTATGCCGAACCCGTAGTAAATGACCTGTAACTCGTTGAGTTTTAGAGATATCTACATGAAAATTTGATACAAGATAAAGTACAAGTCGCAAAAAAATAGAAATTGCTAACACAGAAAACGCATTTTTTGAGTTATGCCACTCTTTGAGTAAATGAGCGATATTTTTACACTGTGTCATTGATCCTTGCCCTATAGGAATTCAAACTACTGCACGATCCCGAGCATAGTTGAGGTAAAACTACTCTGGCTGGTTTGTCGCTATCGATGCGGGATGTTCTTCGAGGACCGCATTTACACGATAGTTGTAAATTGCATTTGCGATTGCATCATTGTGAATCCTATTTAAACCTGCTGGATAGGCTTGCAGTTCTAGGGGTTCTCTCTTGTAACGTTGATTGAGTTCTCGACTAATATGTGTAGAAATGACGTGCAGCGCTGTTGTCGTGCTGTACTGTCAAGACTTCGGGCAAGATGTAAGTGGCTAGCGACATGTTGAGAATTTTAGTGATATACTCGACTTCCGGCACATCCAGCAATTTCAGTATTACCATCAGGGCCCAACGCTTAGGATGATAACTGTCACACTGTCGATTAAAATAACTTGCGCACCTCTTCGTATCGGTCAGTGTGACGTCGCAAAACGTGACTGAGAGACCTTCTTTCTTTCCATGGTTCGAGAGTGACTTAATAGTTGCCCACAATTCACTTATTCCGGCTTATAGTTGCCCACAATTCACTTATTCCGGCTCCAAATGCTGCATCTCTTCAGATGATTTAGCAACTTGTTCCGCTTATGCTCACCGACCATCTGTAAACTTTCAGTGTCAGCTCCCTGACTCGGGGGCCACTGATGTTGGCTTGACGAAGCTCATCACTCTCATTTGCTAATCCCCTCGCCTCTGCTGGGAAATTCAAACTAAATTCGGGTATTCAACCAACCAGCAAGAAGGGTACTCTCTAGTGCATAATCTCTGTAATACAAAGTTTGTCTAGATAGTGCGTTAAGCGCAAATAACTGGTGCTAACAAAATATCACAAGCATTGCAACACAGAGCAACCCCTATGTATACGACGAGCGGTTGCAGCAGTGATGATGTCTCAGAACGTCCTCCCTGCTACCCGAACATCTGAAGGTTTGGGCATACCTCCAAAGCTGTGATTAGTAAAATCTCTGAAACTAGGCCAATTACCTATCCCATGATTGATGAAAGTACGGCTTTTAGAGGTCAAAAAAAGGCACAAAAAGTAACTAAAATTCTCAAAATACAGAAAATCGGAAGGTAGCGTTATATAGATAGGGGCTATAGCAAAAGATGTACCTATATTGAACATTTTTAGAGGAGAAGTGTTGTGACTCTAAGAACTTTCAATGTCAAATTACAGCTAGTTCGGTTAAAAATTGTAGCTAAAATCCTGAAAACACCGAAAATCGGGAGGTACCTCTATATGGGGGCAATACCAAAACATGGACCTATGTTACTAATTTTTGGTGGAGAAATTTCGTGACTGCAGGAATCTACGAATGCCACATAACAGGTAGTTCGGTGAAAAAATGTAGCAAACTTCCTCAAGATATCTAACATCGGGAGGTGCCTTTATATGAGGGATATACCAACACACGGACCTATACTGACATATTTAATGGAACTATGCTGACATATTTCTGAAAGCAAATTTTGCGACCCCAAAAGAGACTAAATACACAATTTCAGCCATTTCGGTTACATTATATGGCTAAAACCTATAAAATCCCGAAAATTGGGAGGTACCTTACTATTGGGACTATTTTATAACGCAAATATCGACAAATTTCTGGAATATAGTTTTGAGACCCTTAAGAAGACTTTTAACCATTTCAGTTAGATAATGTGGCAGAAGTCTTCAAAATACCGAAAAACGGTATTTGGGGGCTACATCGAAATGTGGTCCGATATAATATAGCCCATTTTCAATACAAATAGAAACTTCTGTACCAAATTATAAAGTTCTTTCTAAAATATTGCGAGCCGTTACATGGACGGACTGATGGACATGGTTATATCGACTTAAATTTTATAGTGTCCCCGACGAATATTTCGACGTGTTATGAACAAAATGACAAATTTAGTAATTTATAAAACGATACATATGTATGTACAATGAGGTCGCAGCCAGTGGCCGGAACATGGGTGTTGTGTGGTCCCGAGTCAACGTGGTATCGAAGAACCAGCCGCTCCTAACGAAAAGAACATTTTAATTAAAAAAGATTCCAAGATACATACTTCCAAACAGAAGGGGCCAATTTTTTTCTCATTCCTTTCATTTCCTTTAGCCACGAGAATGAGGATATTATTTAGCTAGGTCTGCAGGCCAACTGATGCAAAACAGTTTCCATATGACTAAATAATAATTCTCGATAATGACCTCTACTTTACACCTTAAGTTTTACTTACCCAATTTTTTTCTCTTCACAAACGAGGAGAGAACATTAAGCTTTGAAATACTCATTTTCATTTCACTTCATTACGGATGTCATAAGAAATTCCTTCTGTATAATTTGTTGACAATAACCCAAAGACTGTTTGAAAATGAAAATATGGAGATTTTGTTTTTTCAAATAATATGGGCTGCCTTTAGCAGCACTAAAAAAGATGTTACAGGTTATTCCGAACTGCTTCGTTGTTGTGTTTCTTGGGACGTATCTACTTGGCAGGAATGAAATAAAGTGAAATGAGATGATGAAAAAACCATAAGAATACCTTTCATTTTTATAACAGGCTTCATTTGCAAAGAACTCCTTTGTCTGTTTGTTTTCCTCCAACAGCAGCAACAACAAAGACAAACATCCCAAAGCTTGTGTTAAAGCACCTACAAGCCTATATTCATAAATAAAAAACAACAAGGTTTTAGGTCCTTTTGTAGGTAATGAATATGCGAGCGGGGGGTGAAGGACACGCTTGTAGTCCTTCTCCCTGTTTACAAAGAGTGACCATCAAGACCAGCATAACTTTTTGTGGTAATTTTTTTTACTCACAGTTATTGTGGCTTTGTTTGAGGGTTAAGGCCACAACTAGCATTTATGTTTAAAACCTCCTTTTCTGCCAGGCCTAAATAAATACCAACAATGAAAATAGCTTGAAAGTGTAATGAGCCGTTTGCTTATTTTTGTTTTGGTGGTAGTTTCAACAAAGGGCCACTACCGGTCATAACAGAACCATTTAAAAAACAATACATTTTTCCATTTGTGATTAGTATCTATTTGTGTTTTAGGGTGAATAGAATAGAGTTTCATACAACCTTTATAGTCCAATATTGGCTACAATTAGATATTTGAAAGAAAAAATCTTAAAATTTGACCCAATAAAAATTTACCCACAGAATTTAGGCATTATTTTCACAGAAATGAATTTTATTTAATTTCTCTTGGTAAAATTTCTTCACTCCAATATCTTAATGACTTTATTTGAACTATGCCCAAACACATTGTCCAAATTTCAAATACTAAATGCAAACATTCTAGGATGGCATATGTTTGTTTAAGTGTTGTGTTTGCTTAACAATATGTGTACGCATATGCACACATATGAATATGCATTTAATTATAAGCATACATACAGGCATATAATTTAAAGTAATTTTGTATAGCACTGTGCAACATTTTTAAGGTGATCTTGTGCAAACAATTCGAACTGAGGATTTTTTGAAAGTACAGACCCAAACGACAAGAAACCCTAGTTGGGTTTTGTTGTGTCAGATCCAGCTCGGATTTTATGACCCCATCTAAACATGGTTAAATATTAAGTTTTAAAGAAATTCAGGGCTATATCTCTGAAACCAATGCGAATCTTCTTCTGACCTCTGAAGCAAATTTGTAGATAAGGACAAGAGTAAAATATTTGGAGGAATAATGTACTCGAAAAACTACATTTCTTGCCTCAAATTTCAAAATATATGCAAAAATTCCACAATTTTTGTACATTTCGCATCGTATCTCCAAAACCGTTAATTTTTTCTGAACATTTTCTTTTGGAAAAATATTCCCTGGAATGTAATACACAACTCTTCAGAACATGTCATTGTTGTAAAATGCCTCTATGCCGTTTTACATTTTTCAACGACGATTTAATAAAAATGTCAATAGTGTAGTGAAATCCGAAATGCGAGGATAAACTGTTGGTGTGAACTGTGTTTGAAATACGTGTTGTAAAAGATATGATGCAAAATACCGCTGAAACAACATGAAATAAGCATTTTAGAGTTTCAGAATATTCTAAACAATTGTTGAGAACTTTATTATTTAATTTTTGCAAAAGGTTACTTGGTTCAACTCCCAATAGTTTAGCCGATACTGACCTGAATTTCAGCAATTATGAAAAATTTTCTATATTTTATAGATTATGATGCCCTAGATGGAGTTTTTCTTATGTGGTTCTTTCAAAAGATAAGTTCTACTAGTTTAGGGCTACAATAGTGCTAAAGACAGCAAGCCCAAATTCCTATTCGTTCCTGAGATAAAGGCCTGATAATTGCAAAAAAGTGTAGATTTAGCCCGGTTTAGATGAGGCCATAAAATCCGAACTGGATCTGACAGGACAAAACCCTACTAGGGTTTTTGTAGACTAAATGTGTACTTTCAAAAAATGCAGACTAGAAGTTGTTTGCATTTTCAGTGTTGCATAGTGTAGTGTTGAGTTTTGTTATTGTCCACAGTTCATGCAACTATAGCATTTGACTCTTATTACACACAAAACAAAACATACACAGTCTTGCAAAAGTTTACGTGCCCCACATAAATTTTGGGTTTTAGGATAAGTAATGATTCTTATGAAATTCCAAGTACATAGTTTTATTTCTTCTCACTAATAAACAATATTTAATACAACAAACGTATATTCCTTAATATAAATAACGGTAAATGTTACAAAAACCAAAAAATGATAGTTACAAAAGTTTACGTACTCCCCAAGGATATATGAATGTTATCGTACAATTTATAGAATTAGCAGCAAAATAAATTTTATTGTTTCGGCGAATGTCTCTGGTATCTAAGATATTTCTTCAGAAAAAAATAAAACTATATTTGCACTTTAAATGCCGTTATTTAATGCCAGACTTCTTGTACATATAATCTCCAATATTAGTGTCAGATTGCAGATCTTGAGATCCTAGAAAGCTTTGAAGTTTTCCTTGTGCCTAATATACCTTCCTGGGTGGCGATAAATTCACTTTTTCCTCAGATTTCTACGGAGTTAATAGATTCCGGGGAATTCTTGTCTCAAATTACATACAGAACACCTTTTCGCCCCTATAGTGATGGTAATGATTATAATACGAAAACGACGTTGTTCACAGTAGAAATGTCATGCTTTTTTGGTGGTGTTTATATTATGATATTTTGGAAGCTTTGGGAGCTGGTTTGTAGACGAATATTTCACATCTCTGATTCAACAAAGGCCCAAATATTATATGCGACCTTATTTCGAGGCAGTTCCAACACTTCTGTACGTAATTTGCGCCAAGAATCCCGCGGAATCTATTAACTTCCTGAGAAATCTCAGGCAAAACGTGCATTTATCGACACCCAGGAAGGCACAAGGTAAACTTCAAAGCTTTCTTAGATATCAAGATATGAAATCTGAAAATACCTAAAAACGCAAAGAAATCACCAAGGTTCCGCTTTAACGAGCTGTACAAGGAGTCTGGCATTAAATAACGGCGTTTAACCCCCAAATATAGTTTTATTTTTTTTTTTTCTAAAAAATATCTCAGATACCCAGAGACATTCGCCAAAACAATAAAATGTATAAATTTTGTTGCTAATTCCATAATTTGTACGATAATACTCATACATATTTCCTTGGAGAGTACGTAAAGTATAATTTTTGGTTTTTGTTGAATTTACCGTTATTTATATTATGAAACCAGCAGACCCCGGTCCGCGTTGCTAACCCTCACTTCTTCGGTCCATTTTCAAACCGAAGATGATTTTAAATTTACCAACAGATTTTGTCTGTAAACTTTCTTTTCTCTTAGGGACTGTCGGATTTGTTTCGCCCATTGTTGCTGTTTAGGAAAATTAATTTGCAATCCGATGTAATCATAAGTTTTGCAAATATAGCGATTATAAAACAATAGGCTCCCGAAATTCGTCTACAAATATATAGCATTTTCGAACACGGGATATTCCTGAACATTTTCTGAAAATTGCATGAAATTAGGTTCAGTAGTTTTGGAAAAAAGTGGGCGTTGTCATCAGTTTTCATGATATAACATATTTAAAAAAGTGGGTGTGGTCCGGTATTTTGGCTCCAAATATGTACCTAGGGTAAACACAACCCCATTGCCTCCCAAACTTTATGCTGAAACCGATATAATCATAAGTTTGGCTTATACATGTAGCGTTTAAAAGAAAGGCGTGGGAAAGGTACCCCACCTCCACCGAAATTCATAAAATGCACATAACAGCGGCAAATATTAAGCTCTTTCTACAAATTTGATGGAAATAGGTTCAGCAGTATTGGAGATACAACATTTCAAAACAGGCATGGTCGGGTCTTTAGGCCCCAATGAAGTAGATTAATCCGTAAATTTTTAAACCAATATATGCGTAATTTTTGCAAATATAGCGTTTTTTTAAAAATATCGCAGATGGGAGGTATTCCGCCACCTCTGCAATTCAATAAAATATGTTGCCTATTTTCGGGTGTCTTCCCTGTACATTACCTGATAATTTTAGGAAAATCGGTTCAGTAATTTTTACAGAAAAACTTTAACTTTTTCTTTTCATAAAGTTGGGTTATGACGGCATTTGATTTTTATTCATAAAGATATGGCGTTTTTTGAATATGGCAAAGGGAAGTACCCCGCCCCTCCGAAACTAAATTTGTAGCCTATTTTCACCGGGGGCCATCCCTATACATTCCACGACAATTTCAGGAAAATCAGTTCATTAGTTTTTGTAAAAAAGTTTAAAATTAAAATTTTTAAAAGTGGGCGTGGTCAAATTTTCTTTGCATAAAAACCTAAGGTAAACCTGGGCTATGACGAACATTTCAAAAAAAAACAAGTAAAAAAGCATTAAGTTCGGCCGGGCCGATCTTTTCATACCCTCCACCATAAAATATTCATTCCTGTCCCCAACTTTAAGTGAGTACGTTAAAATGTCAGATAATGTACATAAAATGCTTCATTCGGGAGGCCCTTTTTTATGGTGCCTATATCTAACTGTTTACAATTTTTGGTGGGCTAGAAATTGGGAGGTACTGTTGTATAGGGGTTATAATAAAACATGGGCCTATGTTGACAGTTTTTGATGGGAGCCTTTAATGTCAAATAACTCCTAATTCGGTTAAAAAATTTAGCTAGAATCCTCAAAATATCGAAAATCGGTACATAACGTGGGAACTTCAAATGTCATTAACAGCTAGTTCGGAGGTATCTGGGCTATACGAAAATATGAACTTAAATGAACAATTTTTGTTGCAGAATTTTTGTTGACTTTTAAATTTCAAATTACAGAAATTTCGTCCAAAAAATAAAGCTAAGGTACGGAAAATCGGGAGGTTTGTTTTGGGGCTATACAAAAATATGATCCTACGTTCGGTTAAACATTTTAAGTAAAATCCTCAAAGTACCGAAAATCGGGAGGTATCGGTATATTGAGGCTATGTTGAAAATTTTTGATGCAGATGTGTGGTGACCACTACAACCTTCAAATGTCAAATTACAGTTATTTCGGTTAAAAATTGTAGCTAAAATTGCCAAATTACTGAAAATCGGGAGGTACCGTTATATGGGAGCTGTATCCAAATATGGACCTATGTTGACAGTTTTTGATGGAGAGGTGTTGTGACTACTAAGAACTTCAAATGTCAAATTACTGCTAGTTCGGTTTAATATTGTAGCTAATATAATCAAATTACTGAAAATCGGGAGGTACCGTTATATGGGGGCTTTCTTGAAAATTTTTGGTGGAGAGGTGTGGTGACCACTAAGAATTTCAAATGTCAAATGGTCAAATTACAGATAATTCGGTTAAAACTTGTTGGTAAAATTCTCAAAATACCTGAAATCGGGCGGTAACGTTATATGGGGGCTATTCCAAAACATGGACCTATGTCCACTAGTTATATAAGTTTATTGACATTTAAGAACCCTAAATGTCAATTGATAGCTAAATCGGTCTGAAAATGTAGATAAAAACGTCAAAATGCCGTAAATCGGGGGTACCGTTATATGGGGGCTATACCAAAACGTGGACCTAGGTCCACAACTTTTGTTATATAAGTTTAGTTACACTTAAGAACCCTAAATGTCAAATTATAGCTATATCGGTCTGAAAATGTAGCTAAAAACGTCAAAATACCGTAAATCGGGGGGTACAGTTATATGGGGGCTATACCAAAACGTGGACCTATGTCCACAAGTTTTGTCACATAAGTTTATTGACATTTAAGAACTTCAAATGTCAAATTATAGCTTCATCGGTCTGAAAATGTAGCTAAAAACGTCAAAATACCGTAAATCGGGGGGTACCGTTATATGGGGGCTATACCAAAACGTGGACCTATGTCCACAACTTTTGTTATACAAGTTTATTGATACTTAAGAACCCTAAATGTCAAATTATAGCTAAATCGGTCTGAAAATGTAGATAAAACCGTCAAAATACCGTAAATCGGGGGGTACCGTTATATGGGGGCTATACCAAAACGTGGACCTATGTCCACAACTTTCGTTATATAAGTTTATTGACATTTAAGAACCCTAAATATCAAATTATAGCTACATCGGTCTGAAAATGTAGCTAAAAACGTCAAAATACCGTAAATCGGGGGTACCGTTATATGGGGGCTATACCAAAACGTCGACCTATGTCCACAAATTTTGTTATATAAGTTTATTGACACTTAAGAACCCTAAATGTCAAATTATAGCTAATTCGGTCTGAAAATGTAGCTACAAACGTCAAAATACCGCAAATCGGGGGGTACCGTTATATGGGGGCTATACCAAAACGTGGACCTATGTCCACAAGTTTTGTTAAATAAGTTTAATGACACTTAAGAACCCTAAATGTCAAAATATAGCTAAGTCGGTCTGAAAATGTAGCTAAAACCGTCAAAATACCGTAAATCGGGGGGTACCGTTATATGGGGGCTATACCAAAACGAGGACCTATGTCCACAAATTTTGTTATATAAGTTTATTGACATTTAAGAACCCTAAATGTGAAATGTTAGCTACATCGGTCTGATAATGTAGCTAAAAACGTCAAAATACCGCAAATGGGAGGGTACCGTTATATGGGGGCTATACCAAAACGTGGACCTATATCCACAACTACTAATATATAAGTTTATTAACACTTAAGAACCCTAAATGTCAAATTATAGCTACATCGGTCTGATAATGTAGCTAAAAACGTCAAAATACCGTATATCGGGGGGGTACCGTTCCATGGGGGCTATACCAAAACGTGGACCTATGTCCACAACTTTTGTTATATATGTTTATTGATACTTAAGAACCCTAAATGTCAAATTATAGCTAAATCGGTCTAAAAATGTAGCTAAAAACGTCAAAATACCGCAAATCGGGGGGTACCGTTATATGGGGGCTATACCAAAACGTGGACCTATGACCACAAGTTTTGTTATATATGTTTATTGACACTTAAGAACCTTAAATATCAAATTATAGCCAAATCGGTCTGAAAATGTAGCTAAAACCGTGAAAATACCGTAAATCGGGGGGTACAGTTATATGGGGGCTATACCAAAACGTGGACCTATGTCCACAACTTCTAATATATAAGTTTATTAACACTTAAGAACCCTAAATGTCAAATTATAGCTACATCGGTCTGATAATGTAGCTAAAAACGTCAAAATACCGTATATCGGGGGGTACCGTTATATGGGGGCTATACCAAAACGTGGACCTATGTCCACAACTTTTGTTACATAAGTTTATTGATACTTAAGAACCCTAAATGTCAAATTATAGCTAAATCGGTCTAAAAATGTAGCTAAAAACGTCAAAATACCGCAAATCGGGGGATACCGTTATATGGGGGCTATACCAAAACGTGGACCTATGTCCACAAGTTTTGTTATATATGTTTATTGACACTCAAGAATCCTAAATGTCAAATTATAGCCAAATCGGTCTGAAAATGTAGCTAAAAACGTCAAAATACCGTAAATCGGGGGGTACCGTTATATGGGGGCTATACCAAAACGTGGACCGATATAGCCCATCATCGAACTTGACCTGCCTGCAAACAAAAGACGCATTTTCCCAAAATTTCAGCGTCCTATCTCCATTTTTGTGGATGCTAGAGTGATTACCACAGACGGACGGACGGACGGACGGACGGACGGACGGACGGACGTGCTCAGATCGACTTAGAATTTTACCCTGATCAAGAATATATATACTTTATAGGGTCGCAAATGAGTATTTCAATGCGTTACAAACGGAAAAACAAACTTAATATACCCTCCATACTATGGTGGAGGGTATAAAAAAATCCAAATCGGTCCAGCCCTTCTCAACTGATGCCACAAACGAACGACATTTGATTTTTATTTATATATGTAGGTATAGAATTTTTAAAGAAATGTGGTATAGGGGAAGTTCCCCGCCTGCTTAGACCTCAAAAAAATATTCTTATGGAAAAATCGGTAGAAACAAATTATGAAGTCAAAATTTTATACTAAACTAGCAAATGCCCGCTACTTCGTATGCGGAAAGGGAACAAAATATATATAAACAATATTTAATATGGAAATAGTGAACACTATTACCAATATGTTTTCGATTTCGTGATTTCGAATTTCCAAAACTTCGACCTCATATCACAGACATGCACCAACAGCGACTCATATTGCAAATTTCAGACTTGACTCCTGATTTTACCCCTTCACTACCACAGCATTCCCTTCCTGTACGAATTTCCAAACACTAAACTTTATCTCACCCCTTCACAATAACAATAACGCACATTCACAATATAAGGTTCTGGCTTTAGCAGTTTCACCCAGGATAGGTCCGTAAAATTTTCGGCATTCAAAATGGCCATAAAAATTCACGTTTTCGTATATCCTCATATAACTGTACCCCTCGACTTAGTGTATTTTAAAAGAAGAACAAATCTATATCGTCCAATTTTCTTTAAATTTGGACCTTGAATACTCAGAGTATACAAAAATTTAATTTAAAGAAATTCTACTTCAATCCACGCTTATTAGAAGAGATATTTTGAATGTTTAGAGTATTTTGAAGATTTTCCAAGCGAAAATCGGAATTTGTGGCATGAAAGGTTAGGAAAAATTTTTAACAAAAAATTGTACTTAATGTGCCTGGGTATGTCAACCGTATATAACAGTAAATTTTTATACCCTCAGCATTTATGCTAACGAGGGTATATACACTTTCATACGGGCAAAATGTGCCTCATCGAAATAATGGTTTTAGACCCCAAGTATGTTTGGACGAAATGTGTTTCAGACAATTTGTTGTCGATTGAGCAATGTCCGTCCGCCTGTCTGTCTGGCTGGAGCGCACGATAACTCTCGAACGGATGAACCAATTTGGTTCAAATTTTGGCTTTCGTAATATTTTGACCAAACATAGTTTAAGTTCGAAGATGGGTTATATCGGTCCACTCCTTCCGGTACCTCCCACACAAAAGTTCGAAAATATTCGGAAAATTTGTGCGTACCATAACTCTTGAAGGGAGTAACCGATTTGGTCCATACTTTGCAATCCTGAAATGTGTACCAGACTTAGATAAGGTTTCAATATGGACTCAATCGGTCCACTCCTTCGGGTACCTCCCACACAAAATTTCGGAAAAGTTCAGTTTAGGGCCATCTCTTGAATTGCTTTGATTTTTGTTTTAGCAACTTGTTTTCACTTCCCCCCATACGACGGTACTAGTTTCATCAGGGGCAAGTCCATACTTCCTGAGAAAATGGCCGGAAAGTTGCAAAAAGCCCCTATGATACCTTGTGTAGTGGTTGGAGCGCACGATAACTCTTGAACAGATCTGTCGATTCAATCCAAAATTTGGCCTTCATAATATTTTATCAAAACATAGTTTAAATTCGAAGATGGGCTACATCGGTCCACTATTTCAGGTACCTCCCACACAAAATTTCAAAAGTGTTCGGAAAATTTTTGAATACGATAACTCTTGAAGGGAGTGACCGATGTAATCTATACTTTGCACGTCCTAATATAACTACCAGATATAGATCAGGTTCGAATATGGGCTATATTTGTCTACTCCTTCTGGTACCTCTCATACAAGATTTTGGATAAGTTCACATTAAGACCTGTTCTCGAATCACTTTGATTTTTGTTGAAGCTATTTGCATTTGCTACCTCCATTACGACGGTAACAGTTTTTTCTGGGGCAAGTCCATATTTCTTGGGAAAACAGCCCGAAAGGTATAAAAAACCCCTATGTCACCATATGTGGCGGTCGAACTGTTCAACCGATTTGGTCCAACATTTGGTCTTCTTCATATAATATCCAAACTTAGTTTCATGGGCAATACCGGTCCACAACTTTCGGTACTTCTCCCCAATATTTAATGATATCACTTGAATGGGTTAACCAATCTGGTCCAAACTTTGGATCTCCTAATATTTTATGAAAATTTAGTTTAACTTCTAAAATGGCCCATATCGGTCCTCCCCAAGGGTACCTGCCCTACAAAAGTTCAACATTTGTGTCTTAGTGCAGTTAATTCCTAATCCACATTTTTGTCGGCAAGTTCAAATGTCCAAAAAGGGCCACAAAATTCTGAAGAGACCTTAAATACATTCGATCTGTCCGTAGGTGAAAGTTTCGCTTCACATTGGCTGAGGGTAAAGGCAAAGCCGACTGACACTTTTTTTACTTATTTTGAGGCATTTCAATTTAGGCTTTTTTATCAGGGGGTAAATACCTTCTATTTAACAAAATTACCGCATTGGGCCACGTTTTCAAATTAACATACCAAAGCGGTCAGAACAAAAAACATTTTTTGAAAAGATACTTCACGTTTGACTACTTAATTTCAGTACATCATTTTGAAACGCCTTTGCGTTAACATAAAATCAATGGAACAATATTCAGTACAATTTTTCAACCTCACAACTTTATCTCAAATTTTAGAGCGATCTTAATAACAAATATTTTTCCATTTCGTATTTTTTGTACAAATAGCGTATTTCCAAATTATATAATCCCAGCTTTGTTCCTACATCCAACACCAAATTTAGTACCTTAACTGTTTACACAATACCAAAATGGTATTTATAGTACTACTTAGTACTTGTTGTATAAATAAGTACGAATTCTCAAAACCTCTTCCCTACCTCCACTGTAAACACAATTTTTTTACCATTTAGCACTTTTCGTACACGAATTTTCAAAAACTACTTTCATATCTCAGCTCTATCCGTTCACCTAAATCCAAATTACAGCCAATGTAGTCCCATTTAGCACTTTTCCTTAAGTACGAATTTCCAAAACTACCTCAACCCTACACTCCAACAGTAATCTGTTCACGCAAATACACATTGTAACGAATTTAGTACCATTTAGTACTTCATCAAATCATACAAAACGTCAAATTTGCTCAGAATAATACATTACTGTGAATTGCTTATTTACATTTTGTATGTGATTTTATTCACAATAATGCATTTTGACAACTGGTATGAAGATCAGCTGTTTTTGCCGCTGTACCTGTATTATTGTGCCATGGATACCTCCATATTCCACCAGTAATATTGATTCCAAATTTCAGGATTCCAGTTCTTCAAATCCAAATCATACTAAACTCACTTCCATTTTGGACTTTTCGACCTTTGGTACATCTTTCTTACTCTTCATCAGTGACCCCCATTCCAAGTTTCAGGATTCCGGCCCTCTTCGTTGACCCATATCCAAATTGTACTATATTTAGTACCATTTAGTACTTTTCGTACACTTTTAATTTGAATTTCTAAAAACCTTTCTTTGTTACTCTCTATCAGTGACGCTCATTCCAAATTTCAGGATTCCAACTCTATTCATTCACCCAAACCCAAATTGTACTAACTTTAGTACCATTTATTACTTTTCGTACACTTATAGTTCGAATCCCAATAACCTTTTATTGTTACTCTTCATCATGACCCTCATTCCAAATTTCAGGATTCCAGCCCTATCCGTTCACCCAAATCCAAATTGTACTAAATTTAGTACCATTTAGTACTTTTCGTGCACTTATAGTTCGAATCCCAATAACTTTTCATTGTTACTCTTCTTCAGTGACCCTCATTCCAAATTTCAGGATTCCAGCTCTATCGGTTCACCCAAATCCAAATTGTACTAAATTTAGTACCATTTAGTACTTTTCGTGCACTTATAGTTCGATTTTCTAAAAACTTGTCTTTAATACTCTCCATCAGTGACCCTCATTGCAAATTACAGGGTTCCAGCTCAATCCGTTCACCCAAATCCAAATTGTACTAAATTTAGTACCATTTAGTACTTTTCGTACACTTATTGTCCCAATTTTCAAAAACCTATCTTTGTTACTCTCCATCTGTGACCTTCATTCCAAATTTCAGGATTCAAACTCTATGCGTTCACCCAAACCCAAATTGTACTAAAATTAGTACCATTTATTACTTTTCGTGCACTTATAGTTCGAATTCCAATAACCTTTCATTGTTACTCTTCATCAGTGACCCTCATTCCAAATTTCACGATTCCAGCTCTATCCGTTCACCCAAATCCAAATTGTACTAAATTTAGTACCATTTAGTACTTTTCGTGCACGTATAGTTCGAATTTCCAAAAACCATTCTTTGTTACTCTCCATCAGTGACCCTCATTGCAGATTACAGGGTTCCAGCTCAATCCGTTCACCCAAATCCAAATTGTACTAAATTTTGTACCATTTAGTACTTTTCGTACACTTATAGTTCGAATTTCCAAAAACCCATTGGTACATCTTTCTAGCTCTCCATCAGTTACCCTCATTCCAAATTTTAGAATTCTAGCTCTTACCGATTGCCTAATACAAAGGGTACCATATTTAGTACTTTTCGTACCCTTCCAGTTCGAATTTCGAAAAATCCAGCCTTATCTCACCCCTACACACCAACATCAACCCACACTAAAAGTTTCTAGCTTCAGCCGTTTCGTCTGGGCGTTGATGAATCAGTCAGTCAATCAGTCAGTCAGTCACTCACCTCACTACTCTTTTATATATATAGATTATGTTTACGATTTTTGATTATTTACTTCGACCTTTATTTTAAATATTCTAATTATATTAATTAAAACGAGCTCGAGGTCTTGATGTTGTTGTTTTTATTTATTTATTATTTTATTCAATATTTCGTCTTTCTTCGAAAGACATCATCAGGATCTACATATGAAAAACATTTTGGTTACTTTTTGTATGCATTAACATGTTGTTGTTTCACTTACAAATAATATTTAAAGCTATTACAACAATAACAATATTTTTGCAAAGCGTCGATCTAGTGCCGCTGCCATCTGTTTCGTCACTGAAGTGTTCTCCTCTTATTGTATTCTGTTTATTTTTCTAATAAGATGTCTATAACTATGTGCCAAATTTTCTGTGTCTGTTTTGTAATTTATACGTTGTGATGTTGGAGTGTTCATGATGTGGAGAGTTTCCAACATAAGTCTCTTTTGGTAGTTGTTCTCACATTGCAGTACTCTCACTTTCTCCAATTCTGGATGGTGTTGTTCGGTGGCACAGTGGGTGGAAAGTGCAGTGTTATTTATTGTGGTGATTGATCGATTTTTAATGTCTGATTTATGTCCTGATAACCGCGTTTTTAATTTGTTTTTTGTTGTCCCGATATAATATTTTTTGCAGTATTCATTTTCATTACCATTGCATTTTATTTTGTATATTAAATTAGATTTGTCCATAATGTCTATTTTTGATTTTAACTGTGTAAACAATTTTTGTAATGTATTGGATGTTTTTGGTGCTATTGCATGTTTTAAATTGTCATAGCATTTAGATTTAGTGAAGCGTTCCGAAAGACCGGGTATATATGTCACCGATTTATAATTTTTAATGGGCTTTTCCGTTTTTTGTTGACTTTTATTGTAGTATTGTTTTATTAAAATGTTTATGACATTCGAAGGGAAACTATTTTGTTTTAATATTGATTTAATTTTCTTTTTATTTTCTTCGTGAAATTCAATGTCGCTAATATTTAGAACGCGATTAATAAAATTTGCTGCGGTATTCATTATTATTGTTTTAGGGTGTTTCGAGTGGAAGTTAACTAATCTCCCCGAAGCCGTGGGTTTTTGGTACCAATTTGTCAATATCTTGTTGTTTTTCCTCGTGATTAATATGTCTAAGTATGGAAGCTGGCCGTTGTTTTCTTTTTCTATTGTAAATTTTAAGCGATTATCGTAGCTATTGAATGTCGTCAGTAGATTATTTATTGCACTTGATTTTATTATTCCAAAAAGGTCGTCAACGTATTTTGTCAGAAACTTAGGTCTAATATCACAGGTTTCGATACATCTATCCAATAGCTCTTCCATTACAATATCGGCTACTATCGGAGATGCTGAGGATCCCATGGGCAGGCCTTTCTTTTGTTGGTAAAAGTTATTTTTGTATCTAAAATAACGGTTTTCACAGATGCAAAATTTGAGTATTTTTATAAATAAACTCTTTGATATTTTTGTCACTGGTTCCAGATACTTCCACTTTTCTTCTATTATTTTTAAGGCTAAGTCTACTGGAACGCTTGGGAAAAGGGACACCACGTCTAGTGAAAAGAAGCTCTCGTCCTCATGTATTTCTGTTTCTTTTATCCGCTCTTTGAATTCTCTGGAGTTTTTGACATTATATTTTGAGTTGTGGGTAAGATGATTGAGTATAGACGTTATATAGCTGCACAGTTTCGTCGAGGGTGCGTTAATTGATGAGCAAATGGGACGGAGTGGGTGTCCTTCCTTGTGAATTTTTGGTAAACCATAAATTCTCGGGGCAATAGCCGTATCTGTCTTCATATACTTTTTCTCCCTTTCGCTGATATACCCATTTTTAAATAATTCTTCAACTAATTCGTTGTTTTTCTTTTGTAGCTTGTTTGTGGGGTCCGAATTTACACGTTTATATACCATTATGTCATTCACTATTGTGTCCATCTTCTTTTCATAGTCAGATCTTTCCATGGCAACCGTCGTATTACCTTTATCTGCTTCCAGTATAATAATGTTTTTATTTACTTCCATAAATCTTTTGGTTTGTTTTAATGTGCGTATGCAATATTTGTCTCTCTCCGATAGATGATGTTTATTCATGTGGTTTTCTATCATCGATGTGAAATTGTTTCTAGCTATCTCCTGGTCCTCTTTGTCTACTATGGTCTTTATGCAGTCTTCACCATCAGCTATGTATTTGAGGAGGGGGAACTCTTCTTTTGTGTGTGGAAGGGCAAACTTTTTTTTTCCATGCGATAGTAGCCAGCTTATTTCATCCGGTATTTCTGTCTCGGTTAAGTTTACGAACCAATGTTTGTTGTGTTTTATTTCTAACTCGTTTTTCTGTTGTTCCTGTAAAGCATGGAATTTCTTTTTATGTGTCTCTCTTATGTCTCCCGATATCTTTTTAGACAAATTGTTTTCGCATTCAAAGAGCTTGTTTGCATCCTCTTCTGACAAAATGCGCTTGATAAAATCCGTTGTTGTTTCTATTTTGTTTTTATTTATTTTCTTTATTTCATGTTTTTGTTTAATAATTAAATTGAGGATCTTCTTATGAAAATTTCTTATATGAGTTTCTAATGTAGTTTTTATTATTGGTGGTACGTTTTCATTTGTGTCAAATATGTTGTAAATGTTTTTGGTCGCGTTTTTTATAAAGTTTGGCGTTATACCAGATCGTCTGCATTTTATTAAAAAGATTATAGTGGAGTTGATGTTTAGTTGTTTGTTACACTCACTTCTATATTTGTTGATATGTTTTCCAATGTTTTTGTGTTGTAGTTTTAGATGTTGGTAAACCATTTTGATTACGGCGTGCTCTCCGTTTTAAATTTACGATTTTTGATTATTTACTTCGACCTTTATTTTAAATATTCTAATTATATTAATTAAAACGAGCTCGAGGTCTTGATGTTGTTGTTTTTATTTATTTATTATTTTATTCAATATTTCGTCTTTCTTCGAAAGACATCATCAGGATCTACATATGAAAAACATTTTGGTTACTTTTTGTATGCATTAACATGTTGTTGTTTCACTTACAAATAATATTTAAAGCTATTACAACAATAATTTTTGTTGACTACAATAAAAGTCAACAAAAAACGGAAAAGCCCATTAAAAATTATAAATCGGTGACATATATACCCGGTCTTTCGGAACGCTTCACTAAATCTAAATGCTATGACAATTTAAAACATGCAATAGCACCAAAAACATCCAATACATTACAAAAATTGTTTACACAGTTAAAATCAAAAATAGACATTATGGACAAATCTAATTTAATATACAAAATAAAATGCAATGGTAATGAAAATGAATACTGCAAAAAATATTATATCGGGACAACAAAAAACAAATTAAAAACGCGGTTATCAGGACATAAATGACATCATAAAAATCGATCAATCACCACAATAAATAACACTGCACTTTCCACCCACTGTGCCACCGAACAACACCATCCAGAATTGGAGAAAGTGAGAGTACTGCAATGTGAGAACAACTACCAAAAGAGACTTATGTTGGAAACTCTCCACATCATGAACACTCCAACATCACAACGTATAAATTACAAAACAGACACAGAAAATTTGGCACATAGTTATAGACATCTTATTAGAAAAATAAACAGAATACAATAAGAGGAGAACACTTCAGTGACGAAACAGATGGCAGCGGCACTAGATCGACGCTTTGCAAAAATATTGTTATTGTTGTAATAGCTTTAAATATTATTTGTAAGTGAAACAACAACATGTTAATGCATACAAAAAGTAACCAAAATGTTTTTCATATGTAGATCCTGATGATGTCTTTCGAAGAAAGACGAAATATTGAATAAAATAATAAATAAATAAAAACAACAACATCAAGACCTCGAGCTCGTTTTAATTAATATAATTAGAATATTTAAAATAAAGGTCGAAGTAAATAATCAAAAATCGTAAATTTAAAACGGAGAGCACGCCGTAATCAAAATGGTTTACCAACATCTAAAACTACAACACAAAAACATTGGAAAACATATCAACAAATATAGAAGTGAGTGTAACAAACAACTAAACATCAACTCCACTATAATCTTTTTAATAAAATGCAGACGATCTGGTATAACGCCAAACTTTATAAAAAACGCGACCAAAAACATTTACAACATATTTGACACAAATGAAAACGTACCACCAATAATAAAAACTACATTAGAAACTCATATAAGAAATTTTCATAAGAAGATCCTCAATTTAATTATTAAACAAAAACATGAAATAAAGAAAATAAATAAAAACAAAATAGAAACAACAACGGATTTTATCAAGCGCATTTTGTCAGAAGAGGATGCAAACAAGCTCTTTGAATGCGAAAACAATTTGTCTAAAAAGATATCGGGAGACATAAGAGAGACACATAAAAAGAAATTCCATGCTTTACAGGAACAACAGAAAAACGAGTTAGAAATAAAACACAAAAAACATTGGTTCGTAAACTTAACCGAGACAGAAATACCGGATGAAATAAGCTGGCTACTATCGCATGGAAAAAAGTTTGCCCTTCCACACACAAAAGAAGAGTTCCCCCTCCTCAAATACATAGCTGATGGTGAAGACTGCATAAAGACCATAGTAGACAAAGAGGACCAGGAGATAGCTAGAAACAATTTCACATCGATGATAGAAAACCACATGAATAAACATCATCTATCGGAGAGAGACAAATATTGCATACGCACATTAAAACAAACCAAAAGATTTATGGAAGTAAATAAAAACATTATTATACTGGAAGCAGATAAAGGTAATACGACGGTTGCCATGGAAAGATCTGACTATGAAAAGAAGATGGACACAATAGTGAATGACATAATGGTATATAAACGTGTAAATTCGGACCCCACAAACAAGCTACAAAAGAAAAACAACGAATTAGTTGAAGAATTATTTAAAAATGGGTATATCAGCGAAAGGGAGAAAAAGTATATGAAGACAGATACGGCTATTGCCCCGAGAATTTATGGTTTACCAAAAATTCACAAGGAAGGACACCCACTCCGTCCCATTTGCTCATCAATTAACGCACCCTCGACGAAACTGTGCAGCTATATAACGTCTATACTCAATCATCTTACCCACAACTCAAAATATAATGTCAAAAACTCCAGAGAATTCAAAGAGCGGATAAAAGAAACAGAAATACATGAGGACGAGAGCTTCTTTTCACTAGACGTGGTGTCCCTTTTCCCAAGCGTTCCAGTAGACTTAGCCTTAAAAATAATAGAAGAAAAGTGGAAGTATCTGGAACCAGTGACAAAAATATCAAAGAGTTTATTTATAAAAATACTCAAATTTTGCATCTGTGAAAACCGTTATTTTAGATACAAAAATAACTTTTACCAACAAAAGAAAGGCCTGCCCATGGGATCCTCAGCATCTCCGATAGTAGCCGATATTGTAATGGAAGAGCTATTGGATAGATGTATCGAAACCTGTGATATTAGACCTAAGTTTCTGACAAAATACGTTGACGACCTTTTTGGAATAATAAAATCAAGTGCAATAAATAATCTACTGACGACATTCAATAGCTACGATAATCGCTTAAAATTTACAATAGAAAAAGAAAACAACGGCCAGCTTCCATACTTAGACATATTAATCACGAGGAAAAACAACAAGATATTGACAAATTGGTACCAAAAACCCACGGCTTCGGGGAGATTAGTTAACTTCCACTCGAAACACCCTAAAACAATAATAATGAATACCGCAGCAAATTTTATTAATCGCGTTCTAAATATTAGCGACATTGAATTTCACGAAGAAAATAAAAAGAAAATTAAATCAATATTAAAACAAAATAGTTTCCCTTCGAATGTCATAAACATTTTAATAAAACAATACTACAATAAAAGTCAACAAAAAACGGAAAAGCCCATTAAAAATTATAAATCGGTGACATATATACCCGGTCTTTCGGAACGCTTCACTAAATCTAAATGCTATGACAATTTAAAACATGCAATAGCACCAAAAACATCCAATACATTACAAAAATTGTTTACACAGTTAAAATCAAAAATAGACATTATGGACAAATCTAATTTAATATACAAAATAAAATGCAATGGTAATGAAAATGAATACTGCAAAAAATATTATATCGGGACAACAAAAAACAAATTAAAAACGCGGTTATCAGGACATAAATCAGACATTAAAAATCGATCAATCACCACAATAAATAACACTGCACTTTCCACCCACTGTGCCACCGAACAACACCATCCAGAATTGGAGAAAGTGAGAGTACTGCAATGTGAGAACAACTACCAAAAGAGACTTATGTTGGAAACTCTCCACATCATGAACACTCCAACATCACAACGTATAAATTACAAAACAGACACAGAAAATTTGGCACATAGTTATAGACATCTTATTAGAAAAATAAACAGAATACAATAAGAGGAGAACACTTCAGTGACGAAACAGATGGCAGCGGCACTAGATCGACGCTTTGCAAAAATATTGTTATTGTTGTAATAGCTTTAAATATTATTTGTAAGTGAAACAACAACATGTTAATGCATACAAAAAGTAACCAAAATGTTTTTCATATGTAGATCCTGATGATGTCTTTCGAAGAAAGACGAAATATTGAATAAAATAATAAATAAATAAAAACAACAACATCAAGACCTCGAGCTCGTTTTAATTAATATAATTAGAATATTTAAAATAAAGGTCGAAGTAAATAATCAAAAATCGTAAATTTAAAACGGAGAGCACGCCGTAATCAAAATGGTTTACCAACATCTAAAACTACAACACAAAAACATTGGAAAACATATCAACAAATATAGAAGTGAGTGTAACAAACAACTAAACATCAACTCCACTATAATCTTTTTAATAAAATGCAGACGATCTGGTATAACGCCAAACTTTATAAAAAACGCGACCAAAAACATTTACAACATATTTGACACAAATGAAAACGTACCACCAATAATAAAAACTACATTAGAAACTCATATAAGAAATTTTCATAAGAAGATCCTCAATTTAATTATTAAACAAAAACATGAAATAAAGAAAATAAATAAAAACAAAATAGAAACAACAACGGATTTTATCAAGCGCATTTTGTCAGAAGAGGATGCAAACAAGCTCTTTGAATGCGAAAACAATTTGTCTAAAAAGATATCGGGAGACATAAGAGAGACACATAAAAAGAAATTCCATGCTTTACAGGAACAACAGAAAAACGAGTTAGAAATAAAACACAACAAACATTGGTTCGTAAACTTAACCGAGACAGAAATACCGGATGAAATAAGCTGGCTACTATCGCATGGAAAAAAGTTTGCCCTTCCACACACAAAAGAAGAGTTCCCCCTCCTCAAATACATAGCTGATGGTGAAGACTGCATAAAGACCATAGTAGACAAAGAGGACCAGGAGATAGCTAGAAACAATTTCACATCGATGATAGAAAACCACATGAATAAACATCATCTATCGGAGAGAGACAAATATTGCATACGCACATTAAAACAAACCAAAAGATTTATGGAAGTAAATAAAAACATTATTATACTGGAAGCAGATAAAGGTAATACGACGGTTGCCATGGAAAGATCTGACTATGAAAAGAAGATGGACACAATAGTGAATGACATAATGGTATATAAACGTGTAAATTCGGACCCCACAAACAAGCTACAAAAGAAAAACAACGAATTAGTTGAAGAATTATTTAAAAATGGGTATATCAGCGAAAGGGAGAAAAAGTATATGAAGACAGATACGGCTATTGCCCCGAGAATTTATGGTTTACCAAAAATTCACAAGGAAGGACACCCACTCCGTCCCAGTTGCTCATCAATTAACGCACCCTCGACGAAACTGTGCAGCTATATAACGTCTATACTCAATCATCTTACCCACAACTCAAAATATAATGTCAAAAACTCCAGAGAATTCAAAGAGCGGATAAAAGAAACAGAAATACATGAGGACGAGAGCTTCTTTTCACTAGACGTGGTGTCCCTTTTCCCAAGCGTTCCAGTAGACTTAGCCTTAAAAATAATAGAAGAAAAGTGGAAGTATCTGGAACCAGTGACAAAAATATCAAAGAGTTTATTTATAAAAATACTCAAATTTTGCATCTGTGAAAACCGTTATTTTAGATACAAAAATAACTTTTACCAACAAAAGAAAGGCCTGCCCATGGGATCCTCAGCATCTCCGATAGTAGCCGATATTGTAATGGAAGAGCTATTGGATAGATGTATCGAAACCTGTGATATTAGACCTAAGTTTCTGACAAAATACGTTGACGACCTTTTTGGAATAATAAAATCAAGTGCAATAAATAATCTACTGACGACATTCAATAGCTACGATAATCGCTTAAAATTTACAATAGAAAAAGAAAACAACGGCCAGCTTCCATACTTAGACATATTAATCACGAGGAAAAACAACAAGATATTGACAAATTGGTACCAAAAACCCACGGCTTCGGGGAGATTAGTTAACTTCCACTCGAAACACCCTAAAACAATAATAATGAATACCACAGCAAATTTTATTAATCGCGTTCTAAATATTAGCGACATTGAATTTCACGAAGAAAATAAAAAGAAAATTAAATCAATATTAAAACAAAATAGTTTCCCTTCGAATGTCATAAACATTTTAATAAAACAATACTACAATAAAAGTCAACAAAAAACGGAAAAGCCCATTAAAAATTATAAATCGGTGACATATATACCCGGTCTTTCGGAACGCTTCACTAAATCTAAATGCTATGACAATTTAAAACATGCAATAGCACCAAAAACATCCAATACATTACAAAAATTGTTTACACAGTTAAAATCAAAAATAGACATTATGGACAAATCTAATTTAATATACAAAATAAAATGCAATGGTAATGAAAATGAATACTGCAAAAAATATTATATCGGGACAACAAAAAACAAATTAAAAACGCGGTTATCAGGACATAAATCAGACATTAAAAATCGATCAATCACCACAATAAATAACACTGCACTTTCCACCCACTGTGCCACCGAACAACACCATCCAGAATTGGAGAAAGTGAGAGTACTGCAATGTGAGAACAACTACCAAAAGAGACTTATGTTGGAAACTCTCCACATCATGAACACTCCAACATCACAACGTATAAATTACAAAACAGACACAGAAAATTTGGCACATAGTTATAGACATCTTATTAGAAAAATAAACAGAATACAATAAGAGGAGAACACTTCAGTGACGAAACAGATGGCAGCGGCACTAGATCGACGCTTTGCAAAAATATTGTTATTGTTGTAATAGCTTTAAATATTATTTGTAAGTGAAACAACAACATGTTAATGCATACAAAAAGTAACCAAAATGTTTTTCATATGTAGATCCTGATGATGTCTTTCGAAGAAAGACGAAATATTGAATAAAATAATAAATAAATAAAAACAACAACATCAAGACCTCGAGCTCGTTTTAATTAATATAATTAGAATATATAGATTATGTTCAAAATTTTCTAGACTACAATAAAATTACAAAAAAGTCACATTTGATAGGTTTATGAGTCCGAAACAGGGGAAATATGGTAAAGATTACTCAAATTTCTACCTTTCCAATCCAAAAATTGATATTTTATCTCAGGAAAGTGAATACATATCAATGGGTTCCACCCAGTTTCGTTGGCTGTGGACATCTATAGGTCCAAAATATAAAGAAAATCTCATATCCGAAAGCCTTATGTCACCATCAAGTCCTTGGAATTTCAAAAGGTTCTAAGACATTTGATGAGAAGAAACAACTTAGCGATAGCGGAAGGCAGACGTTAATTTTTTGAAAGGAAAGAGTTTAATTTTGATGTTTATTGTGTTCACACATCTTTTACTCACGGTATAAGTACCGAAAAAATATTTCTGCTCCGTTATTATACAAAAAAGGGCGCCTATATTTCTGTGCTTTTCATGTCATGCGATATCTTCTAAATCAAAGCCCTTGATGTTGATATGAAGCGTTCGGCGGTGGGATTTTCTTTATTTTTTGGACCTATATGTGTCCACAGCCAACGAAACTGGGTGAAACCCATCGATTTGTATTCACATTCCTGAGATAAAATATCAATTTTTGGATTGGAATGGTAGACATTTGAGCTATCTTTGCCATATTTCATCTGTTTCGGACTCACAAACCTATCAAATGTGATTTTTTTTGCAATTTCATTGTCGTCTTGAAAATTTTTAACATAATATCTATATATATAAAAATGGTGTAAAAAATGTATAGTAATTCATAAAATGAGAACGGCTAGGCCGATTTCTGTAAAATTTTTTGTCAGTTATTCGTATTTTCGAGGAGAAGGTCTTTACGGAAGAAAATTTTGGAAAATCTCTCTGGAAAAGTCGGAAAATTGGAAAAATCGAAAATTGAGTTTTTGTATGAAATTTTATTCCTTAATAGCGAGACGAAGTTCGCCGGGTCCGCTAGTTCAGTATAAAATTCAGTATAAAATATTTTTTGGAGCTCTAAGCTTCGATTCTCATCAAATTCCAAGACCCTAATACAATTTTTTTGCACAATATTTGTTGGCAATCAACACTCACGATCTTTATTTATAATTATAAATAGTTTTTTGTAAAATTTTACCACATCTGACGAAGGATTTGTGTAAATTCTTAGGGTGGTTCTATCCTGGTGAACCGTAAACAAATGCTAATATTTTGACATTTTTTCATAAAGCGAGTAAAAAGTACCGTTATAACGCATATGTGAAACATGCTAGGTATTGAAAATATAGGCTACTATATACTCTACATGTCCACAAAAATATAATTTACAATTCCTGTCCTATCGTGAGATATAGCGGCAACTGTAGGCAAATATTGGTTGGTTATATTCAGATGAACCGGAGTGTATGTAGCCTATTTTCAACGGGGGTCACCGCTGTACATTCCTTGACAATTGTAAGACTGTGTACATACAGGCACAGCTACACATGGATTTTCTGCTCTTTATATTGTCACTAAAAGGAGTTAAATGAATACATAAATGTAGTTGATTTAAGTTCTAAGGGCAGATCTTTATGAATTATAATAGAACTTACAGACTCGAACACACACAAGCAAATCCGTTTCTACGTAGTACATACACAGATGCCACATCTACTACTAGTACCACTACTGCACTACGAACACAAGTCTTGTTATGACAATAAAACCCAAAGTACTTAGAACAGAGATGATGATACTGAAGCTAATACAAATAGGACTAATAAACATGAATAATTTAAAAGTGGCCAAGGCAAAGAAACCAAGCCTGAGGACATCATTGGTCATGTCAGTTGATGTGTGAATGTTTGTGTGTATGCATGTGCCCTAATACAAAAGAAGCAACATTTAAGTGCTTGTCAGTCAGATTATTTAACTTATGTGTGTGTGGATCCTAAAACTGAATCATGCGGTTAAATATTAAATTCATTTCAATTTATGTTGAAAATTTTATACAAAAACAAGTAAAAAAGCGATAAGTTCGGCCGGGCCGAACTTTTCATACCCTCCACCATAAAATATTCTGAACTAAAATGGAATAATTAGTTTTCATTCCTGTCCCCAACTTTAAGTGGGTACGTTAAAATGTCAGATAATGTACATAAAATGCTTCATTCGGGAGGCCGTTTTATGGTGCCTATATCTAACTATGTATGTTGAAAATTTTTGGTGGGCTAGAAATTGGAAGGTACCGTTATATAGGGGTTATAATAAAACATGGACCTATGATGGGAGCCATTAATGTCAAATAACTCCTAATTCGGTTAAAAATTGCAGCTAGAATCCTCAAAATACCGAAAATCGGTACATAACGTGGGAACTTCAAATGTCATTAACAGCTAGTTCGGAGGTATGTGGGCTATACGAAAATATTAACTTAAATGAACAATTTTTGTTGGCTTTTAAATTTCAAATTACATAAAGTTCGTCCAAAAAATAAAGCTAAGGTACGGAAAATCGGGAGGTTTGTTTTGGGGCTATACCAAAACATGGACCTACGTTGGTTAAACATTTTAAGTAAAATCTGTGTGACCACTACAACCTTCAAATGTCAAATTATATATGCGAGCTATATCCGAACATGGACCTATGTTGACAATTTTTGATGGAGAGGTGTTGTGACCACTAAGAACTTCAAATGTCAAATTACTGCTAGTTCGGTTTAATATTGTAGCTAAAATCATCAAATTACTGAAAATCGGGAGGTACCGTTATATGGGGGCTATATTAATACATCGACCTTTCTTGACAATTTTTGGTGAAGAGGTGTGGTGACCACTAGGAATTTCAAATGTCAAATGTTCAAATTACAGATAATTTGGTTAAAACTTGTAGGTAAAATTCTCAAAATACCGAAAATCGGGAGGTACCGTTATATGGGGCTATACCAAAACATGGACCAATGTCCATAACTTTTTTCGAATATAAGTTTTTTGGTCAGTAAGAACCCTAAATATCAAATAATAGCTAATTCGGTCTAGAAATGTGACTTAAAACGTCAAAATACCTGAAATCAGGCGGTAACGTTATATGGGGGCTATTCCAAAACATGGACCTATGTCCACTAGTTTATATAAGTTTATTGACATTTAAGAACCCTAAATGTCAATTTATAGCTAAATCGGTCTGAAAATGTAGCTAACGTCAAAATGCCGTAAATCGGGGGTACCGTTATATGGGGGCTATACCAAAACGTGGACCGATATAGTCCATCATCGAACTTGACCTGCCTTCAAACAAAAGACGCATTTTCCCAAAATTTCAGAGAATTTTGGTGGAGAGGTGTGGTGACCACTAAGAACTTCAAATGTCAAAAGTTCAAATTACAGATAATTTGGTTAAAACTTGTAGGTAAAAATCTCAAAATACCCAAAATCGGGAGGTACCGTTATATGGGGCTATACCAAAACATGTACCTATGTTCATAATTTTTTCGAATATAAGTTTTTTGGTCACTAAGAAACCTAAATATCAAATTATAGCTAATTCGGTATAGAAATAAGACTTAAAACGTCAAAATACCTGAAATCGGACGGTAACGTTATATGGGGGCTATTCCAAAACATGGACCTATGCCCACTA